>NC_137110.1:38765112-39097612 GCF_949357685.1 Gobio gobio | reverse complement strand
GTGCGTGCGTGCGTGCGTGCGTGCGTGCGTGCGTGCGTGCGTGCGTGCGTGCGTGCGTGCGTGCGTGCGTGCGTGCGTGCGTGCGTGCGTGCGTGCGTGCGTGCGTGCGTGCGTGCGTGCGTGCGTGCGTGCGTGCGTGCGTGCGTGCGTGCGTGCGTGCGTGCGTGCGTGCGTGCGTGCGTGCGTGCGTGCGTGCGTGCGTGCGTGCGTGCGTGCGTGCGTGCGTGCGTGCGTGCGTGCGTGTGTGTGTGTGTGTCATTGATTAATTGCACTGGGACTTTGTGTTTCTCTAGATGTGCGTGTTGAAGAATGGCCTTGTGGGAATGCAGATGACTCAGCGAAATCTCAGGACAGAGAAGGAGGAGACGACTGTGAAAGTGACATCACATTCTGTGAAATGGAGCAAAGACTGGATCTACTGCAGGAACACCTGAACAGGTGAGAGAGAAATGGAGATAAAGTAGGTCACATGAAAGAGTAAATTAAGAAAATACAAGTTAAAACATCAACTTTAACATCCAGAACGTTATGTGCAATTGATAGAATGATGCCTACCACCATCTGCTGGTCACAGACGGTATTGTACTTCTGCGTTGATATGTGTTTGTGTGTAGGCTGGAAGCGCAGATGACATCCGACATCCAGGCTATTTTACAGTTGCTCCAGAGGCAGAGTGCTCTGGGACCTCCAGCGTACAGCACTGTGGCCGTCAGCCCAGAGTACCACAAACCCGTGCAGCCTGTCACCGCCATGCAGACACAGGTAACACACAGGCTGTGTTCAGAATGGAAAGCTAGTGTGTGCTCTAGCACACGTTATACACTCAGAATACCCCAGCAACCAATAAGAACACCCTAGCAACTGCTTTTCAATCACTGAAAACACCCTTACAGTAAGGGGACCAGGTTTCTAAAATGGAATTCCTAGTCCAGTGGTCAAAATATAACTGAAATCTCACTTGTTGTTATCTATGAATTACAAGATGGGGACCATACTATATTATTATTGATAATTATGATGTTTACAGGTCAAACTGACCCTCACTGGTTTTTAATACAGTTTACACTGTGAAAAATGCAAAAGTAAGGTGTTTTCTGTGAATGTGCAAGACTTACGATTTATAAGCCGCTATAGGTAAATAACTAGAAGAATAACAAAGTTCAGTAAACGGTACAACTATTTGCGCTACAAACCAATGTTTATAATTACAGTACATTAAAATAATATGGTAAGAAATACCAGTTTGTAAGATTAAGCAGCATAACGAGCTGTTTTTTACATATAAAAATAAATGGACAGCAGACACCGGAAACCAGACACATACAATTTACAAATTGCCACGTTCGCTCTTGAGTGAAAAATAAGGTGGATATTACAATAATTATGACTTTAAAGAAATATGCTGTATTCAGTTAGTTAAATTTTATTTTATGTTTGTGCTTTTGGAGGCTATGTTGGCCTTTACGGTTTTGAATGTGCCGTTAAATAGGGATATTTCTAGGGAAATCACATCAAAAACCAAGAAACATCTGGTCACCCTTCCTTACAGCTGACTAGCAACAACCAGAAACACCCTAGCAACTGCCTAGCAACGCTACTACATAGTTTTTTTTATTTAATTATTTTTTAATAGTGCGAAAGTATGCAATATGGAACAATAAGTGTTTCAAATAGTAACACAATGTTATCGTCAGTGAGAGAGCATTTGTCCAGTGTATGTAAGTGTTGTGCAACATATCAGAGCAATTTCATCTCAAACTTTTGCCAGTCAAGAAGGAGATTACAGTTGATTTTGGTTGAATTTGCAATAGCATACTTCATTGGAACGGCCGAAATGGCAGTGTTTAATCTGTTTTCTTCTTTGCAGAGTCCTGATCTAGAAAACGCCTACAAAGCCAAAGACTCCACGCCTGCCGTTACCATGGAGATGACCTGTGACGTCAGCACGGCGACTCCATTGGTGACAGACCCAGAGTGGGAGGCAGAGCTGGGGCTGAAACCATTGGAAAATGAGCCCTCTGCGTCACAGCAGCCAAGATCTTACCAGATGTCAATCAGACAAGCGTCTCTCCCGGATTCATCACCCGGAGGCGGATCGGTGTCGGGTCTCCACAGGCCCTCCTCTGATCCTGGGCTTCCAGGGCAGTAACATAGGGTCAAAGGTTTTGATGGTAATGAAGCAGAGTCCAATAACTACGGAATTCCTAGGTTTAGTTCAAGTATTCTGAATTGTGAATAAGAATGCCTCATAGAGGAATCACACTCCTGTATGCTTTAATGTAACTATGCATAGACAGAACAAACACTACAGTACGCTCAGCCTCCTCCCTACAGCTAGACTCATGGTAGAGAACATGAAACCGAGTCGAATGCAAAGAACTTAAAACAACCTTCCATGTCCCTTATAGCTACTTTAAAAATGTTGTAGTCAAACAAAAACAGGTGACCATATGAATTAATGCAGTATGAATCAGGTTGTTCATTTTGTACATATATAAATAGAGCGGTGTTCAGGAACTAACAATCTGGACATACAACCATGTTAATGAAAGAAAGATGCATGCTAGAGGAAAAAATGCAGGTTTTTTTTGCATGTTTCTTAAAAAAAAACACTTGCATTGTTAAATCGTTGACACAAGCTTGTTTTTTTGTCCTTATATTACCTATTTGAGATTTATATATGTATTTAACTATGAATTTCCTGGTATTCAGGAAGAATCTTTACTTGAACTGAACTCTGCAAAGCAAAGCCTCATAATGAAAACTGTCATGTTATCATCTCAAAATGTCACCCATATCAGATTTCCACTGCCGTTACATTTAACAATCGACAACACCCAGCATTCAGAGCCATCTAAACGTTTTAGCATTGTCAGTATTCCTACATCATGTCTCAGTATTGAATTTGACTAAAGTTTGTTGGTCCAAGTGAGTGTGACCATTTTTTCACCCTCATGGTGGGTAATTCAAAACCACAGATGAGCGTTCGTTCCATCACCCCAGAAACAGCTGTGGGGTTTTAACACTTAAAGCTGCACTATGTAACTTTTCCATCCACTAGAGGTCGCCTATTCAAAACAAAGGCATAGTTTGATGACGCCAAGTTTGAGCGCAGAATCTTGGGACATGTGGTCTTCACCTCACAGCCGGTGGAAAAGAATCGGGATAGGACTCGGGCAGAAATCATGTTCATGAATGCGATTATTAACATTACTGTAGTATGAAGCAGAGCAGGACCGAGGGTTGTGGAGCTGAGCAAGGCAGCTGGAGCGATTATTAATGAGAGATGAACGCAACACACGCCTCGCGAGCAGCGGGACTTTTATTATGCCACAGTCGCCGGCATTTCCGCTTTTTCTGTCATGAGTATGAGGTAACGCAGCTCTGTTTATCATATTAGATACATCTGAGTGTGTTAAAAAATGATGTTATGACGTTACTCTGTGCGTTCGCTCGGCGGCTGCTATGACACTTGTTCACACTGCAGTAAGAGTAAAGCGTTTCTGCAAAATAAAACTGGAAACCGAGGGCATGACGCATTTGACAGGCGACTCCCTCACACGTCCCAGTACATGGTTAAAAGAGCAATTTTCTCACGATTTACAAATAGTTGGGATATTGTAAGTGCTCAATTTAACAAAATATATAACACTGGCCTAGTGGTTTTTGGATATTATACTGAAAAAAATGTTACATAGTGCACCTTTAGAGGTTCATTCTTAATCCTGGGTAAATGTTATTTGCAATCACAATTATTTGCCTCATAAATAGGCATTGACAAATGCAGCTCACAAACTGTTTTAATAACTGCTGGTCTATCTGAGGAAATGTCACCACATCGATCCGCTCTGGTTGTCCGCTCAAGTTAATTCACTTGCTGTGTTAAAGCTTTTGAATATTTAATGAGGTAAGCACTGAGGCAGTTTATGATTGGTTGTCTGTCGCTAAAAAACTCACGTTTGGATTCTAGCACTCTTAAAGCAAGGTTAATACTTCATTTCCCAGGGTTAAATGCAGTGCTAATACAATTGCCCTGTGAAAAGCCCTTTTGTGTTATATATGCTTTTTGTCCTCACTTCTTTATGCAGTTTACAGAATCATTTTAGAAGGTTCTTACATTCTAAAGCTGTAGCAGTGTTATCGTTTATTTTGTACCTGTAGAAATGTATCTGGATAATGCGATCTGCAGGAGAGAGCTCTAGCTTTTGTAGCAGCAGTCATCCCTGGCCTTCCAGAAGATAGATCTACGTTAACGGAACCTATTAAACGCACACTTTTAGTATTGCAGTATAACATGGCTGATGAGTTCATGTGTAGGAGGACTGCATGTTTAACCAAAGCTAGTAAGTAGAATTAATCACTTAATCCACATTTAATGAGATGCATCGAAACACACTGTCTTCCTAGTGTCAGCTGAAACAAAGCAGAAAAATGTATGCATGTCTTAATTTAGTAATTTACTCATAGGGCCCTACCAGATTTAGAGCTTCTGCATGAATGAATGAATCTGATTGGTAGGCTGAAATCTGGAGGCGGAGCATCATGACATATCAGTGTATGCGAAAGAGGCTCTAAATCCTCATCTCCCATCACACAGATATGCGGTTGGCTGTCATCATCACTGGCTCGTGTGACCGCTGTGATCACGGCATGCGTTGACCTAACAGTCTCCTGTGAGATGGTCCAAGGCATGTCTCGTGTTTTAGTAAGTTGGCCGGAGTGGGTTTGCCGTAGGGGTGTTTCTGGGACGATGCCAGGACACGTGCCAGTGCGGGAAGAGAGCAAGAGAAGGATACGATATTATTGCGATCTTTTGCACAAACTCTTTGAAACATCTTGTACAGTGTCACTTTTTAAAACTAGTGCTGTTCACTAAATTGTTTTTATGCATTTTTTTTTAAATGTTGGACACTGTATTTTATACAATGCAACACACAACAGCGGGTTAGAATGTTTTCTTCCTTGGATATATTGGTATGTATTATATTTATGCTGTATATTGTGCATATTACAAGAGTTCATGCACAACTCTGTAAAATAATAAAGGACAGAATGCTTAAATTTACAATTTTGCACAAGATTATTTATGGAAAAAGCACTTTATTTCTCTAAGAACATGTTAAAAACCTAAACGAGACACTTTTTAGCCACCTCCATCTGCAAAACCCCTTTGAAGTGAGTCTATTCACGCTGTGGCCATCTTCCCGGGGACAGTACACAGCTCCTGTATAATCAGCGGAAATGGGGAAAGACCAAAACCGACTGCCAAATTTAAAAGTCAATAGCATACAGTACAGTGGGGTCCACAAGCATGAGCTCACTAGCAAATTTCTTCTGGCTGTTTTGCATTTTAAATATTTCTTATTCATATACATCGTAACTTTTTTTAAATGTTTTTTTTCCAGGTTTACATAAGTCTTGGATGTCAAACCACTGAAAGGACAATAATAGATTATAGAACCTCAAATCAGGCTAAAACTGTTTAAAGTTGGTCCAACTAATGCACACTGTAGTGTAAGAAAGACTAGGCGACGTTTTTACCAACAAGGAGCTTTGCTTGTTTAAAGCAGAACTTCCTTTCCTGCAGTCACACATCTGAGTGTTTCTCAGCATCACACACTAAGCAGCAGAGCGACCCCTGCAAGAACCCATTTTGCTGGCCTCTCTCTGGTCTTAAGGCTGAAGGTCCAGATATACGTGTTAGCACGTAGTTTGGTTTTATAGACGGGGCATTCGTAGGTGTTGCGTGTCTCCTGGCGGTCGTTCGGGATGGCTCGAACCGCTATAACGGGCATGCTGGGAGTCAGTTCCTTCAGGCACGCTTCGGCGATTGTCCCGCCCTGAATATCCCAGCGTGCACCTGCAGTCACAAACACTGACTTTAGAATCCAATGCACCTAAATGGTTCAGCTATTATAGACTGATGGAAGTGCCCTGTGATTGGCTAAAACTCACCCTCCATGTAAAGGCCATAGATGTAGGCTCCCTCTCTGGCTGGCTGGTTAAACTCTTCTTTGAACTTCTTGGTCACATCCACCGTCAAATTCATCTTGTCCAGCGGCCATTCATTCTTACGTGCCAAACTCTGCATCACAGCTTCAAAGACAAAAAGTGTGTGTGTGTGTGTGTGTGTGTGTGTGTGTGTGTGTGATGCGAATGTATGAATGTAAATAGGTCCTCAGAACGAAATATGCACTACTGTTCAAAAGTTGGGGATCAGTCATTAAATTGATCTGAAGTGACAGTGAATACAGAATGCTACACAATATTTATTTTTCAAATAAATGCTGTTCTTTTGAACTGTCTATACGTCAAAGAATTCCTCCAAAAAACATTAACAAAGTTTTCAACATTGATAATAATAAGAAATGATACCTGAGCAGCAAATTAGCATATTAGAATGATTTCTGAAGGATCATGTGACACTGAACACTGGAGAAATGTCATAATTTTTTTAATTATGTTTCACAATATTACCGTTTTTACTGTATTTGTGATCAAAGAAATGTAGCATTGATGAACATGAGACCTAAAAAAAAAAACACCAACTCCAAACCTTTGAACGGTGGTGTATATTTATAATTTTTTCGAATGATTTATATATAAGCTTGTGTGTGTGTGTTACTGCACCTGTTAGAAAAGACTGAGGGTTAAATAAACCAGAGATCCAGACCACACTGGGCAGAGAGAGATCATGAGTCCAACTATCTAACTCTCTACAGCGCAGTAACACGTCATTATACCTTATTGGACACACACACACACACACACACACACAGAGAGAGAGAGACATCACATACACATATTGGAATCATACAACAGTACAGCTGTAATAACAAACGGTAAACAGTACAATTTTATTTCAGCTAGTTGCCAAGACAACATTTCTCATTTTTCTAAGCTTAAAAAATATAAAAACAACAAATTTACTAAAACTCTCATTAAAAACTTGACAACACTTTAGTTTAGGGTCCAATTCTCACTATTAACCTGTTGCTTATTAGCATGCATATTACTAGGATATTTGCTGTTTATTGGTATGTTTAAAGCATATATTAATGCTTTATTCTGCATGACTACCCCATACCTAACTTAACAACTACCTTACTAACTATTAGTAAGCAGTGATTAGGAGTTTGAGGCAAAGGTTGTAGTTTATAGTTAATTAATAGTGAGAATTGAACCGTTATCTAAAGTGTGACCAAAAACATTATTTAAAATATATATATTATATCAATGATAAGAATTGCTTACCACTGTCCGAGGCTGTATATAGAGGGGTAGGCTAGTCTGGTCCAGGTATCGGGAACATTATCAAAAAACAAAGCTGTCTGAATCTGCTCCATCTCGGATGAAATTGCCAGCTCTCCCTGCCAGAGGAAATAAGAAAATAAGGTTCACAAGAATGTGCGTAAAGTCTTAAACAAGCAGAGTTCCTCCATCTGAATAGAAACTACCACGATACAATCCATAATAAACTGGCACAGAATAAATAATTCCAATAATAGCACACCTTCAGCCCCAGGTCCAGCTCTTTGAGTGAGCGTCTTATTTCATTGAGGAGCATGTTCATACGCTCACACTCCTGGAAACACACCAGAATGTAGGGCGAGCGCTCGGCTGTTTTGGACGTGATGTCAGACATGTTGTACTCTTCTGGTAGTTTCTCCAGGATGTCATCCAAGATTGTCTTCACCTGAAACAGCAATGGCTTAAACCTTTGCAACCAATGCAAGATGTGCAGATCTGCACCCTTTCAACAGCTCAGAAACAGACCTTCTCTTCAGTGGTCTGCGAGGCTCCTTCACCCATGTTGGAGTCTCTGTACTGCAGCTCCAAAAGAGTGTGGAAGAGGCTGTCTGACGTCACTGTAAGAAACTCAATCTCAGCGTTTGGATGAAGCCCATAATGCACTGGGCTTTCGTGGGGCAGCATCTCGTCTATGTACACATGATAGCCTTGGTAATCCAAGTTAGAAGGCACAACAAGTCCTGGAGCCAATGACAACTTCCTGTCAAACTGTAAGGACATTGGGTTAGTTTGTGGTTGTGAAATAAAAATTTGTATCAGGAGCCAAAATAAATGGCGATCAACCAATATTGAAAATTAAATTATACAATACAGATAAACCGATAATTATTTAATGGCCAATAAATGGAAGATAAAAAGCAATAGTAACACTTTACAATAAGGTTCCATTTGTTGACATAAACGAACACTAAAAAAACACATCTAAAAGCATGTATTAATCATAGTTAATGCTAATTTCAACAAATTAAAAGTTGTATCTAACAAATGAACAGTTGTATTTTTATTAACTCATATTGAAAAAGATTCATAAATACTGTAAGAAATGTATTGTGCATTGTTAGTTAATATTAGTTAATGCATTAACTAATGGAACCTTATTGTAAAGTGTTACCAATTCAATACTATTTTATTATTTTTTAACACTAAAAACTCAAATCAATCATTTTAAAATCTAAAAGTGAATTTGTAATATACAGTCTGAAAAAAATGGATATTAATTTTGAGGTTTGCTCATATTTTCATTTAACTTATTAAATTAGTAGTGTTTTAATTATTAATTTTAAGTGAGAATTAGACAACAGCTAAAGAAACCTACATGTAAAAATATGGCAACTGCATATGAACGTTTATATATTAAATTTTGATAAATAAAGATACATTAATAAATAAAAATAAAAATAATGGCAGATAACCGATATGGTGTCAATATATAGTCCATCCCTACTAAAAATTTAGATCAATCATTTTAAATGCAAGAAGTGGATTACAGCATCACAACAGTATGTGCATTATAAAATATAGATACAAATTCTTTGTAAATGGTTTTAAATGATGATTCATGTCATAATATATAGTGCAATTTATTGATTTTTGCTATTATCTAGCACTAATTTAATCTAAATCTTAAATTAAGTGGATAGAGATCACAACTAAATATCCAATATGGACTGATCAAAAAAATGAAATATTACCATGCTGTGTTGGAACACTTTGTAGAGTGTTTGTGCAGTCATTCAGCGTGTGTGTGTGTACAGGTATGTGTAGTTTATGAGGACACAAATGTGTATAATGACATGGGTATTACAAAGTAAAAATGGTTTATGAGGACACTTCCTGTGTAAACCAATGGCTTAAAAAAAACAACATACTAAACAATGTTTTATTAAAAATGTAAAAAAAAGTTTTGTGTGATGGGTAGGGTTGAGGTAGGGTTAGTATAGTGGGATAGAAATTAGAATATACAGTTTAAAACCATAATGTCTATGGAGAGTCCCTGTAAACCACATATTCGTGTGTGTGTGTGTGTGTGTGTGTGTGCGTACCTGATTAGGTTGCATGTATTCTTCCAGGTAAGTTCTGCACAGTCTCCTGTCCCAGTCATCAGTAATGTGACCTCCATACATGATCTCACCAAACAAGTAACGAAGGTCTTCCCATGGTACCTGGCCGACACAGGTTTGTTTACATGGCTCTGTATTACATACACACTCTCTCACCATATTAGTAGAATAAGCTCTTCCAAAATGATGTCCATGTTTATATCAGTTACCAGTACATGGAATTAATACACAAAGATTCAATTTTGAATAAATTAGATCCCAATGTTTCTAGCGAGGCCTCTCGAGATTTGAATGGAGGATTTGGTTTTCTGTTAAGTACCAGTTAATTACACACCTGTGAGTTGGCTTCTAGGTAGTTGTAGAGCACATTCACGGATATGGTTAGATCCCCTGTGTTAAAAGGGTACTTCCTGTTCCAGCCCTGTGGCCCAAATTTCCTCCTTTCAGCCACACAAGCGTGGAAATAACACAGCGAGAACAGGATGGTCTTAAACTCCTGCTCACGGGAACACTGGTCCAGAATGTCCTGCACATGGACAGGCACAAGCAAATTTGCATGTAATAAAACTAGTTCCTGTAAATTCAATGTTTGCATTTGGCTTAATCATACACATAAGCAAAGACTTTTTTATTGAATCTCATCCTTGATGGAGTTCAACGAGTGCATCAACAACCCTAAAGCCCGGGATACACTGCACGATTTTCAGCTGTCCCAGACGAAAGATTGCCATCGTGAAACAATTATGGCGATTTCTGTGCCCGTGGCTCCTAATCGTTGGTCCCATGTCATACAGTGAGAGAGGTTCACCGCACCGTGTGTTTGCTGCTACGACCTACGTATACTGAACAGCCAATAAAAATGCGACATGAAATCAACGTGACATGGCGCTAAAGCTTAAAACTGCTCACCTCAAACTCTTTTCCCTTCCTCTTTCGCCACGTCCCCTTTTTTTATTAGCACACATAAAAATTATATAAAAACTGCCAAAGTGTGATTCATTATGGTCTTTTTGTTTACCACGAGCGCATGCTGATGTTTTATTCTTCTATAGAAACTTGCATCGTAGCCTACGAGTCAATAAGTGTCAATATCGTACAGTCTACTCTACATGCATGTCATACCCAAGTTTAATAGATCCATGTCGCACAGTGTGATTTGTAATGACCTTATATGATTGACAAAATCGTGCAGTGTATCCCGGGCTTAAAGCTTGCACAGTCCTGTAGCTCATCCTGGGTCAACGTTTAATTCGATATTGTTAGACAATTTTGATTTATATGTTGAGTTATTTTACATATGCATCTGCTTACATATGCTATTGTTTGTTTCTGCTGCTTTTTTTCCTGTGTTTTGATCTGGAGATTCTGTACTCTTTCATAAGATGTGTAATAGCGCCCCCTACCAGTGAAAGTATAACAGGTAAAACCAGTGTGGCCAAGAATTGGGCTACCTCAACACTGTTGCCGCGGGCTGTTTTTCATGTCCGCGGTTTGAAGCGACCCCAATGATGTGATATTTAGCCCCGGGAAAGCGTATTTTAGCAGGCAACCCTACCAAAAAACATATTTTACCCCCCAAACTCGTAAAAAAAAAAAGTTTACCGGAGAACCCCCGCCCCTGAAATGCGATTGGGCTTGTTTTGAGAAGCGATTGGGCGGGTTTTGTTTCGAAAACCAGCCAACCCTGGTGAAAACACAGAAAAAGAGAAATTTCCATCAAAGGCAGGGAAGCGTTAACGCATAAATTATGGAAATTTCCGTCAAAGACGGGGAAAGAGTTAATATACAGCTATTTAAGCTGGATTTTGGACCAATAACATTTCACTGTGGGTGGAGCCACCAGCAAAGCATGATAAAAACAGAAACAAGTAAAGAAATCCCGAGACGTTTGCTGTGACTTTTGTTCATTTCGTTTACCTGATCAAAGTTGTCCAGAGCAGCATGTAGGTTGGCCAGCATGCCTGTGGGAGGCTCGTTCGTGATTTTGATGGAATTTTCCAGAATTCCCTGTGGAATGATGTGTTCCTGTGGAGTGGGAGAGGGTTCTGCACTCATGAACACTCTGTAGTCTTGGTGACTGTTCTCACAGCAACCTTCGAGGAGCTTCTCTAGACTTCCCAGCCACTTTGCCACCAGGTGAATGTTCTAGAAGAAATGTATTTGTATAAGGTTTATCCATAAAATATACAATATTCAGATAACATACACCAAAGACACACCTGTAAAATGACCCAGTGGCCCTCTCTAGAGGCCTTTTCCATGGCAAGTTCAGCCACAGATTCCTGGCCCTGTCCTAGAGACACATTATGGAGCTTCCCCAGGTCTATAGTGAAACCAAGCTTCTTGCCTAAACACACATGCACAGAAATACACACAGGCTTTCTTCACAAAGTCAGTCTAAACACTCTTTTTAGGCATATCACATTCAAATCCAAGTTTTTCTTGACCGGTCATGATGCAGGACCATAGTCAAGATGCTGGCACACTCTCTTTGATAAACTAAACATTAAAGATTCATGCATGAGATAAAAGAAGAGTCGGTATGAATTTTTACCCAGGGACTCGACATCTTTCAGGGGGTCCACTCCAGGGGACAGGATGAAGAAAACAGGGGATGCAGGACCGCACTCTTTGAATGAACGTGCAAACTCCATCTTCCTGCTCTCGGTGTACTGTACACCTAGTTTCTCTTCCACAAAGTTCCTACACACACACAGACACATTTGTTTTTGTTTTCTTGGTGGAGACTTTCCATTGACTATTGTTTTTATACTAAGCTTATGCTAACTCCAACCACAAACTTAACCCTCAAAGAACCACTATTGCATTTTTAGTGAATGGATTAGAGTGATTTTTAACAGGTTAGTCCATCCAAAAACACGTCTGAAATTCTGTCATTATTCTCTCACCCTCATGTCGTTCTAAATGTCATGTCGATATTTTTTTATATTCTCCCTATTCATTTTTGTCCATCCATTGAAGGTCCACTCAACCAACATGTTCAAGCTTCAAAAAGTACATGAAGACATTGTAAAAGTAATCCATAGTCCATATTAATCCAGGTGTTCTGAAGAGACATGACTGCTTTATATGACCAACAGATTTAATTTATGCTTTTATTCACATATAAACATTGATTAATGGACATAGAGCTCATCAAATATGGTAAACGGACACTCAATCTTGCTCGATTCATATAGATTACTTTAACCATGCCTTTTTGTACTTTATAATGTGTGATAGTTTTTCAGTTGCGTGGACTTTCAATGGATGGACAAAACGGAGAATATAAAATGACGAGTGAAAGTCTAATGGGCTTCAAACGACATGAAGGGGAGTAAATAATAACAGAATTTTCCTTTTTGGGTAAGCTATCCCTTGAATCTGTTTCCTTACAATGTTTCATTCTGTCTTTAATAAACACATACTACATCTCATACACCTACCGGACAGCGTACGTCATCCGGTCGGGTCGGAGAGCCCTCATGAGGATGAGTTTCTGGAGTGAACTCTTGCTTTTCCATTCCTGAGGGAGTTTCTCCTTCTCTGGACACTCTGACTCCACCACCTTCTTCCAGCGTTTGGGTGAACCCTCGATGTCCCGGTCCAGACCACGGAACTCATCGGTGAAGCTCATTGTCTGCAGGAGGACACCAGGGGCCTCATTTATAAAATGTTGCATAGAAACCATGAAAATTTGATCTTAAGATAATTTCCCAAATGTGTGTACGTGTGATTCAGAGAACGAACTTACGCACAGAAAACATGCATACTCCTCTTTTCCAGATGTGAAATTTATAAATAGCAAATGATCTTGAAATTGTGCACAGCTAAATGGTTTCAGATCTCTGCCTTGTAAACGCTGCCTAATTAATGTCATTAAAGGGATAGTTCACCCAAATATGAAAATTAGCCCATGATTTACTCAGCCTGAAGTCATCCTAGGTGTATATGACATTCTTCTTTCAGATGAATACAATTCATTTATAGTTATATTTATAATAAAATGTCCTGGTTTTATTTTGCACAAAATGGTTGTTTTCATAATCTTTCAACAAAATGCAATAACTGTCTCCGTGTACATTTTATGGATTTAGTCCTGATGGATAAAATCAATTCCTGCCCAACATTATCTCCATATAAATAATGTTTCACTTAAAAATAGAAGTAAAGGCATTGCTAATGCCATTTCATGTTGTCTTAGGATATATTCACTTTCTGAAATAAATACTGAGTCGTTGTCACTACAGGTATGTGGATGTGATTGAACAGGCCGTTGTCTCAGGAGAGCCTGTATTGATTGAGAATCTGGAGGAGACAATGGAGCCAGTTATTGATCCAAGCTTTATAATGGCAGTGGGAGCCCAAAAAAGTGCATCCATCCATTATAAAAGAAATCCACACAGCTACGGGGGATTAATAAAGGCCTTTTGAAGCGAAGTGGTGTGTTTTTGAAGGAAAAATATCCATATTTAAAACTTTATTAAGTAAAATATCTAGCTTCCGTCTGACTGCCTTTTCTATTCAACTTGCTTGCATTAGCCAGGACATGTTTTAATATAACTGATTGTATTCGTCTGAAAGAAGAATGTCATATACACCTAGGATGACTTGAGGGTGAGTAATGCTGTGTTCCAGGCAGGTTTTTGAGCCCGTAAATTACAACTTCAAACCACGACTTTGTAGTGTTCCAGGCAAAGTCACGCCAAACAGCCTGAGCGCAAGGAATTGTGTGGTAGTTAGATGTATGTGAGATGGTGGTCCAGTGGGTTAAACCATGGAACTGATATGCTGAAGGTTGCTGGTTCGATCCCAGCGGTCACCACCAGTGTGTCCTTGAGCAAGGCACTTTACTCCATGTTGCTCCAGGGGGATTGTCCCTGTAATAAGGGCACTGTAAGTCGCTTTGGATAAAAGCGTCTGCCAAATGCATAAATGTAAATGTAATGTAAATGTAAACAAAGCATGTCGGACCGTACGGGCTGTATGCTCATTTACAATAATTTCTATCGCCAAATGTGCTTACTCCTTGCTTATTTGAGGGATACGGAGGAGAAAAACGGCGCTGACGGCAAGAAAAGCTGTTATACCTTTTATTTTATTTTACGTTATTTGTATATTTGTTTCATAAACACTGCATCCGTAGGGGGCTACCATTGTTGCTTTGCCGGCTATGTGACGTCAGAGCTCGTAACTGGGAGTACATCGATCTAGTACGAGTTCACGGGTGGGAAGTCACGGGTTTGACTGCCGTTCCAGTGCACTTTCATGGGTAGAAGGTTGGAAAAACACGGGTTACGGGTTGCCTGGAACGCGGCATAAATCATGGGGTAATTAACATTTTTGGGTGAACTATCCCTTTAACATATAAAAAAAGCACCAGTCAATGTCCAAATGCTTTACTTGAGAATGCCGAACGGCATGAATTGCTTAGATTTTCAAATACCTGCAATACTTCGACACAAATAAAAGTGTGTACATCTGCTTAGACCCTGATGTGGCGCTAAGCACTTTTCCATGTCAAAGACCATTTTTATAAATATGAACGTTGGCATGGATTTTAGCGTACGCACACTCTAAGATGTGTGTATGCACGTTTTATAAATGAGGCCCCAGGAGTGTTGCAGGTGATAATTGCCACCTCTTTGAGCGGGTGTTTGTGTGTATGAGCTCATGTTTTTCTATCCCGGTGGGGACTTCAACCTGAATGCACACTGACTCATGGGGACTTGTGTCACCGTGGGGACCTAAATTGAGGTCCCCATTAGGAAACAAACTTTGTCATACAAAACAAGTTTTTTTTTTTAAGTTTAGGGGTAGGGTTGGTGTAAGGGGATAGAATATACAGTTTGTTGAGAGTCCCTACAAAGACAGCGATCCAGACATGCGTGTGTGTGTTTCTAGGTGTGTGCTTACTTTAACAGCACTCCAGGCGGTGTTAGAAAGGAAGTCGACTGGGCAGACATAACTATGGTCAATGTTGAAGCGCAGCAAGAAGTCCAGCTCCCGAGGATCCACCTCTTTATTCATTAACAGCAACTGATACACACAAGTCACAAAAAGTATGCCAGGACAAAAAAAAACTCACCCATCCAATATAATGCGTGTGCTTTACCCAGACTTTTAGAGTGTGTAATGACAGTAAGCCTTACCTGAAATGTAAGCTGTGCTGCGAAGGTGAGCTTGTCTCTCTCAAACAAGCCTCTGTTGATGTAATTAAACGTGGAGAAGGTGATACAATCTATCAGTGTGTTTACACGGGTCTTTACATCTGAAGAGGCATCTGCATTCTGCACTGCCTTATGGAACACAACGTTAAATGCCTGCAGAACGAAGATCACACACACAAACACACAAAAGAAAAGTCTATGGCATTAATGCAACAATAAAATGAAGTGTGAGACTGAGCATCACAAAAAATCCAACACAGCAAGTTGAGTGGGGGGTAGGACTTTCTGGTGACGATAATGGCACACAAATTACAAACATCAGCTTTAAATATTTCCAGGAAGACCTGAACACCTGTCCTACAGAATACAAACAGACACACACAAACAAGGCCACACCTTGAGGGAGAACTGGTACATGGGGTTGATCTTGTTAAGGTCATTGATGATGAAGTAGAGCAGGGATGCTCTGACAGCCACGGCCCGGTAGTGTTCACGAGCCTCGTTAATCTTCACCTCATTAACCTTCGCCTCCAACACCTACACAACAAGCACACAAGCTGAATCCGACCGAGAAGAAACAACAAATGCCAACTAAAAAGAGTGTGACAAAGTGAAAAGAAAACTCTAAATCTCTGGCTTGTCTAATGTTCTAGGGAATGTGGTAAATAAAAACCAACAAAATAGCTCTGTCCTTAAACTCAGAGAGCCTAGCAACGTTCCCGACATGAAGACTATTATACGATACTTTGTTTGGGCCAATTTGTGACCACAGAACTGACATGTCTATTACTCACAAAGTTCTCCACATCAAACATAAATAAACATCACGTTTATTTTGTATATTGGCTCATTTGATTAAACCAGTGCAGAAAATGACAAAAATGTCAGCAGATTCCATCTGATCCTACCCAGAACCTAAGGATCCATTAGAAGGCACATGCCTACAGTAGCGAGGCAGCTCATGTGGGTCAGGACAAATATGGATGTAAGAAATGTTGGAGAATGGCGAAATCTTTGACACCGATTTCCATAATGGTTGAAAATATACAAACCTTCATCTCAATCTCGGCAGCTGTGTGTTTAGTGCTCTCGAGTTTCTCGACCAGAACGTTGTCTCCCAGGAAGTTATTCTCAGCCGCGGAGAGACGTGTCAGTAACTCATCCTCAAGCTGCTTTAACTCGATTTTAAATGTGTTCTGCTGTTTAGTCAGCTCTGACTGCAGACACACACACAAATACACACAGATAACTATCAGTAACACTTCACTCAAAAGCATGTTCAGGTCTGACTAAACAAGTCCACACACACACCTTCAGATGTTCGAGGTCTGGTCTCTCCAGGTTGACCACCTCCGCAAGCAGCTGGTCCTCGAGCCCGTCCCGTGTGACAGTAAAGTTGATGAGGGTAGTCTGGGCCTGGATCTCAGGTTTATAGTGTGGGTTTGCCAGCTTGGTGTGCAGAATCAGACGGAAGTCAGGATGGAAATAACATTCCTTATCCCCCACTTTAATACACCTGCAGAGGGGAGAAGAGAGGCATGATGTGGGTAAGATACACTATATTGGAGTGTGTTCATGGGGATTTTTGACCATTCTTCTAGAAGCACATTTGTATGGTCAGGCACTGATGGTGGACGAGAAGGCCTGGCTCGCAGTCTCCGCTCTAATTCATCCCAAAGGTGTTCTATCAGGTTGAGGTCAGGACTCTGTACAGGCCAGTCAAGTTCCTCCACACTAAACTCGCTCATCAATGTCTTTATGGACCTTGCTTTGTGCACTGGTGTGCAGTCATGTTGGAACAGGAAGGGGCCATCCCCAAACTGTTCCCTCAAAGTTGGGAGCATGAAATTACCCAAATTTGTGTTGGTATTCTCTAGAATCCAGTGCTTTAGTTTACACCACTACATCCGACGCTTTGCATTGCACTTGGTGATGTAAGGCTTGGATGAGCTGCTCGGCCATGGAAACCCATTCCATGAAGCTCTTTACGCACTGTTCTTGAGCTAACCTGAAGGCCACATGGAGTTTGGAGGTCTGTAGCTATTGACTTACTGTAGCCATGCATACAGTACCCCTCAGCATGCGCTGACCCCGCTCTGTGATTTAACGTGGCCTACCACTTTGTGGCTGAGTTGCTGTTGTTCCCAATTGCTTCCACTTTGTTATAATACCACTAACAGTTGACCGTGGAATATTTAGTAGTGAGGAGATTTCACGAATGGACTTATTGCACAGGTGGCAACCAATCACAGTACCACGATTGAATTCACTGAGCTCTTGAGAGCGACCTATTCTTTCACAAATGTTTGTAGAAGCGTCTGCATGCCTATGTGCTTGATTTTACACACCTGTGGCCATGGAAGTGATTGGAACACCTGAATTCAATGATTTGGAGGGTGTCCCAATACTTTGGGCAAGATAGTGTATTTTCGCTATATTAATATACTTTTAAAGTATATTTGTAGTATATTTTGCGGAATGCTGTGTGTTGTTGAGTTGTGGTGCTCTACCTGCCCTTCTTGATGGTCTGTCGGCCCAGCAGGGGATCAATAACTGGCTCAATTGTCTCCTCCAGATTCTCAATCAATACAGGCTCTCCTGAGACAACGGCCTGTTCAATCACATCCACATACCTGTAGTGACAACAACACAGGATATATTCACTTTCTGAAATAAATTCTAAGACAACATGAAATGGCATTAGCAATGCATTTACTTCTATTTTTAAGTGAAACATTATTTATATGGAGATAATGTTGGGCAGGAATTGATTTTATCCATCAGGACTAAATCCATAAAATGTACACAGAGACAGTTATTGCATTTTGTTGAAAGATTATGAAAATAACCATTTTGTGCAAAATAAAACCAGGACATTTTATTATAAAAATTCCAAAAAATATATAATCCAATATTTATAAGGTCACTAGTATTTTCACATTGTGTGAAACCTCTTGGGACGTAATTTCTGTGATATGTTCATCAACCGCTCACCCCTTCTGGCTGAGGTTAATGACCTTCAAGCTGTTGCCATAGCGACTCTTGAGCCACTTGATGCCCTGCAGCTGGGGGTCAATGAGCAGAGGCCAGCGCTCACAGTTGGTCAGTATAGTGGCATTCTGAGTAGATATCTTATCACCTGGCAAGCCCTCGTTATTCCACTTAGCAATGGTAGCACCATCTGTTAACATGGAGACGGGATCTAAGCCCTCTGTCATTGGGATGGGCACCTGAAAGTCATCAGGAAATAGAGAAAGAGAATGACAGATTAATTGTGTATACTAATATTTCTATCCTTATAAGGGATATAAAAGCATCCTGTTGTTGAAGGATGGGGAAGGGCCCTCTACAATAGACCTGACAACAAACTTGCAAGCCGTAGCAAGGACATAGTTACTTTTCCACTGTCGGGCCAAACCGTTCTCGTTGCTTAACCGTTCTATTCCATGCCAATCCGGCCCAGCCGGTACAAATATGGTTTAATTTTCCACTGTGGTTCTGACATTTCACATAAACATTGATCAGCGAACATAAACAGAAGCTCGACCGAACCTGCTTGATGTGCAAGAACAAAACTCATTTGTTCTTGTAGAAGCTCAAACGTGCTGCGTAACACAAGAATGAACCTCATTGGTTCCCAAACGTGCTGCGTAACAAGAGAATGAACCTCATTGGTTCTGGCAGAAGCTCAAACGTGCTGCGTAACACATGAGAAGGAACCTCATTGGTTCTTGCAGAAGCTCAAAAGTGCTGCGTAACACAAGAATGAACCTCATTGGTTCTTGTGGAAGCTCAAACGTGCTGCGTAACACAAGAATGAGCCTCATTGGTTCTGGCGGAAGCTCAAACGTGCTGCGTAACATGAGAATGAACCTCATTGGTTCTGGCGGAAGCTCAAAGGTGCTGCGTAACACAAGAATGAACCTCATTGGTTCTCACACATCAAGTGAACATGCTTGAACTTCCATTCACCACAACTGATGTGTGAGTTGATGAATGTTTATATGTGAATAAAACTAAATCTGTTCATCATATAAAGCGATGGAGTCTCTTCAGAAAATTTGGACTAAACCGCTCGATTCATACGGATTAGCTTCACGGTCTATTTTTGAACTTTTTGAAGCGTCAAAGTTTTAGTTGTGTAGCTGTCAATGGAGTGACAGAAAGCTCTCAGATTTCATTAAAAAGATCTTCATTTGTGATCCGAGTATTTCATGACAGAATTTTGCCTTTTTTGGGTGAACTATCCCTTTCAAATCCTTGCACTCTATGCTGTTTGAGGTTTCTGAACTTGAACAGGTAAAACAATACACATTTTTAGCACCACAATCTCCTTTTGATATGGAGACAACAACAGAAAATCAGTATTCAAGACATACAGTTTCACAATCACACACACTTACCTTCTGGGCGCGCAGGTAAGGCATCCAGAGGTTATGGAGTAACTCCTCTCTGTATCTCTTTGAGAATGAGCCCGCGTATGAGATGAAGGCTGCAGTGAGGAGAACATCTCCACACAGAGTGGATTCCTGCTCGCGGTACTGAGCCACAGCGTGAACCCAGCGTACATTTTCTGACTGAAATACACATGCATTTTCACAAAAACACATTTCTCTGATATGGAAGATTTAAATAAATGATTGATCTCTATTAGCAATGCACATATGGTATGCACGATACAGAAATATACCATATCAATAGTAGATAATAGATGATTTCACATTTAAAATTAGTATGACAACATAAACATACAACTATTGTCCAAAAGACAAAACAAGTGTATTGTATTCTGACCTCTAAACCCTTGACCAGGCGGTTGGCCAGCTTGATGGTGTTGTTGGTGTGGTTCACCTCATCCTGACAGCGGAGTTTCTCCGAGGTTGCTTTTTCAAACGCAGCTTTCAGTGTGTCCAAACTACCATCCAACTCCTCCACATTTCACACACACATTTGACATTATACAGTGCATCTTTGTGAAACAACTAATGAGATATTATGGTAGAGAGAGAGGGTGAGAGCAAGCGAGAGAGACTTACGGCCAGCTTCCTTCTGATGACCTCTAACTTTTCTGCAGCCTCAGCCAAGTCGGCGTTGGCCTGAGACAAACACATCCTCTTCACTTCCACCTCACAGAACACCTAATGAAACCAAAACACATATTTAAACACACAAACACAATACCAGAACGTTAGAGTGGTTTACAGAGCACTGGATTTCTCTTCTTTGGCAAAACAGAATTATTGGCAGACATTTAAACACTTGAAGATGAAATAATAAATCACAGGTGACTACATACATTATTGTTCAAAAGCTGTGGGTCAATACGATTTTTAATGTTTTCGAAAGTCTCTTATGCTCACCAAGGCTGCAGTTCTTTGATCAAAAAATACAGTAAAAACTCACATGATCCTTAATGCTGATTTGGTGTTCAAGGAATATTCTCTATTATTATCATTAATGTTGAAAACAGCTGTGCTTCTTAATATTTTTGTGCAAACCATGATACTTATTTCTTTGATGAGCATGACATTCAAAGGAATGTTTATTTGAAATAGAAAGTTTTTGTAACATGATAAATGTCTTTACTCTCACCTTTTAATGCATCCTTGCTTAATAAATGTATTAATTTCTTGCAAAAGTTTTTTTTTACTGAACCCCTACTAGACATAGCAGAGGTTCTATATTAATTCCAATTCCAATCTATATTCATTTCA
The DNA here is from genome assembly GCF_949357685.1 of Gobio gobio. Lineage (NCBI taxonomy): Eukaryota > Metazoa > Chordata > Actinopteri > Cypriniformes > Gobionidae > Gobio > Gobio gobio. The sequence goes on along the minus strand of NC_137110.1, from coordinate 39,076,357 downwards.
ATTAAACCAGTTTAAATTATTATAGTCTGTCGGGTTGCGTTGAAATGTTCTTGTGTCCATTATTACCATGCTGTTGTATAATTTTTTAACTAAACAAATTAGCAAGTGTTTACTCACATATGTCTGGACAGAGCAGCATGGAGGAGAGAAGCAGAAAAACACACTGTAAACCATACAATCACAAAAACTCAATGAGTCATCCACACACAATACAATCCCACATTGTTCATAATATAGATGCATTCATTTAAAATCTTGCATTTTTATACTTAGTCTAAATAGTTACTACTTTAATGGTTAAGTATATTTCATAATTACATGATTTATAATTATAACTAGTTATTCATGCAATGGTTCTGAATAATTATTATGGTGTAAGGGAGCAGAACCTCGTGGAAGCGAATGATGTTAATGACCCAGGCGCAGAGACCGGCCGCTGCAGAGGTTTTCAGACGGACAAACTCTGGATTAAACTCAGGATCACTAAGATACTCGTCTTTGATCACACGCACTGTGGCTTCGGGGATATGCTCTTTATCAAAATTAATCAGCGCCTGTAAGAAGTCATCCACCTAAACACACAGAAAGAAAAGGAATAAATTCACCCAATTTACCTCTTTGCATAACCTGTTGAGTCTCACTGCCAAATTATTCAATTAATATGCCATTTGAAAACTTCAATACTCAAGAATCGCTAACATTTTTGGCAATTAAAGTAAATTTCAGCCTTTTGCTTATAGATGGAATATGAGTTAAACGCCAGTTAAATGTCAGAAGCCCTTTCGAATATGACTCATGAAAACCCTGAGAATAAATCTTAAATGTCAGCTCTACACACACTCACTTTACTCATGACAACTTTAGATGCTTTCCAGCTGCGATCCTTTGGAATACGGCCACCAGGAGCCAGCAGCACCAAAACGGCTGCAGACACATTCGATACGATGGCGGGAGGATTTGGAAACGTCCGCAACTCTGTTAGATTCAGCTATACACACACACATACACAAATCAAGCTCATCAAAACAGAGCATTTGGATTCTTAGTGTGAGGACGTTTCAATAAAGGAGACAAAGCACACACGTTAGTCCCCAAACTATAGTCTAGTACAGTGGTTCCCAACCACGTTCCTGGAGGACCCCCAACAGTGCACATTTTGCATGTCTCCTCAATCAAACACACCTGATTCAGGTCATCAGCTCATTAGTAGCTACTCCAAGACCTGATGTGGGTGTGTCAGACAAAGGACACATCCAAAATGTGCACTGTTGGGGGTCCTCCAGGAACGTGGTTGGGAACCACTGGTCTAGTACATACATACACTACACACACAAATACACACCCTGTTGAGTGTGTTGAGTGCTGCATTAGCTGCCTGTAAAGCCGGTTCTGCTTTCGCCAAATCTGATTCGGTCTCCTGCTGCTGTTTGGTCACTTCTGCTTGGATTGCTTCTACCTGATATTGCAATCATTATTTGACACATTTTACAATCATTATGATGTCTTTTACAGATATATACCCATCAATATCAAGTATTAATATAAAAAATAAGGGGAATCATGTGCTATTCTAATACGGCGGTGATTTTGTGCAGGAGGGTGGGAATATCTGTATGTGCGTGTCTCACTCTTTGCTCCTCTGCATCTGCTACGCTCCTCTCCTGACTGAGTTTTTCACTCTGCTGGCCAATTTTAGCGATGAGAGCTTCAGTATCAGTATTTCTTAGCTGCAACTCCACTTCCTGCGTGGCCAATTTAGCCTTTAGATCCTCCACCTGAAAGAGAGGTCCAGATAATGTCCAACTTAAAGGACTGAGAATATGGTGTAATAATTAGATTTATTTAACATTTATTTTAAGCTTCCAAAATGAGATGCATTCTCCCGGCCCAGGTGGCCTTGGTTAAGCCAAAAGAACAGAAATCTTTTCACATGATTATACAATTTGGTAGATTTTGGTGAAAGCCTGTGTGTGTGTGGTTTTTAAATGTAAGGTTGACCTGTGATGCAGTGTTCAGTAGTTTCTGCAAGCCGTTCTCCAGACGTTCCATCTTCTGTCTCAGTTCTCTTCTTTTTGTCCCCAGCAGGTTGCCGTAAAGTTTCATGAACTCCAGGAAGCTCTTGGGTGTGGTGTAGTTGAAACGTTTTTCATTCTGCTGATACTTTACGCTGACTTCATTCACACTAGTGTGAGCGAACGAGATAAATTCACTGATGGACACTCTCACCTCCGGCTACAGAGAAGAAAAGCATGTCGGGGTTATTGAATTTACACTACTGTTGTAAAGTTTAGGTAAGTATGATTTTTAAAAATGTTTTTGACTCTCTTATGCTGACTAAGACTGCATTCATTAGACCAAAAATACAGTCAAAACAGAAATATTGTGAAATATTATTACAATTTAAAATAATCATTTTCAATTTTAATATACTTTTAAATGTATTTATTTATTTCTGATGGCAAAGCTGCATTTTTAGCATCATTACTGTCACATGATCCTTCAGAAATCATTCTAATATGCTGATTTGCTGCTCAAGAAACATTTATTATTATAGTTTAAATTTAAAAGAAAAGCATTTATATGAACACATATTTTGTGACAAATGTCTTCACTGTCACTGGCACAATTTAATACATCCTTGCTGAATAAAAGTATTAATTTCTTTTTTTTATTGTACGGTCCTTTAACATTTAAACACTAGTCTAAACACCAACAATACATTAAGATGCAGTTTTTAATTATATGTGACCCTGGACCACAAATCCAGTCATAAGTCACGTGGGTCGATTTGTGGCAATAGCCAACAATACACGGTATGGGTCAAAATGGGATTTTTCTTTTATGCCAAAAATCATTAGGATATTAAGTAAAGATCATGTTCCATGGAGATATTTTGTACATTTTCTACCGTAAATAAATAAAAAATGTATTATTAGTAGTAATATGTATTACTAAGGACTTCATTTCGACAAATTTAAAGGCGATTTTCTCAATATTACGATTTTTTTGCAGCCTCAGATTCCAGATTTTCAAATAGTTGTATCTCGGCCAAATATTGTCCTATCCTAACAAATACATCTATTTATACAGCTTTCAGATGATGTATAAATCTCAATTTCGAAAAATTTACCCTTATGACTGGTTTTGTGGTCCAGGGTCATATATACACTCACCTAAAGGATTATTAGGAACACCATACTTATACTGTGTTTGACCCCCTTTCGCCTTCAGAACTGCCTTAATTCTACGTGGCATTGATTCAACAAGGTGCTGAAAGCATTCTTTAGAAATGTTGGCCCATATTGATAGGATAGCAGTTGATGGAGATTTGTGGGATGCACATCCAGGGCACGAAGCTCCCGTTCCACCACATCCCAAAGATACTCTATTGGGTTGAGATCTGGTGACTGTGGGGGCCATTTTAGTACAGTGAACTCATTGTCATGTTCAAGAAACCAATTTCAAATGATTTGAGCTTTGTGACATGGTGCATTATCCTGCTGGAAGTAGCCATCAGAGGATGGGTACATGGTGGTCATAAAGGGATGGACATGGTCAGAAACAATGCTCAGGTAGGCCGTGGCATTTAAACGATGCCCAATTGGCACTAAGGGGCCTAAAGTGTGCCAAGAAAACATCCCCCACACCATAACACCCCCACCACCAGCAGCCTGTACAGTGGTAACAAGGCATGATGGATCCATGTTCTCATTCTGTTTACGCCAAATTTTGACTCTACCATCTGAATGTCTCAACAGAAATCGGGACTCATCAGACCAGGCAACATTTTTCCAGTCTTTAACTGTCCAATTTTGGTGAGCTCGTGCAAATTGTAGCTTCTTTTTCCTATTTGTAGTGGAGATGAGTGGTACCCGGTGGGGTCTTCTGCTGTTTTAGCCCATCCGCCTCAAGGTTGTGCGTGTTGTGGCTTCACAAATGCTTTGCTGAATACTTCGGTTGTAACGAGTGGTTATTTCAGTCAAAGTTGCTCTTCTATCAGCTTGAATCAGTCGGCCCATTCTCCTCTGACCTTTAGCATCAACAAGGCATTTTCGCCCACAGGACTGCCGCACACTGGATGTTTTTCCCTTTTCACACCATTCTTTGTAAACCCTACAAATGGTTGTGCGTGAAAATCCCAGTAACTAAGCAGATTGTGAAATACTCAGACCGGCCCGTCTGGTACCAACAACCATGCCACGCTCAAAATAGCTTAAATCACCTTTCTTTCCCATTCTGACATTCAGTTTGGAGTTCAGGAGATTGTCTTGACCAGGACCACACCCCTAAATGCATTGAAGCAACTGCCACGTGATTGGTTGATTAGATAATTGCAATAATGAGAAATTGAACAGGTGTTCCTAATAATCCTTTAGGTGAGTGTACTTTTCAAATTCAAATTCAGAAATATGCTAATTAGAATGCAGCTATAATTTTATGTTTAATCTATTTTATGTATATCACTCTCGCTGTCCCTAGACGGTTACCTCCAGGCCAGAGATATTTTGTATAAAAGTGCTGCTGACAGACTGCAGTGCATGCTGGGGCCAAGGATGGAACCAGTCAATGGCGGTACAGTTCACAAGAGCCGGAAACTTCCGTGCACGTGTACGAAGAGTGAAGCCAACCGGAGAGAAACACAGTACCACCTACAGTGCAGAAGGAGCATGTCATCAGAATAACATTCACATATTCATACATAATATTAATATACACTTAGGATACGGTTTTCAAAATAAGGAAACCAACCTTGAGCTGTCTGCGTATACGATCAATGAAGAAGTTCCAGCAGTTTTCACGTGTGTCCAGCAAACCAAGCGCCCTCAACTCCACACGAATAGAGGTGACGATCATATCAACCTCTTCCTCACTGAAGAGATCAGGTATATCTCCTACACACACACACACACACACACACACATATATATAAACACAAACAAACTGAGAGCCACTGTCAGGATTGAGAGGAAGAAGAAAATGTGCAATGCATACCTGATGCTAGCATGTCGTTGATGAGGACCAGGAATCTTTCATCAGGAATCTGGGCATCTGTGTGCAGGAAGACTGTGCCGATGTTCTTCACTCCCACCTTTATGTACAGTGCAGCGATATCACTCTACAAATAAAGAAAAAAGAATGGAATAGTAAAACTTTTCACAATATTTCATATTAAGCTTCAAACAAAAAGAGATAATTGAAATGCAGTGTGTGTGTGTGGGTGTGTTACCCTCAGGTCACTGATGCCATAACCCTTTCTCAGTGTGATCTGAAATACTTCCAGCATGCTGAGAAAAGCAGCCAAACGACAGAGACTCTGTTTCCCACTACCACCTACTCCAATCAGCAAGGCATTCCCCATAGGAGACTCGAGAATACGACTTATCCTACAACTGCACACAAACACACAGATGACGCACTCAGATTAGAGATGGGTGATGATAATATAGTTCACATTTTGCGATGATACACGCAATCAAGCCGAGATATGCTATACAGTATATATCGCCCTACGCAAGTATACTGCATGAATGCAGATAAAGTTGGACATACTAATATATCCAACTTTATAGTTCCAGAAATGTTTCCAATTAAATAAAAGCCAAGCAGTTATACAAGTATATATTTATAAATATACAGTGTATATTTTGGATACAATATATATACACACAACTATATGGATAGAGCTGTACAATAATACAGTTTACATTTTGCAATCTCACAGCCGAGATTTGTCATATAGTATATTTTACTTTACATGAGTAAACTGTATGTATGCAGGTAAAGTAGGATGTACTATATGTCCAACTTTTAATATATTTCAGCCATAATATAGTTTACATATGAGGTTCAGAAAATGTCAACTCTTTTGATTGTCAACTTCAGAAAGTCAAACTAAATATATTGTGGGCTGTTTTATGTTTTTTTATGATGTTTACAATTCTGTTAAATACAGTTTAAAACCTGAATTGTGTTATTTTCTAGCCGGCTCACATGTGTTGCATGGCTTCCTCAAACAGCACCAGGTTCATGTCAGAGTGCAGCTCATTGTAGTGCTCAAGAGCATCCATCAGGGTCTTCTGAAGCTTCTCCAAGTCAGTCACCTGTGCATAACGTGGCTCACCCACACCATGAGCGAAATGAGAGTAGATCAATGGCTGGTTGATAAATATAGACTCATCTATACCCTACACAGAGAAAGAAAAAGAGAGAGCAAAAGGTTTTTTTGATAATTGGTCTTCCAGTTCACAGGTGACCCCACCTGGGATTTGAGAAGTTCTGCTCACCTCAAAGTATCGCTTGCCTGTGTCTAGCAGAATCTTGTTAAACAGCTCAACGTCTTTCTCCTCCATCAATTTGTCTGAATACACACGAGAAGACTCATGCAGCCATAGGTGCACAAGGTCTATAGGGTACCGCACATGCTCTGGCAGAGCGAAGAGGATTCCCTACACACACAGACAAAATATAAGAACACAGAAAAAAGCATGACAACACTAATATGTATAAAGTGGCCAACAAGTAAAGGCCACTTTATACATACATACAGCCATAGTACTCTGTAACTGCACAGACATACGCATCTGTTCCACAGAGACACACCTGGAATATGTTAGAGATGTCTCTGAGGTTGAAAATGTAGTGAAACCGAATGGCTGTGGGCAGGAAGTTCTGGCTCATTTTCTGATGCAGGCAAATGGCAGCTTGGACTAGTGTGCTGGCCATGCGACTAACACCATAGCTGTAGCCACCCTGCAGGAAATGACCACTCAGAATACTGCTGTATATGGTGCTCAGAGCCTCTGCGCTGGGGAAATGTACAGCAAACACTGAAAAATGCCTCTGTCAGGGGAAGAAAAAGATAAAAAAGCATATTTGGACAGGATGTGTCTTTGTTTGGTAAACACTAATGAAATTGTAAGGCAGGCTTGAGCTTCAACTGTGCTTGAAGGTTTCACATGAGCTAGTTTTTATGGTTACCTATAGTATACTTTCTTTATTGTGCTGGCCTTCAACATTGTTAAACACCAAATCTTCCTTTACCAAGATACCATGGGGTGCCTCAGGGTTCAGTACTTGGCCCTCTCCTTTTCTAGATATACACAGCATTACTGGGGCCTACAATCTGCATTTTATTACCACAGCTACGCTGATGACTCATCAATAATAATACCACCCGGGTCAGCCAAGAACCAGGAAATACTGTTTGATGAACTTAAATGGAAAACATAACAAAATCAGACCCTTCCGACAATATCCGAGCATGCTGCACAACTCCTTGTCCAGGCTTCTTTTCATGTCTGCATTGGATACTAGATTTTGATATGTATTGTTTGTTATAATTACGTATAGTCAAGGTTGAAATATTGCTATGGTTACTTTCCGATGAGGGCTGGATATGTATTGGTTGTTATGGTTACCTGTAGCCGAGGGTTAACTGAGAAGCTTCCTGCTGTTGGGTTCATGCAGGTGATGTACTGACAGTTATGAATCTCCTTGAGGACTAGTCTCTGACGGTCATACCTACAAAATAGAAACAGTCATTTAATCAAAAGCACATTTTAAAACAAGACTGTAAATCATGTTTCATCGACATGCATTGATGCGCATTTTCTCATACCAGTGGGAGTAGTCCAGGTGCTGTCTGATAAGCGTATGAGGCTGAACAGTGCCATATGCATCTACCTCAGGCATGTTCAGGTCATCCACAAAGTAGATGAGCTTCTTAGTACCATAAGGAGCAAAGTTCCGCCCTGCCTTTTTCTCCAGTGGTTTCTCCAGTACACCTACAGTCAAACAACCAGAATGGAAAAAATGCCTGTAATTTGTATAATGATGTCCTACCATGCAAATGTGTCCATGCGTTTGCATGCATACATATAAAGTGATTTTTTATATCACTAATTGTCGCAAATGTTTCCGTTTGTGTACTACATGTTTTTGTGTTTATGAGAGAATACGGTGTGTGCGTATACAACTTTCATCATCTTACTCACGCTGTAACATGGCTGAGGTTGTGTAGTAATTGAACGGTACTTTGGCCACCATGAATTCCTCTTTAAGTTTAGAAATCTTATCCCAGACCAGGATAGTTTTCCCTACACCAGCATTTCCTACCAACATCACTGGCTTCCCCTTCTGCAGAAGTAACTCAATGAAGTATGTCAAGCAGATCGTCTCTGCCGATTGCACCAATACCGTCTGTACACATGGACAAAATTTAAAGAGGTGATTTTTTGCAGCTCTATAATTATAAGTCTGCGTATCATAGCATCAATGACATGTCATACCGAGGAAGTTGCCAATTTTAAGATAGTTAACAATAAGTTAAAAATAACTATAATGATAACTATGAACATAAAGTTCATAAAATGATGTTAACTCTAAAACGATAACTTCTATAACGATAACCGCAGAGAGGAACAATATCATCGGTATCGCATTGCACCAACAATAAAAACAATGACAGCTAATCAAAATCCTTCCAACTTGAAATTGTGTGATGCAATTATGTTTACAGAAGATAACTAAAGTGAGAGAATAGAATAAACATAAATCACAATCATCCAATGGTGTGGACACTAATATAGATCTCATTATAGCTATTATTATACAGGCCTTAAAGGGTGTTCACCCAAAAATGAAAATTCTGTCATTAAATCTTACATTTACATTTAGTCATTTAGCAGACGCTTTTATCCAAAGCGACTAACAAATGAGGGCAATAGAAGCAACTAGACCTTCGTTCATCTTCGAAACACAAATTAAGATATTTTTGATGAAATCCTAGTGCTTTCTGAGTCTGACACCCGATAGACTGCAACGTTATATCCACTTTCAAGGCCCAGAAAGGTAGTAAAAACATTGTTCAACCTTAATGTTAAGAAGCGATGAGAATACTTTTTGTACGCAAAAAACAAACCAAAATAATGACTTTATTCAACAATTTCTTGTCTGTGTCAGTCTCCTACACAGTTTACGTTGTTACGCATATGTTGTGGTGCTCACGTGAACAGCATCGGCCAATGGTAAGCCGGCATTCTGCCGTAGCACTTAGAAAGTGCTGCACTATATTTGCTACGTCAACAGCGCAGGAGACTGACACAGACATGAAGAAATTGTTGAATAAAGTAGTTATTTTTATCGTTATTTTTATATGTTTTTAACACACAAAAAGTATTCTCGTCCCTACATAAAATTAATGTTGAACCACTGTAGTCACATGGAATATTTTAACGATGTCTTTACTACCTTTCTGGGCCTTGAAAGTGGTAAATAAATGCTTTCTATGGAGGGGTCAGAGAGCTCTCTGATTTAAAAAATATCTTAATTTGTGTTGCGAAGATGAACGAAGGTGTTACGGGTTTGGAACAACATGAGGGTGAGTAATTAATGACAGAATTTTCATTTTTGGGTGAACTAACCCTAAAGGGTTTGTTCACTTAAAAATGGCAATTTTGAATTTTGGTTGAACTGTCCCTTTAAGACGCTGTAGGAAATTAAACTGATAAATTGTTTTATGAAAACAAAGTATAAAAGATAGACTATATTTTCTGTAATTTGTTTTGTTCCTAATTTACCTGCAAAGGGATGTCGGGTTCCAGCTCAAAGGGAGGTGTGCGCTCACTCCACGGAGTGAAACGTTTGGTGTTGGGGTCGATGTAGTAATCAAACACTGAACCCTGAGAGGGAAACTTCACAGCTCTCATCTCCTTACACCACCAACGACTGAACTCTGAACGATAGTCTATTAGCTGACAAGAGACAAAGCAAAAGAACAGAGATAGAGTATCACAAATAGAGATTATCACAAAGTGAACAGATATGTGGCAAAAAGTGGTCATGAATTTTCAGACTAACATGGTCCTGGAATAGAGCTCCTCCAAAGGCCCACACACATGCAAACACAAAGTAGAGCTCATAGAGCTCACGGGGTGAGTCCGGAGGGGTGTTTTCTTCAGTCAGCAAGCAGTCCAGCAGACAGCACAGGGTCTGATACATACAAACAATAGGCACACATTAAAGTAATAGAAAAGTTTGGCTATACTTACCTATGTGTGTTGGACTGTGTGTCTCTTACCTGCACCATGCTCATCTCAGGTATAGGTGTGATTGTCTTAAGGTTGCATCTGACCTGCTCCAGACAGTAGGGCACATACTTATCAAACAATATAGTGAGATTTGCTCGCTCAGATTGGGCCTGACGGGTGTCTATCCAGCTTGTCACATACCTGTTAATTAAAATGAGGGGTTGAGTGTCTCAAACACAAACTGCAGTATTTGATACAAAACCTACTCTACCGCTCAAAAGACTCCAGGGTCAGTAAGATTTTTCTCTGTAATAATTTTGCTCTGTAACAAGAATGCATAACATTTATCAAAGACATTTTATGAAGACATTTACAATGTTACAAAATATTCCTATTTCAAATAAATGTTCTTCTCTGAGGTTTATATTCAAAGAATCCCGAAAGAAGTGTCATGGTTTCAACCTAAATTTTAAGCAGCAAACCTGTTTCTAACATTGATCATAAGAAATGTTTCTTGAGCATCAAATAAGCATATTAGAATGATTTCTGAAGGATCATGTGACACTTTGCAATCACAGATATGTTGCATTTTAAAATATATTAAAATAGAAAAGTTGTTTTAACTTGTAATTATATATCAGAATATTATTGTTTTCACTGAACTTTTTAACTTTTGACGAATGAAATTAGTTTGAGAAATATGTCAGTGAAGTGAATACTCTCACTCACGAACTCCAGCCCAGATCCTGAGGGTTCACGTAAAGAATTCCAGCCCTAGATACTGTAGCCGGTGTTGCAGCCTTCAGGTGGCTGATCTCAAACAGCAAACGCATGGAGGGGGTCAGTGATATCCGCTCATTACTGGCCAAGGTAAGCACCTAATATACACACAGCACATACACACATAAATAAATATAAACAAAATCACACAGTACACACATTTATGGCACTATTAAGTCATGACGAACAACCTTATTATCATCCATGACAGTATTCAGTGATTCAATCCACATGGGGTCGATATCTCCATCTAGAACAATCCACTTCGGTCCATCATGAGATATGGCAGAGAGTTCTCTCATAGTAGAAGAAAACAGACCTGAAACCCAAGAATCTGTGATCACACAAATATACTTTCTTTCACATTTTTATACACACATAAAATGGCCCCAAAAATTATCTGGACACATAAGCCACACATAAAAATGTATCACGGTTATTCCATTAAATACCAAAATACCTTTTTCCTATTTTAATGTTTTAAAATGTATATAAATGTAATTTATATCTGTGATGGCAAAGCTGCATTTTCAGCATCTTTACTCCACTAGAGTTTACTTTACTCACTCCACTTTCCTCACTCTTTTTCCACTAGAGGGCACTCCTTCCGTCTTGGTTATCTCACCATGGATTACATTTCCCACAACCCATTGCCCAGACTCATTATGCCTGATTACATCCATCTGTGTCTCATTATTCTTGTTAACCCTGCCTATCTTTCTTCGCTAAATCTTGTTTGTTGTCATACTGCAAATCTGAGTATTATTCTGGTTTCCAGTTTATGCTTTATGACTCTTTTGCCTGGTTATTTGGATGAACACAGCCTGTGTTTCCTGCCGGTTGCCTATTTGGATTGTTTGCCTGTGTTTGACCCTGTGCCTGTTATATAGATTTACGATTCTGGATTACCCCTTAATAAACAACTGCATTTGGATCCTAAACCAAAGTCTCTGAGCAGTTTGTGACACATATTATTGATGCTGAAAACAGTTGCGGTGCTTAATATTTTTACATTTAGCCTATGCGATAAATTTTTTCAAGTTCAAAAGATCAGCATTTACTTGAAATAGATTTTTTTTTAACATTTTAAATGTCTTTACTGTCCCTTTTGATCCAATTTAATTTTCCATTTCTTTCAAAATAAAAAAACCGACCCCAAACTTTTGAAAGGTGGTGTTTAATATATTTATATAAAATGTTTTAAATAAAATCCTATTTTACCCCTTTATGAATCAAAGGTCCCCACCATGTTGTTTATTTCAGATCTTTATGGGACATATGGTTCCTCATAGCAATAGACAAATGCAACACACTCAAAAATTTAGAGAAACAATTGCATATAAACACATATACACCACAGCTGACAGCTGTCTACAGAGATGAACTTCAAACGAAGGAATTAAACCACACTCCCATAAACACACACACATACACACCATCTTTCCACTCCCGTGTAGCTGGGTGCAGGAAGCCAAACAGCTCATCAGTGGTGACAGCTTTAGGATTGATGTCAGTCCAGATGGGCTTCAGTTTCATGTTAGAGTAGGTCTTATGCAGTGTCTTCAGAATCTGACCCATAAACAACCACATAATTCAACCATGAATAATTAGTTTACTGAAACAGCAACATGACCCACTCAAATTAATTGGGCTACCTAGTATAGGCTCTCTAAACATCATGTATTGTGTATGAAAAACAAGAAGCAGCAAATACATAGCTAGAGTCAAGGCTGTAACCATGTCTTGAACATGGGGGGGGCAATTTTTTTATTTTTATAAAGCATAATGAAATAGAACAGTGAAGGAAAATCTAGGTCTACTTCTAGTTGGGAAATAATCATTTTGGGAAATAATATTTGCATTAACTTGCATCAAATATATCGTTAGTCTTGAGATTCTTCCTGTTAGTGAATAAATACATATATCCGCTATCAACACTTGAATTCTTTGGTGGTCAGGTGGTAGAATTTTTGTAAACCATGTCGAAGGTTACAGGTTCTAATCCGCCCTCATATAGTTTTTTTTCTTCTTCATTAAAATCAAAGATATTCAATGATTGTATATTAAGAGCATGGACACGTTTGTGTGCATTTTGTTTTGTGATTTCACCAGAAAGAATAGAGTCCCCGCAATGACATTAAGCGATAGATTGACGCGCTTGTCTGTGTGAAGACTGTGAACGAGCCAAAAGAGAACGTAAACCCTGCCTACTTTGATTTGATTGGCCACCTCAATCATTTTGACATTGACGAGCGCCGTTAGACCTGAGGCAGACCAGACTAAAAATTTAACTTTTAAACCTTTTTGTCATCCTAACATACACAGTGCTGCGTAATGAAGTGCAGGAGAGCAGTGCAAGAATTTGTCCATTTCTAATTATTGGGGGGGACTTGTCCCCCTCAATGTCTATGGTGGTTACGGCCCTGGTTAGAGTTAGAAACTCAAGAGGTTATCACAACCTCAGAAACATTTATCTCTGTGCCTTTCACTATTTCTTCATTGGACTGACCTGACTTTTTCCTGTTCCAGGTCCACCTACTACAAAAACAGAGTGTCTCACTGCCAACAGCTCCTCCAGCTGGGTCACCTGAAAGCAGAAGAGGTGATAAGAAACAGAAGGGGAGAAGATTTGCAACTATCCAAAATCATTAAATGTAAAACATTTGAACATTTCTCACATACGACACACACCTTGAGTATGAAGTTCTCCTCTGGCTGCAGGTGGAGTTCAGCAACTGACTGGCGTACGCTCAGCTCAAGCTGATGGTCTCTCTTGCGTGGGATTTCCAGAAGAGGAAAGAGATCACTTATCAGTCCCAAAAATATTGGCACGTCACTCGTCACAACCTTTGGCAGGTTAAAGTCTCGCAGAGCACGCATCAGCACCTGAAAAACACACATACACCACATTACAAAACATAAATATAAAGCAACAAAGAGAAATTCCTCACTTCTAAACTACAATTCCCATGAGCACCTGCTCTTCAGGACAGCTCCTGTCCTCCCTCTTCAGTGACCCAGCAACAACCAAGACTGACTTTATGGCCCTCAAGCCCCAGTCATAATGATCCTACAAAACAAATAATGATCTTGAAAGATCACCCAATACAATGGACAAAAAAAGCAAACAAAAGCATTAAGTGTGTTCATGTATCAATGCGTGTGTGTGTGTGTGTACCTGTTTGGAGAGCAGCTCTTTGCAGAGTGTATAGAGACTGATAAACTTGCGTGCGAGGAGACGTGCTTCTATAAAACCTTCAGCCACCAACATGATCTCACAGATTAACTCATAATCAGGAATCACCATTGCACATGGCCTAAAACACAGAGATAGGGTTCATGTTCCATATCTTTTTTTCAGTTATAAACATCTAAAAATCAAATATTATTGTCTATTTCATTCCATTCAGTTGCATAACCAGAGCCTGAACCTGAAAAGTGCTTTGAGGTTTTCTGGTAGTTCAGTTCTCCCTGCATATCCAGGGTTCAGAGTGATGAAGATCCCAACTGTTGTCCTCAACTCAATCTCCTCCCCCAGGAAGTGGAACCTAATACATAATGGAATGAAGGGGGGTGATATGGGATGGTTTAACATGTTATGAGATAGAATGGAATAGAAAAGGGTGTGCATGGAATAGGATGGAAAAATTGTGAGAATTAGACTTGAGAGGATGGCAGGGGCGCCGCTAAGGGGGGGTTAGTACGATTGTAAGGGCCCACGCACTTTTGGGCCCCCCAGAGATCGGTTTTATTAGTAGTAACAGTACTGGTTGTAATGTCATATAAATGTATCATCTACCAAAGAGTTACAAATAAAACTAAATATGCCTTATTTCTGCATTTCCAGCAAAACACTCATGAACCGCTCACCGGTAAAATGACGTTCGCTCAAATCCCGCTACGACATGAAATTTCTCTGTATTGTAGGCTACCATACTTGTTGTAGCCATTAAGAAAAGGTATTTAGTTTCATGTTTATGTTTAAATATTATAAATGTTATTTTTTTAATGTCATCTATGTTGATTATGAAAAGTGAACAGGTATGAAATGTGTATTTCTCTCTTGGCGTGTTCACTGCGGTGATGGCGAGTCGTCAACTTCATCTTTGTAGCCGACACTGACATTGAAAACACTAGTTTATTAATAAACAATTAAAATGTCTCCTTGCTATTTTCGACACATTCATAATAATTACTTGTGCCGGTTCTTTGGGGCAAGCTTTATGTGTGCGCTTGAGTGCGGAATAGGCTAATATATTACCTAAACGCTCATTATGGTCTAGAATTCTCTCCAGTATATATATTTTATAAATTAATAAAAGTGCATTAGTGCTTTAAAAAAAAAACGGGTGCAGCCCTACTTATTTCACATATTTTTGAACCAGCATGTCAGGGCATTCTGTGTTGAGCGAACGGAGCTTAATAGGTCAGTATTATTAAATTGCAGACAAAGATTTTGGATTGCTAGGTTGGCTTTTATGTTTGGTGCATTAGGGGGCCCAACCTCATATTCTTTCATAGGGCCCAAAATGGCTAGCGGCACCCCTGGAGGATGGGGTGGGATGGAATGGGAGAAGATATGATGGGATGGGATAGAAGGGATACAGACAATATAAAGAAAGGAATGTGATGGAACAAGACACGATTGGATGCAAAGTTTGTACAGATACTATAAAATGAAATTCCAGGACTTTCAATGACTTCTCAAGCACTACTTGTTTTGGTTTTCAAGGACTATAATCAGAGATTGCTCTTATCAAAACAATGTCTTTATTATCTTTCAAATTCTAAAAAAACAGATGAATAAAATATACTAATAAAACAAAATGGTACAAATAAAGTGTAGCACATGCAAAGTACGCAATGACTGTGGCAACTTTAACAATTGAAAGGATACTATGACAAAGATATCGCTTTCCTTATTCAAACTGATTTTTTTTCTTCGTGAATATATGATGGACCTAAAGAATGAAAATTGTATCACATACTTGGTGAGCAATATCACGCTCATAGTCATGCAAAATGTCTTTATATCTATGCAGCGTTAATTTTGCATGAAAATATTGTTTTATCGAAAAAATTAAACACTATTTTCTTTCAATAATTCAAGCACTTTTTCAAGTACCTCTTCATAAATATGTATGACTGGTTTCAAGGGCTTTCCATGACTTGAATTTCAAAAAGTCTAATTGAAGTACTTCAAGCACTTTAAAGGGATAGTTCACCCAAAAATTTAAATTCTGTCATCATTTACTCTCAAGTTGTTCCTAACCTGTATGAGTTTCTTTGTTCTTCTGAACACAAAGGTTCTGTAACAGATTTTTTCCCCTACTATGGTAGTCAATGGTTGCTCTTGGTTACAAACATTCTTCAAAATATGTTCTTTTGTGTTCAGCAGAACAAAGAAACTAATACAGGTTTGGAACAGCTTGGAGTAACTGATGACAGCATTTTAATTTTTGGGTGAACCCTTTAAGCACCTTGTCCGAACCCTGTGGATGGTATGGAATAGTGTAACATGGAATTTGTACGACATTGTATGGAAAACAATAGAATAGGATGCAAGAGGGTGGGGCAAGACGGAATAGGAGGTGGGAAAAAGATGTGATTGAACATAACATTATGGAACAGAACAGGATAGGATTGGATGTTATTGGATGGTGTGAAATGTGCAGAAATGGAGTGAGATGAAACTGACCTTTGTTTCTTGTTGCGGACTGCATCCTGGATGGTTTTCACCTGCACAGCAACCACAGACAGAACCTCTACAGAGATCCTGTTAAACTCATCAAAACAGCCCCACACTCCCGTCTGGGCCAAACCTTTATAGATATTACCTATGGACTGAAAGAGAAAGGAAGAAAGAGAAAGAAGTAAAGCGAGGTGTGCCAGTAGTGTTCCTGAGACCGATGTATTGTGGCCTGCACACCTTGTAGTCCATTTGCTCTGAGCAGTTGAACACATAGACCATAATGCCGAGCGATCTGCCTAGGTCTTTGGTGGTTTCTGTCTTGCCAGTTCCGGCAGGACCAGAGGTGGCGCCACTCATGGTGAGGTGCAGAGACTGAGTCAGAGTGATGTAACATCTGCGGGTACAATGATCGGCATAGTCAAATAACATCAGCAAGAAGATCACAGCCCAAATCTGATCAGTAATTATGTGTGACACTGACCGGTCAGTGAGCGGTGTTATGACAAGTCTGTTGGTATTCCCTAGATACTCGTATGAGAACTGAAACTGTGCGTCACAGATGTTGATGTAACAGTGCTTCTGCTGCTCATCCCATCTGTGCCGTAACTGTGACAGCCACGCAAATGCCTGTCCACTGGTCACCTAGGACACAGGTCATTATGATGGCATAATACTTCCTCTTCCCAAACCTTTATTTTAGGCAACAGATTAAATACATGCTTGATTACCTTCTGAGATATGAGTTTAGCAACTACATCACGAGCGTGGACATCAATAGTGCTGATGGTCATGATCTTTTGTCGGTCTCCAGGGGTGAGTTCACCCAGTAGCATGTTTATCAGAGAGTTCAGCTGACTGATCTACAGTCAGTTACAGTTACAGTGATTTTCTCAGCTATCAACATAAAACGAAATGAGTTAGTGTTTTTATATTTTTATTTACCTGTTTTCGGTTGTAGTCTTTCAGGGCAGTATCAAAACCTTCCTCCACCCTCTCAAAGGCAATACCCACATCTATCGCCCACCAAATCTGACTCCCAGTCAGTGCTACCTAAGAACCAGACACATACAAAATGCACACACATTTGAAATGAATCTGTTAAATAATTGTTAAATTATTGCCTTCATGTAAGTACATTACTTTGATTGATTCAAACTTCGATTTTGTATTAATGTAGGCTACATGATTTTTGTGTTTTTTTTGTTTTGTTTTGTTCTTACAATATACAATATAATACTTAATGCATTAACTCTCCGCAGCTGACTACTGCTAAAAAAACCGATATCAAATAAATGTTATAGAATTCTAACAAAAGTTATATATAACATTTTTCTTTTTCTTCATTTTCGGCCATGGTGAAAGTATTACCTTGCGGTTAAGTGAGTGAGTGTTAATAAATTAATTTGACCATTATGATTTATCCATAAATGTTTTTGATTCTCTAAAAAGAAAAGTCATTCATCACCACAATGGTTGCATGCGTTTTATTCACTAAAATGAACCAGTTGATAAGAGTCTTTCGCTTTGGAATCGAACTATATTGGTACTGCTTTATGTTTCATGCAGTAAAATAAAGCAATAAGCCCCAAAAAGACGTGGTTTACACTGAATTTAGAACAGCTAAGGGGTGTTGTTAGGCACAACATGGAGCGGAGTGTGTGTGTAGTCTGTGTACTATCCCGAACTATCTGTTTTATAAATTGTATTTTAGTATAGTGCTCCATCCATATCTGCGGAAAAGACAATTCTGCCATTCTGGCCATTTTTAAAACATGGAAATGGTTGTGAATAACACTCCAACTCTGCAAATCATCTTTAATTTGATTCATCATACACTTGAGTTACTATAATTATCTTTTTGACTTCCTTCATGTTAAACAGCCATATTTTTAACATTAGCAAGTGTACGATTTTCTGCCACTGAAAAGGGTGAGTTCTAAACTGCTAAAGTTTAAGTTCATCTCAAAGCACTAACTAAAATGGACCCAAACACTCACTAACACACCTGTGCCGGGTAGTCAAACAGCCACTGATCTCTTGGCTTGTCTTCATATGCTGCCACCGCTTCAGAGATCTCCTGGCGAACAGTGGAACGCATGGCCTTCTCTAGAGTATTCAGCCAACACTCTGCCTGTTACATGATAGACAGACAAAACGTTTTTCAACTACAGCATCTAAAGATGGAGTGTTGCGTATGTGTCGTTGTGTCTCACCTGTCCCTCACACACACAGGGCTGTGAGAAGGGCACATACTCTCCCTCTCTACTGTACATCCCCAAGGCAACAGTTGTTTTGGGATCCGTTGCTCCATCATCATCCTCTTTAAATTTTAGGTCAGCCAGATTGTCAAAAAGCTTCAGCAGGTGTCGGGTCACCTGTGCATTATATGCACATTTACACGCATATGCATTAACACACACACATTCTTTTACAGATAAACACAAAGTGGACATTGTGATGTATTAATAGCAGCAACCTGTCTAGGCTGAGTTCCCTTAGAAACAATTTCCAGCAAGTCACTAGCCGAGACGAAGTAAAAGCGTGGAAATGTCAAACGCTTTGTCTCCAAATACTCAGCCAGAGCCTTCTCGCACACTGACAATCTGCAATACACAGACACACACAAATGATTTGCAATGGAAAAGTGTCATAAAGTTAATTTTTAATGAGTTTAACACACATTACCTTTGCTGAAGAGTCTCAAGTTGCTCCAAGAAGCCTGGCTGATTAGTGACTTGTATCACATTATTGGTCTCCACAACAGTGATCATTAAACCCTGAAACAAGGTTTTGTGTTAATACATTTCTGATCTCGCTGTTAACTCATGCGTACTCTGTCATAATACCTGAAAGTCCTGGTGGATGCCCTGAAACCGCTCAGCGTCATGGGCCAGCTGGTTCCGGATGTCCTCAGAGTTTGTGAAAATACTTTGAAGGTGGGCCCATGTCCGCTGAACCGCCAACCACGTACCAATGACCAGATCAGCCACCACCAGCTTTCGCTGCCAGCCGCTCACCTCTACCATGAAATACTCCACATACTTACTCATGAGAATATTCTGCAACTGAACCTGAGTATCACACATATACACAAGGAATTTAACTGAATTGACCTGGTCTGGTATGACATGAAGTTTAGATTAGATGCAAGATTCAAGTTTATTGTCATTACACATGTACAAGTACAATGCAACGAAATGAGTTTGGAGCAAGCCTCCGAGCCGCAGCTACACTCTAAAAAAAAAGGTTCTATATGGCACCAAAAATGGTTCTTGGCTCGTAATCATAGGGGAACCTTTTTTAGTGCTGTATAGCAGCAATTTTGGTGCTTCAGCGGTTCTTCAGAGGTTCTTCACCGGTTCTTCGACTAAGGTGCTATATAGCACCTCTGAAGAACCGCTGAAGAACCACTGAAGCACCAAAAATTGTGCTATATAGCACTAAAAAAGGTTCCCCTATGATTACGAGCCAAGTACCATTTTTGGTGCCATATAGAACCTTTTTTTTTTTAGAGTGTATTTAAAGCGCCGTCACACACTCCCCCAAAAAAAAATCAGGAAGTGATTTGAGTTTGATTTGATCTGATCTGATCATAACCAAACTAAATTGATCTGATCTAAATTAACTTGAATTTGAACTGAACTAAACCAATTTAGATCAGATCAAAATAAAACCAAAGTGACCTCATCTGATGATGATAACCAAACTGAATCGATCTGATCTGATTGACACTAAACTGAATTGAACTAAACTGATCAGAATTTAACCAAACTGAAAAGATCAGATAAGAATAGAACCAAATTTATCTGGAATCAGACTGATCTACACTCATAACCAAACTAAATTGATCTGATCAGATCAAAATCTAACTAAACTGAACAAAGTGAAGTAAATGTAGATTTAGCTGAGATTGAATAAGCTGATTTCAGCTAAACCTAGCTGACTGATACAGGAAGTTACCTGGTTATCCTCCAGGGTTTCAATGAGGTTCTCATTGGCTTTGAGCAGAGGTGTTCCAGTGCTTGTGTGTGTCTCATACGACAGAGACATCATGGACCACGTCTGCTTTATCTCACCAAGAATCTGTACACACAACAGATACATTTTATTGCACCCTGAAATGCCTCCAAGTTTCTCAGAAATGCTTTTAAATCTCTCTACCTTCTCAATTCCCATCTCTTTGACTGCTTTGTCCACAATGTTCTTCACTTCTTCCTCCACACGGTGGAGCTGCAGCTCTAAGAGATCACCAAGTGTGGTGTTCTCATCCATCACAAAACTCACCTACAGGGACAAGAAGAGAGGTTAGTTCCTCTCTATATTACTCACATGATATTTATCACTCAACTGATATTTATTAGGCATTCCGAAGAGCAGGTGATGTCAGATTATGGTTATGCTAGGCTGGTTTGTGTTTGTTACCCCTGTTGTGTGCATGAGCTGTTGCCAGTGTCTCTCTCTGACAGCAGAGTTTTGAAGTTCATTGACAGCTCTCAGTGATGTCAACAAATTCTTAACAATGGATTCCAGGCCGTTGTAGACGTCCCACGCACGCACCTCTTTATCCAGAGTCTTCATCTCCTACACATTCACAAACATATACAGGCTGTTATTCTATGACAATCAATAAATATACAGTATAAGGCCCCATTTTATTTATCATCTAGATATATTAACAATGATAAATATTCAGCGCTTTCGTATTTATTTTTGTATATGTAGATTGTCATACACCTTGTCCAACCCCTGGTTCTTGAACTCATTTTTTGCATATGGTGAACGTTGAAGACAGACAGAACTTTAGGATGTAAACTGTACCTTAGCAAACCTTCTGAGCTCCATATCCATCTGTTCCACATTGATCTCCTTCCATGGTGTCTTAGTCCAGTCTGAGATGCAGGACTACATTACCCATCATTCCCAAGAGGATGCCAACCAGAGGAGAATACTGGGTTAGCATTTTGGAAAGTGCAACAAAGACTATTCTGTATGTGTGTATTCTGTGTAAGTGGGTTTTTGGGAGTACTTTTGTGCAGTAAAGATTACCTTGACAAAGATAACCATATCCCAGACTGCTTTAACCAGGATGATGTCTGACCGACACTGTCGAAGTTGTTTGTAATCAGGGAAACTGACCTCGAACAGATTGGCTGTTTGTTGAAGCTTAGACATTTCACTCTCCAAATGTGCCACCGCACGATTAGTCTACACAAAAATTCAGATAAACAAAGACATTTATATACATGCACATTTAAACATATAGAATGTACAGTATAACATTTATATAATTCCAATGAGCAAGCACCATCTGGGCTAGAACAAAAACTTTTTTGCAGAAGAATAAAACCTATTTAAAGAATAAACATACACACTCACTCAGACACAATAGTTTTTTTTTGTAAGCACCTTGTCGATGAGTTTGTATGTTGGCTCCTCCAGGCTGATAAAGAATATGGGCTCAGTGCGGAACTGTTCCCTGAATTCATGCTGTTTAACCTAAGAAACAAACCACAGATGCTCAGCAACATCTCCACCACTCTATATTCAAAAGTGCTCAACAATAAGGATTTTTCTGCTGTCTTGTACAAGAACAATTTTACTGGTCCCACCACAAAAATAATACTTACTTTAAAAAGAAAATGTCTTTTGTGTTATTAATATATTTTATATCTATATTTTTGTATGTTTTTTTGGTTTGAAAAAAACTATTTTAGTACAAATAATATATTAGGTTTTTAATTTGCAATAACATATGGAAACTGTACAATTATAATGTGACTTTATGAAAGCCAAAAATACAAAAAAATGTCCATGACTATCACAGTTCATTCTTGAAATGTCAGGTTAGCCAGCAGGATAATTTTAAAAAGGGATAGTCTCCTATCCTTCTATCCTTCATGTTGTTTGAAACCTCTATGACTTTCATTCTTCAATGGAACATGAAAATATATTTTGAAGAATTTTGGTAACTCAACAGTTTTTGTTCCCATTGACTTTCATTGTATGGACAAAAAATAAAATGAAAGTCAATGGGAACCAAAACTGTTGGATTACCAACATTCTTAAAAAATAAATCTTCTTTCTGTTTCACAAAAGAAAGAAATGAACACAGGTTTGCAATGACAAGAGGGTAAATGATTAAATTATGTAAATGATGACAGAATTAAAATTTTTGGGGGTGAACTATCCCTTTAACTTGGTAACACACATTAACAGAATGTGCAAAGCGTAATATATTAAAAAGCTTAAAGGTCCCATGGCATGAAAATGTCACTTTATGAGTTTTTTTAACATTCCCCTAGCCTGTCTATGGTCCCCCAGTGGCTAGAAATGGCAATAGGTGTAAACCACGCCCTGGGTATCCTGCTCTGCCTTTGAGAAAATCAAAGCTCAGATGGGCCAATCTGGAATTTTCCCTTTATGTCGTCATACAGGGAAAGGTTAACTCCCCTTCCTCTGCTTTGCCCACCCAGAGAATTTGGAGAAAATAGATTCAGTTTATTTTTCACATTTAATTCAGTCGCAATGTAAGCACAGGGTTTACAAACAGACTTTTACAATATGGATTCGACAGCACCGCCACAAACAGTGAGTAACAGTGCTGATAACTTCTCTACACAGTTTTATTGATTTCAGCCCCTCACCTCAAACCGAACACATTTCCTGCGGATGACAGCAACTTCGTTGGACTGGAGAGGAGCAACCTCATGTTTTACTGTAAATGCCACCTTCTTAAGATTCTTCCATTTCTCCGGCAGTGACTGTGAAAACAGATGGGCATGTGAGGTAGTAGTGTGTATAGTGAAGCAACATAATCAGATGCATGTAGGTGAAGTTACCTCCAACAGTATGTAAACCTGCTCAGGTAGCTGTTGGTTGTAGGTTTTGAGCAGGTTCGAGGTAGCTTTGAGGGGTTTGAAATGCTGCTCTGTGCTCAGCTGGCGGTCTCTGATGGCCATCAGGTGGCCCATGATGTCCACCAGTTTGCCATAATCCCCATCGGTTACAGTCTTTGCCAACCCAATCTCTGTATTCTCAATAAAGGATCCTAACTCTTGCACACTGAGACAGAGAAAGATGTGATTGGTCACTCTGCATCATTATAATTGTTGCACTTGAAACATTTCCAATGCTTTGCACTAGTATGATTTATTGGGGAGGTTCTTATTGGAAAATCAACAAAAAATGTCAAGAAGTGAATTTATATATATAAATAAATATTACCTGGCATTAACATGGTTCAGTAAGTGTTCCTTAAACATCCAGCTCCATTTTTTAATGATGTTCATCAGCGATATTTTAAACGGTTTTATGTCCACCTGACACCAGCCACAGAATACTCTTTTCTCCTCTAATATGCGCACCTTCTCATAAAGATCCTCAAACTCACTGATCTAAAAAAAAAAAATAAGTGAGAGAGACAGAAAAAGAAAAAGGAAATTATAGTAAATCCATACATGCAATTTGTTACACCAAGAAAATTAGGTATTTCGTCATTTCCGCCACTGGATAAAAAAGGTCATTGAAAGATAATTTTTAAAATGAAAAATAATGTCATGTTTTTTTACTGTGAGATATAAAGTTTCAGTTGCGAGATATGTAGTAGAAAAAAATATTTAAATATTTAGAGAGAAAAAAAGTAGCAATTAAGGAAAAAGGTTGCAATTTTTTTACTTTAAGATGAAACCAGGCTTCTATTATTATATCATAGTCACTCCATGACTGACAGATACCTGCTCTCTGAAGTTCTGCAGTTTGGGTGGATTCTTGGGCAGCTCGTAATCTGCATAAAGCTCCGCCTCCTCTGCAGAGAGGGCGTGTCCATAGAGCAGAAACTGCCTCATGAACTCCACCCTGTCTCCAGTCCAGAGGTAACGATAGGAATCGAAGGAATGTTGGAATTCTTTGACCTTAGCAATGGCCCCACGTGCACGGTATCGCACCAGCTGAGCCAACTCCGCTAGCTCAGGTATCTGATCTACATCCTCCTAGGAATTAACAGACAAAGTCAGACTTGTCATGTCATGAAGAATACTTATACATTTTTCCAGAAAACACTACTCTTTTAGCCGGTTTATCAGGTGGCAGGCTTGCATGACAAAAATACATTTCCAATCATTTTCTGATGAAATGATCTATAGTTCACACACTGTGAACATGAACATACAGTGCCCTCTACTAATATTGGCACCCTTGGTAAATATGAGCAAAGGCAGCTGTAAAAAAATCTGCATTGTTTATCCTTTTGATCTTTCATTCAGAAAATTGTAACCTTTCATTGAAGTAAAGCAATGGGGAAACTCACATTATGAAATAAATGCTTTTCTCCAGTGCATGTTGGCCACAATTATTGACACCACTAGAAATTCTTATGAGTAAAATATCTTTGAAGTATATTCCCATTCATGTTTACGTTTTTTAGCACACCAGGGTGACTAGGAGTATGAAATTGTCTAGCCATGACCTCGTTTTTCACAGGAGTATAAATATGAGGAAACACAAAGGCCAAATTCTCTTAATCATTCATCACAATGAGTAAAACCAAAGAAAATAGTTCTGATGTGCAGCAAAACATTGTTGAGCTTCACACAATAGAAAACGGCTGTAAGAAAATAGCCAAAGCATTGAAAATCCCCATTTCCACCATCAGGGCAATAATGTCAAATGTGTTAAAGTAACATCCACATGGATGGCAGGATCCAAGGTTTCCCAGTAGAACATTGTCACACTGTCTCTGCCGGCTTCCCATAGTGCATTCTGGTGCCACGTGTTCCTCAGGTAAGCAACGCACACGCACCCGGCCATGCACATGATGTAAAAGAAAACGTGATTCATCAGACCAGGCCACCTTCTTCCATTGCTCCGTGATCCAGTTCTGATGCTCACGTGCCCACTGTTGGTGCTTTCGGCGGTGGACAGGGGTCAGCAATGGTACCCTGACTGGTCTGCGGCTAAGCAGCCCTATACGCAACAAATTGCGATGCACTGTGTATTCTAACACCTCTCTATCAGCATTAACTTCTTGAGCAATTTGAACTACAGTAGTTCGTCTGTTTGATCGGACCACACGGGCCAGCCTTCGCTCCCTATGTGCATAATTGAGCCTTGGCCGCCCATGACCCTGTCGCCCGGTTCAGCACTGTTCCTTCCTTGGACCACTTTTGATAGATATTGACCACTGCAGACTGGGAACACCCCACAAGAGCTGCCGTTTTGGAGATGTTCTGACCCAGTCATCTAGCCATCATAATTTGACCCTTGTCAAACTCGCTAAACACATCAACTTTGAGGACAAAATGTTCACTTGCTGCCTGATATACCCCACCCACTAACAGGTGCCGTGATGAAGAGATAATTAGTGCTATTTACTTCACCGGTCATAATGTTATGCCTGATAGGTGAATTTTTTTAATGAAAGATCCAAATTATAAACAATACAGATTTATTTTCACAGCCGCCTGTGATCATATTTACCAAGGTTGCCAATATTAGTTGAAGGCACTGTGTGTACAAGACATGCATACAGATTAACACAGTAGTAACACACCTTGTAAGTCTCAGACTGTTTGCTCTTGGCCACTCTTTTTATGAAAGAAGCCATTTTAAAAATATCTGACACCATCTGGTCAATGATATCATAGAAGTTGCCCTTCTTGGAGAGGTTGAGCGAGGGGTAAAAGGTCATGTCAGAGGTCAGGGTCAGCTGAACTTCGAACAGGGGATCAATGTGGAGCGCTGGGTCCGTGTTCTCAACTAAGTACTGCAAGGAGCATCGCACAGCACTGCAGAACCCAGTGAGAATGGTTCTGTCCACATGTTCTGTGTAGGACTGCCAAGCATCTGAGTCCAAATCAGCACCAAGTAGCTCAGCATTCTCCTGAACAAGAAAGAAAGAAAGAATCACATGAGAATCCACTATAAATATGATTACACAAGAATAGATAAACTACAATATATATATATATATATATATATATATATATATATATATATATATATATATATATATATATATATATATATATATATATATATATATATATATATATATATATATATATATATATATATATATATATATATATATATATATATATATATTATATTTCTATTTTCAATAGAAAATCAATAGATTTTGCTATTTTGGGTATGTTGAGATATTTTTTTGCAATGTCGCTAAAGGGTTGTTGACACGTTAGAGCGATTAAAAGCATGCATGAACAAGAAAATAAACTGCAGAACATGTTTGATATTAAGAAGAGTTATGAAGGGCAAAAAACCTTGAGATTTTATTTTTACTTTTAAATATTCATTCTCAGTACTATTACTTACTTGAATGCTACCGTTAGACCTACAGTACCTGAAAAACGTAGCACTTTTTACTTAATTTGTATCTTTTTGTCCTGTTGTTTGTTATTTGCATCTTTGTTTTTATTTAAAAAAAATATATAACAAAGCTAAAATAAAATATATTGTGATATGTATCATCATCGTGAAATAAAATTTCGCTAATTGTGAAGATTTTGGTCATATCACACACTCCTAATATAAAGTATATAAATAGTTTAATATGGTAATAAATGTATGTTATTTTAGGCAATGTGTAACAATCCCTATTAACCAATGGGACCTTGGCCCTGCTTCAGGATATTTCAATTTTGTCCCTCTTGCATTGTGTTGAATCAAACAGTGAAGCCAACACCTGCACAAGCTCATGTATCTTCTCTCCCGTGCGAGCGATGAGAGTGTATTGCCGCTTGAAGTTCTCCTCTACGTCGGTGACGTTGAGTAGATTGCCACGGCGATTAGTCCTACGCGTAATGCAGGCAGAGTGACTGAAAACTCCCATCAGTCCCTGCAGTTTCTCCAAGTTAGCCTTGCTCTTCTGCACACGCTCAGACACACCACGCACCAGATCACGTGTGCTACAAGCACACACAAGAGTACTCGTTAACATAAGCACCTTTACATAGTAGACCAATCATATTACAAACATAGACTTCATTCATTCAGAGTTATCTGTTCTTTAATAATGTTCTTAAAATGTTAGCACAAAAATGGTATTTATACATCGATCATGGAATGTTTTTTTTTTCTGAAATGTTTTGGATGTTCATCTAACATTTTTGAAATGTTAGCCTACTACATGTTTCAGAACATTCAGAGAAGATACAAAAGTAACATTCCCATAATGTTTGCAAAATGATCAAATTGAATTGAATAACTGGATGTTTTGAATATTCATAAAACATTGAGTAATAATATTTCCATTACTAAAACATTATTAGAACATACACTACCCAGCCAACAAAAGTCACTGTTTGGATTTCAGTTGACAAATGCCAAACAAGAGTCAATGACTGGATCATTATTGCAGTGATTATTATGTTTCTAGCATATTATATGCTTGGCGACAGTTCTTCTAACCCCAACTGATTAAGTGTGTAGCTTTACCATGTAGGAAGACAAGATATTTTTGATTGATGCACCTCTTGATGGAAATAAATGTTGTGATGTTATTTCCATCAAGTAGTACATACATTTTTGGTCACGATCTTGACAGTGCAAGAGTCGAGCACTCTGTAAAGTCTCCTCCAGGACATCCCAAAGACTTTCAATGAATTTAAGTCTAGTCTGAACTCAGAGGTGCCAGTTCATGTGTGAAAATGATTCTTTATGCTCCCTCCCAACCATTCTTTCACAATTTGAGCCTGATGCATTTGTGTCTTCCTACATGTTTCAGAAATGAAAAGCTGCACACTCCATCAATTAGGGTTAAAGGAACAGTGGCCAAACATAACATGCCAGAAACATCATAATCACTGCAATAATGATCTAATCATAGACTCTTAAGCATTAGCCTACTTAAATATAAACAGCAACTTTTTTTTTGGCAGGGCGGTGCATTTTTGTTAGTTGGGTACCTCTTGATGTAATCAGCAAGCTGCTCATCACTCCACCGTAGTTCCTTTAACGCTGGCATTAAGGTACACCTAACTTCCTCCAGCTCAGACTCTACCAAACGCAGCTCAACAGCCAGAATTGTGCTATGTAGTTTATTATACCACTGAGTGATCTGGAACAGAGTACTGGTGTACTAAACATGCACAGAGAGAGGGACAAAAGAAGATTGAAAGAACTGAATAAACAGAGCTATTTTCTTGGCAAATATAAAGGCGCAGATGGCCACAGTCTCACCATGTGAAGCATTTCCCGTTTAGAGTACAGACTCACAGCAGCCTTGGGAATGTTGTGGTTCTTCAGAATTCCAAGATACTTAACTTCCCTCAAAACAGATGTCAACTAAAACAAGCACATCACACAGCAGTAAACATGGAGAAAGCATGAGTTTCTGAGCTGTACTTTGGGGTACAAAATATTTGCGTGACAAAAAGTTAGCTAAATCTTTAACTCCCTAAATAACTAAATAATTTGGGACATCCTACAATAAAAATGGTTCATAAAGGGACTAAATTTAATTTAATTAAGCAATAACTATAAAATTACTGCTATTTGCTTATTTTTTATTTTAATTTATCTAAAATGTCAAGTGGGTGAATGCCACCAGGGCAATTGGAATGCTGCTTCGGAGGTGTTCTAAGTGGCTTTTAACCAGTTGATATGCGATTTCTAGATTACAAAAACAGTTACAAGAAGTTAATATTGAGTAACTTTAACTTAAGATGCAATATTGCCAGTTACTTTGTGTATTTTTGCTCTATCAAATGACAATTCTGTCATAATTTACTCACCCTCTTGTTGTTCCAAACCCATAAGACATTCATCATCCAAAACTGGGCATCTTTAATAATGTAATTCCTAAATTCAGTCTGTTAAAAGTTTTGGGGGAATGGACTTCTAACGGAGGGACAGAAATCTCTCAGGTTTCATAAAAAAATATCTTCATTTGTGTTTTGAAGATGAACGAAAGTCTTTTGTGTTTGGAATGACATGAGGGTGAGAAATACAGGAACTTTCATTTTTGAGTGAACTATCCCTTTTGAAGAATGTTATGAAATGTTCTTATATTTCAGTTCTGAAACTTTGATTAAAAATGATGAGGTTAAAAATGAATCATTCACAATAAGATCTATAACATGCATTATGCAACTGACTTTGTTGGTGCAGTCAAAAGCGATCGATCAGCGTGCTCTATAACATTCTAGCCTCTAGATACTGCCTCAGCAAGCAGGTCTAGTTAGCCGACCTAGCCAAATTTAAGAACAATAGAAGTAAACGGGAAATATGTGAGTTCATGAATGTTTCTTACAGCAGGGTTAAAGTTCACGCTGTAAAAGCTGCTCTCCTCATCCAATATCAGCAGTGGTTCATTCAGATGTGTGTGGCACAACTCATCTAATCCAATACTCCAATTAGTGTAGACTTCTTCATCCATTTGATCCAGAACCTCCAATACACACTCACACACTTGCAGCACCTGTTGTGCCTCAGGACTCTCTAATGGCCTAACACACACACACACACACACACACACACACACACACACACACACAGTACGGCATAAGTTACATTGTTAAATATGGCACCAGAAGCAAATGTATATTTGTGTAAGTGCTGTACATGTGTGATGTGTTCTTGTTTACATATGTGTTAGCTGGCTGAGGTTACTGCGGTTTGAAAGGATCCGTTCTCTGAGTTCTTGAGACCATTTCAGGTTACCAGCAACAGCTGGCATGTTTTTACCAAGGACAGGACAGCCGTTCCTCAGCTGCACAGATACACAAACAAGAGTGTTAGTGAGTATGCTTTTATCCAAAGAAACTTTAAGTTAAGTGCCTTGATTGATGGCATATTCATATTTTGTGGTGTTAGAATGCTACTGCTAGAGTCTTAACAACTGACGGCCAATCGCGTGCCTCATTTTCACATACTTTGTACAGTTGTGATTTGTTGAGATTAATCAGTTATTTTGAATGAATTATGATTCAATGACTCACTCAAAAATAAAAGACAGTCATTTGTTGCCACCCACTGGCGCAACAATGTTACACCTACAGAAAGACTAACAGAAAAATCCCAACCATGCCAGAACTAGCTGTTAAATAATTCATATATAATGAAGTATTATTTAAATATAAGCATATTTAATTAATATCAGAATACATAGGGCCCTATCATACACCCGGTGCAATGCGAGGACAGGCGCGACACAAGTGTTTTTTACTAGTTTCAGTCTGACGCAGGAATCATTTTCACGTCCAGCGTCACATTGTTTAAATAGCAAATGCACACATCTGTTCACCCATTGGCATGCTGGTCTGAAAATCAGGTTCAGGTGCATTGTTGGCGTGTTGCTATTTTGAAGTAACTGAAATCGACTGTGCCATTGACCAACAAAAACCTGGTCTAAAGTTTTTTTGTGTTATGTAAAGGGCACGTTAGTAATATGTGCCCAAATGCACTGCTCATTACACACACACGGACACGTAGCAGCACACAAACATTTTTAAATATTAAAAATAAAAAGATTCCTCTCGAGCAGCGTTCAGTCTTTCTGCTCGCAAATTCCGCCATGTAAATAGAGAATCCGCCATGGTGCAAGCGCAACTGGCTTTTAAAGGGAATGGGAGATGAGACTCTGATTGGTTTATTGCACGTTATGCCCAAAACACACCCATGACTCTTTAAGAGACTAGGTACAACCCTTTTAGACCATGCGCCTGGCATGCCAACTTTTTTTTTAGTCGTTAAACTAGCAAAAGTGGATTCAGACACGCCCTAAGTGCACCGGCACCATGAGCTTCAGACAATGCGCTCAGATCGTTAAAATAGGGTGATGGGAGAAACAAATCTTTTCAAAACTCTGAATCAATTGAACCAACTGATTCACATCTTCAAGGTTCTGGAAACCACGCTCAAAAAATGCAGGCAACACCTGCTGGTCAAAATGCTGTAAATGAAATGAGCATACAGTTCATTTCAACTTGTAGGTTTTTTGGTATGGACTGAGTGCAGGGAAGAGGGCAGAAATGTTCAAGTGGTTGTGGCTTCATAAAACAGAATGGGCAAAGTGTAGAAAACAGCACGACAATTACCAACAAAAAATAAAACACAGGACAAAGTGTTTTTTATATCCAATTTAGGCTTTTTTAAAGTATCGACAATGATATTTGCTTTGCCATTTTCAAATTCAACTCCACAAACACGCAAATCTTACAATTACGTCCTTAAGTGGTAAAGATAACATTGTGGGCAGGACTAACAGAAACTGACGAATCATATTAAACTTTTCATTTTGACAAGCGTATGACATGCACCTACAGTGGCGAGAACAAGTATTTGATACACTGCCGATTTTGCAGGTTTTCCTACTTACAAAGCATGTAATAATAATAATAATAATAATAATAAGTTTAATTTATATAGCGTCTTTCCCAAGCTCAAGGACGCTTCACAATAAGAGTAAATAACAAGCAGTTTACACATAGACGGACAGTGGACATTTGCCCAGTCCAAGTAATGAGCGATTGCAGTTGCAAATCGCACTACATTTGCAATACAACAGGAAACACAAAGGCAACAAACATTAATTACAGACAGCATGGTGGGCAGTTAGAGTAAAGATGCAACAGATTATTGGTAGTCAGTTAACATTGTGAGAGGTCTGTAATTTTTATCATAGGTACTCTTCAACTGAGAGACGGAATCCAAAGATCCTGAAAATCACATTGTATGATTTTTAAATAATTAATTTTCATTTTATTGCATGACATAAGTATTTGATCACCTACCAACCAGTAAGAATTCCGGCTCTCACAGACCTGTTCGTTTTTCTTTAAGAAGCCCTACTGTTCTCCACTCAATACATGTATTAACTGCACCTGTTTGAACTCGTTACCTGTATAAAAGACACCTGTCCACACACTCAATCAAACAGACTCCAACCTCTCCACAATGGCCAAGACCAGAGAGCTGTGTAAGGACATCAGGGATAAAATTGTAGACCTGCACAAGGCTGGGATGGGCTACGGGACAAGGAGAAGGCAACAACTGTTGGCGCAAGGAAGAAGTTCAAGATGACGGTCAATCTCCCTCGGTCTGGGGCCCCATGCAAGATCTCACCTCATGGGGCATCAATGATCATGAGAAAGGGGAGGGATCAGCCCAGAACTACACGGCAGGACCTGGTCAATGATTTGAAGAGAGCTGGGACCACAGTCTCAAAGAAAACCATTAGTAACACACTACGCCGTCATGGATTAAAATCCTGCAGCGAACGCAAGGTCCCCCGGCTTAAGCCAGCACATGTCCAGGCCCATCTGAAGTTTGCCAATGACCATCTGGATGATCCAGAGAAGGAATGGGAGAAGGTCATGTGGTCTGATGAGACAAAAATAGAGCTTTTTGGTCTAAACTCCACTCACTGTGTTTGGAGGAAGAAGAAGGATGAGTAGGATGAGAAGGATGAGTACTACCCCAAGAACAACCGTGAAGCATGGAGGTGGAAACCATTCTTTGGGGATGCTTTTCTCCAAAGGGGACAGGACGACTGCACCGTATTGAGGGGAGGATGGATGGATATTGCGACATCTGGGCCAACAACCTCCTTCCCTCAGTAAGAGCATTGAAGATGGGTCATGGGTGGGTCTTCCAGCATGACAACGACCCGAAACACACAGCCAGGGCAACTAAGGAGTGTCTCCGTAAGAAGCATCTCATGGTCCTGGAGTGACCTAGCCAGTCTCCAGACCTGAACCCAACAGAAAATCTTTGGAGGGAGCTGAAAGTCCGTATTGCCCAGTGACAACCCTGATACCTGAAGGATCTGGAGAAGGTCTGTATGGAGGAGTGGGCAAAAATCCCTGCTGCAGTGTGTGCAAACCTGGTCAAGAACTACAGGAAACGTATGATCTCTGTAATTGCAAAAAAAGGTTTCTGTACCAAATATTAAGTTCTGCTTTTCTGATGTATCAAATACTTATGTCATGCAATAAAATGCTAATTAATTACTTAAAAATCATACAATGTGATTTTCTGGATGTTTTGTTTTGATTTTCTGTCACTCACAGTTGAAGAGTACCTATGATAAAAATTACAGACTTCTACATGCGTTGTAAGTGGGCAAACCTGCAAAATCGGCAGTGTATCAAATACTTGTTCTCCCCACTGTATAGGGAGGGGGAAAACTAGGAAACTGCCTGTAAATGTCCATTGCATTTAATCATTCTTTTAACTAAACATATTAAGTTATAGTGTGATAAGACTATTAAGAATAATAATAAGAAGAAGCTTATTATTATTATTAAATTATGTCTTACATCTATTTGGAAAATGACCAACTTTTGAGGCAGGGCTTGGCGAACTAGCCCAATTAAAAACAATTAACTATCATTCTCCTTTTTATATTACATGCATGTGTATTAAAATGCATTGAAGTCATTAAAACTCAACCTACATTATAAAATTGACTCGAGATCACTTAAAACCAGTTAGAATTATTCACTCGTTCATAGGTTCACCAGATCAGTGTCCTCTAGCAGCGAACCATCGGAAGGCTCTCCGAACCCCTGATTTAAAAAAAAGGATTCGAAGCTTCATGAAGAAATGTTTTGAAAGCGCTGATCACTACTAAAACACGTTTTGTAAAATTCTCCCTAATTTCACTCTGAAATTATTAGTCATACAAACCTTCTCTCTGTGGGTGTCCAGCATGTGCTGACAGAGGTTGACCTCCTCCTGGAACATGACCAGCAGCTGAGAGTAGTTTGGAGCAAAAAGATGGTGAACCCTTGGCCTCTCCAACAGAGTACCAAAGATCTGTAGGAGCTACACACACAAGTTTTCACTGTTAGAGACTAAAGAGCATTTTTGCAAACACACTTACATTTACATTTATGCATTTGGCAGATTATGCATTTTATCCAAAGCGACTTACAGTGCACTTATTACCTGGAGCAACACAGAGTAAAGTGCCTTGCTCAAGGACACACTGGTGGTGACTAAAGAGTACAGTTTGTGTCTGGCAGACTATGCAAGTATATTCCTTCATTACTAAGCCACTGTGTGTGCATATATGCGTGTGATACCTTAAAAGCAGACTCTAAGCCTGGGGAGTGTTGGAAGGCCAGGTTTATTACTGTTCCCAGTCTCTGGTCAAAGTCTCTGTTCTGTTCCATGAATCGATTATAGTCATACACAAACTCCTAGAAAACACCAGAGAGAGTGTGATTGTACATATACACTATATTGCCAAAAGTTTTGGAAAACCTGTCTTTACATGCACATGAACTTTAATGACATCCCATTCTTAATCCGTAGGGTTTAATATGGAGTTGGCCCACCCTTTGCAGCTATAAAAGCTTCAACTCTTCTGGGAAGGCTTTCCACAAGGTTTAGGTGTGTTTATGGGGACCATTCTTCTAGAAGCACATTTGTGAGGTCAGGCACTGATGGTGGACGAGAAGGTCTGGCTCGCCGTCTCCGCTCTAATTCATCCCTAAGGTGCTCTATCGGGTTGAGGTCAGGACTCTGTGCAGGCCAGTCAAGTTCCTCCACACCAAACTCACTCATCCATGTCTTTATGGACCTTGCTTTGTGCACTGGTGCGCAGTGATGTTAGAACAGGAAGGGGCCATCCCCAAACTGTTCCCACAAAGTTGGGAGCATGAAATTGTCCAAAATGTATTGGTATGCTGAAGCATTAAGGGTTCCTTTCACAGGAACTAAGGGGCAAAAACAACCCCACACCATAATCCCCCCTCCACCAAACTTTACATTTGGCACAATGCAGTCAAGCAAGTACCATTCTCCTGGCAACCTGTTTTGTAATTTTATGTGGTCTACCACTTCGTGGCTGAGTTGCTGTTGTTCCCAATTGCTTCCACTTTGTTATAATACCACTAACAGTTGACCGTGGAATATTTAGTAGTGAGGAAATTTCACGAATGGACTTATTGCACAGGTGGCAACCTATCACAGTACCACGATTGAATTCACTGAGCTCTTGAGAGCGACCCATTCTTTCACAAATGTTTGTAGAAGCGTCTGCATGCCTAGATGCTTGATTTTAAACATCTGTCGCCATGGAAGTGATTGGAACACCTGAATTCAATGAATTGGAAACAAGTGAATAGGGAAAGAAATTATATATCAGTATTCTTATGATATATGAAATATTCTAATGAAAATATTTCAAATTATTACTCACATTATTACACATCTTTTTTCATTACATGTTGCCCCATGAACAGAATTTCATTTAGATCAAATTAGATATTGTGAATAGATGCATTGCTTAGAATGGGAATGGCATTTATTGCCATGTTTACACGCATTTTACATAAAGTAAAACGGTATATCAAATCATTCTAAGTTATAAGTTATATCTTGCATAACATAGTTATAAAAATTGATAAGTGAATGAAAAATAAACATTGTTTTTGCCTATTCATGTCTTTTTATGTCTTTTAATTTTCTTAGGTCCTGGAGTCCTCTACAAGAGGACAGCATAACATAGGAAAAAACTGAACTTCTGCACTATTATTCTCCTTCTCGTTCTCTCCGGTCATCTGACTTAAAACTGCTTACTGTACCACGTTTTCGTCTTTCAACAATGGGTGGTAGATCATTCAGTGCTGTGGCTCCGAAACTCTGGAATTCTCTCCCTCTTACCCTGTGTGACACTGTATATCCTCATTCAAATCTCAACTGAAAACTTATCTTTTCTTACAGTATTTCCAACCCAGCTCTGTTCAGTGTTCTGCTGTTTAGTTACTGTATATTTGTTTGATGCTGTGTATGTGTTATTTTCTTGTACAGCGACTTTGAGCTTGGGAAACACGCTTTATACAGTATATATAAAAAAGTATTATTATAAAAACATTTTAAAAAGTATTTAAATTTGTTTCTTATGCTCCAAACAATGACCTAAAATAAACTAAATTCACACAAGAAAAAAATGTGGTTCTCAAGAGGATATTATTAAAATAGAAAGTTTTCGGTATTTTAAACTGTAATAATATTTCCTAATATTATATACCTTGTTTTTGTAGTCAAGTGGATCATATTTGCTCTCTCTCAGAGTTCTCCAGCTGTCCAGGAACTCGTCATTCATGCTGTACACCATCTCACTGAGAATCTTCCCCCTGGAGCCGCCCAGCTCAATCCGTTCCAGCTTTAGAAAGTCCAGAGCTGAGGCAAACAACTCCTGAAAGAGGCACACACTGATTAATTACAAAATGCTTGAAGTAAAAAATGTTTAAAAAGTAGCTAAGTTTTTTTTTTAAGTGAAGGAAAAAATTCTGGTCTAATCACTGACTTCACCAAATCTAACACAACCATATACCTAAATGGTATATGCACTAAAAAAAGAAAGAAAATGATTTAAGCGGTCGAAATATTTTGTCCATCAATTTTTTTATTTATCGACGGCACTGCCAAAAGAAAAAAAAAAGGCCTAACCTCTAAATATTATAACAGCAGATCATCACAAAACAATATTACACACTGTGTGAAGGAGTACATAGAAATTCATGCTTAATTTTATGATCTTGTCATGCATGTTTCTTGTGCCAAACATTAGAATTTTTCAAGATCAGAAAAATACTAAATTATACTGAGCTTTTTTTCAGTGGGGATGGATTTGTGTGCTGCACACACCTCAATCATGCGCAGTCTCTCCATGATGCAGTCACTGCGGTGAAACACAAGCTCAGAGGGAAAGTCCCATGGTTTGACCGTAAGTCCTGGTCGGCTATAGGGTCCAGTGGGTGTCAGTTTGTCTTTGTGCTGCTCGAAACTGCGTTTGAATGTCCAAAACACCTGGATGGCCTTCCGAACCCGGTCCATACCCTCCTCTAACTCCATTTTGAAGAGCTCCTCAGGAATTAGATACACAGATGCCTGCAGAACCATATGTATTATATAAACATCACGTCATACAAAATTATTTGGAAATAAGAATTCACATAAGCAAAAAAACAAATGCACCTTGTCAATGAGTAGGTTGCAGAACTCTGTGAGTAGTGTGATGATGCGTGGTGGGTGGCAGTAGAAGTGAGAGTGTGTCCAGATGAGAGAGAGTGTGTGAAACAGAGCGGGAATCAGATGCTCCAGATCAGCAAAGCTCCGCTCCTCGAATGCAGCTATCGGCCGCCGTAAGGTTCTCAAGTGTAGGTCTATGTCCTCTGCCTCCATCACCGCTAGAACAAAAATGAGTAGACAGTAGCTTTGAGGGTCCAGTGTGGGATTTGAACCTACAAGGCCACACTACATTATGCAAA
Organism: Gobio gobio; assembly: GCF_949357685.1. Taxonomy (NCBI): domain Eukaryota; kingdom Metazoa; phylum Chordata; class Actinopteri; order Cypriniformes; family Gobionidae; genus Gobio; species Gobio gobio. The sequence goes on along the minus strand of NC_137110.1, from coordinate 39,038,615 downwards.
TAAATGCAGTTTACATCAATGTCAAGTTAGAATGAGAGTGTCTGTACACATTAAAGATGTGATTACCATGGTTGACTTTTTGAATAATGTCATAAAAGGAAGCATAGTAACTGCTCTTGATCTTCAGCAGAATTTCCAGCACCTGATCAACTTTTGGGTTCTGCAGCTGCACAAATAAACAAGAATTGGATTCAATTTAAATGTTAAAATAAACATAAAATTAGGTTGCAATAAATGACAATTGATTCGCATTTCCAGAAGAAAATACCAGTGAATGCATGGGAGAAAATTAATAGATTTTTTGTAAAAATTAGTTTGTGAAGATGGAGGAAAATGGAGAATGAGAGACTTTAGAAAAATCATATAAAGCCAATCACAATTAATGTAAATGTAAGACATAGATTGCAAATTATACATACAACCACTGGCATCTTTTCATATTTTGTACACCAATGAACGGGAGGTTTTAATACATTAATCTAGTTTCTGCAACACTATAGCATCAGCAAACAGAACTGTTTTCAAACAGGTTTCCTGGTAACATATAATATATTTCTACAATGACAATGGTCAATTTGTAGATTTCCAAGAAGACAACAAAACTAAAAAAATAAGTAAGTAAAGTTTGTAAGTCAATGAGTTGAGCTGAATTAAAGGCATAATTTTTTTATGTCTTGCAAGCACTATAATGAAAGGCCTTAAATCCTAAAACCTGACGTCAGCACATTTAAAATTTAAAGCATACACACGGAAATCAACTTTATTTCCACCTGTTTCTGGATTCCTAATAAGTTTTCTTTCTGTTTAGTCCAGAAACGGAGCTCCACTGTGGGGCCTGGGTGGTCCCCCTGGTGCAGGAGCTTAGATGAGTCCCGCTGCAGCACAGAGCCCATCAGTCGACACCACTGGATCACCATGGTCTCAATGGAGTACAGTAACGCCCTGTCAATCAGACAGGAATCCGAGCTACACACACACACACACACACACACACACACACACACACACACACACACACACACACACACACACACACACACACACACACACACACACACACACACACACACACACACAAATGTTACATGATATCACAAACTTGGTAAAAGATGATTGAATGATTGACAGGCACACATTCACACCTGAGCTGGTGCTCGTCTTTTCTCTCCACACACAGCGGCAGGGGCAGTAGCGTTCGTCCTTGTGCTCGCCCTCTCAGTGTGACTGCTTCACTGCGCAGATGCTCAAGGTGCCTGCAAATGTCCTGACCGACCACCCGGGGCCAGGCGAACTGATTCAGGGGACTTCCCAGCACCGACACAAACACCTACACAAACATACACTCACTGACTGAAGATTTCTATGTCACGCCTACTCTCAGAGCCAAGAAGAGTTATTATGATTTAAATCCTGTCAAACTTTTGTATACGATGGCCTACCTCCAATCAGTGTTAACTCAAATTAAAACTATTAAAATGTATCTTGTTCATTGAAATAAAGCTGAAGTAAAATAAAATATAGACAAAAGACAATTTTAAATGACATTTAGATGACATTTAAATGACAATGAAAAAATAACTCATTTAAATAAAACAAGCTGAAGTCGAAGTACTAAAATTAATAAAACTGGCAAAAAAACTTTTTTTTAAATAACAAAAGCATATAACAAATGCTGCAATTTAAACAAAATTTTTTATACAAACTAATTCAAAATATTAATAGTCCAATCCAAGTAATATTGCCATAGACCCCAAAGTTACAGTAACTACTAAGCAGACCGTTCAATATTAAGTTAAACCTATATCTAATTCTAAAGTTCTATATTATTTCATCCACTCAGAGTAAACTGTTTAAAAAACGTATTTTTTAAACAGATGACTGAGTAAGTTCTGAATTGAATTGAATTGAATTGAATTGAATTGAATTGAATTGAATTGAATTGAATTGAATTGAATTGAATTGAATTGAATTGAATTGAATTGAAAATACTTTATTGTCCCTGGTAAATTAATCTTGGACAACCATGGCATGGCCAGTAATAAAATTACTTACATAATGAAAGGTTACTTTCAAAATGTATTTCACTACACATTACAAAATACATGCTTTAAAAAGTAATTTGTAATGTATTTTGAACAAGTTTTGTAACTGTATCTAAAAGAATACTTTGGAATACTAATAAGGCATGTAACACAAAGGGACCACCAAACATAGGACTTGGTTTTCCTCTACATTTTAATATTTATTGAAGCCAAAAAATGCAGACAATACTTAACATGAAACATGAAAACAGTCATGGATTATCCAGGTAAAGACAGACCTAAGATTCAATGGTATGTACATTTCTGAATGTGACATTTTGTATAAATTCAGTCATTTTGTCTTGTGGAGTATATGTAAACATCTATTATGTGAAATAGATTATTCAGGACAGTACTAAATAAAAGTAACATGCAATTTTTATGATCCCAGTTCCCTCTTATTTTGTTAAAATTATTAACATTTTGCATATCCTGCAAGGGGTATGAAACTTATGAGCAGAAATGTAGCTTAGGATGCTTTTGAATCACCAATCGCTGTTTAGATTAATTGCCCGTACAGATTACATTAATGTTTAAATGAAATTAATGACATTAAAATTCAAAGTAATCATTTTGGTAATCTAAAATTATTTTCGGATGTAACTGTAATTTGATTACCATCCATTTAAAATGTAACTGTAATGATATATAGTTACTAAAATTTTGCATTTTAAATACGTAACTAAGTTACTATGGAATTCCAAAGCTGCCAAAATTAAAAAAGAAATAAATACATAAATAAATACACAAAGAAATGTAAAAAAGCAAAAATTAATAAATAATTATTTATACATTTATTTCCTCATTTATGTATATATTTATTTTTTCCACATTTATTTATTATTTTATTTATTTACACTAGTGGTGGGCCGTTATCGGCATTAACGTGCTGCGTTAACGTGAGACTCTTAGCGGGCGATAAAATTTTTTTTGCTGTTAATCTATTCTCAAAGTTGGGTTGGGAGTAGGGTGACCACCATCAAACAAACCAAATGTGGGACGATTACTAAGTTTGCGTGGGACAATGTGGGACATGTTACCAACACTAAAACATAACCTGAAACTGTTGTATAATCTTAAATTCAACATCACTGAGCCCAAAGGCAGCAGGCATCATGCAGATAACTACTTTGGAAACAGTTCTGACCAAGTGCAACTAAAATCCAACTAAATAAATAATGAAACAAATAAAACAACATTAAATTAGTTAATCTTATATATTAATTGATTAATATAAAAAAAAAATTATATATATATATATATATATATATATATATATATATATATATATATATATATATATATATATATATATATATATATATATATATATATATATATATATATATACAGAACTATCCATTCGTTTTCTGACAGGGAACACATGGAACGAATCACCGCTCCACATTTTGATGGACAGCCGTCACAACCTACTAGTGACCGTGTTTACTCCTTTCTTTTCAACCATTGGATATGGTTTAAAAAACGGCTTTTGTATTTGTGTAAGGCGGGATGTTACTTCTGACGAAGCGCTGTAAAATATAGGTGAAAAACGATGCCGCAAAAATAATACATAAAATGCTTTCTTAAAAAGGCAAAAGAACGCATGCATGTTTTCTCAATATGATCATTAAAAATCAACAGACTAGTGAAAATGCGGGACATTTTCCTCAATATGCGACATGCGGGACAAGGGGTGAAAATGCTAACGCAAAGCGGGACAGGTGGTCACCCTAGTTGGGAGCTGGGTCTATACTACGCAAGCTATGATGACTTTCACCTTGATATTTTAGCGCGGATGTATACCTAGCCGAATTGCACTGTAGGGGGCGAGAGAACAAGTCTTCAAACCTGTGTGTATGCCTACTAGTGTTGTCAAAAATATCCATATTTCTATATGTATCGATACTGAAATATCTGAAACGATACGATACTCATTTTCTACAGTATCGATATCAGCTGCGCTCTCCTCTCCTCTCCGACCGACAGCGAGTTGACACGCACCCGCCTCCTCTCATTCAGTCCGTCTAACCCTCTGAACATTGCGAATGGGTGTTCTGCTGGATTTTTCCTCATGACAGTGTGTTAGTATTGGTGTGACCGGTCTGAATTTCGCGCTGGGTTGCACATAACGTTAATTCTACTAATTCCCGCAGATTACGCGCTCGCATCTGAAGCGCACACACATAATAAAGCATAAAGCCGCCTTTTATTAATGGTCAATTACACGCAAAAATGTCTCAATGCCCATCTTGGTGAGTTTTAACGTAAACACAGTCGTAACCGGCTCACAGGAACAGTGTTTGGGATCCATGCGTGCGTCAGGTCTTAAAGGGACAGAAGTTATTTATTATTAAAACGACAAAAGACAAACAATCACTTATGATTGTTCTGCCTTCGGCAGAATTCAAATGAGCCATTTTAATTTAGATTAATCTCGATTAATTCCAAGATTACAGTGAGATTAATTTATATTAAAAAAAAAATCTATATAATAATAATCTATGCCCACAACTAATTTATGAATGTATTCATTTATATTTTAATTTATTTCCACATTTATTAATTTCTACATTTCTTTATTTCTACATTTCTTTATTTTTACATTTATGTATTTTTACATTTCTTTGTCCGTAGGGTAATGAAGAGGGTGTGGTTTACCTCAGACATAGCAATTGAGCTCGAGGGCGAAGCGTTGAGGCCACAGTGACACCTTGTGGTGTGGCCGAAATACAATAAGTATAGCCTACTGGCGTTGATACTGTCTGTGATGAATGACTTGGATAGGAATATGGCCAAAATCTTATATCACGGATTAAGTCATATCACCCTTACTGTACTGTGTGGCATGGATATAGGCTACTCTTTATTCCAGACATGGTCATAGAACATCGTCTGGCCTGGATTTGTAAAATGTCCTGGGCAAACAAACATGAACAGCAACATCTTCAACAGATCTGAAAACAGGGACTCTGAAATGGAAGTGCTTGATATTTTCCATTACCGGTCAGAACACACGGAAAGGAAGCAGCACACATATAGGCTAAAGTGAATTTGACGCAAGCATATGGATCAATGCATTTGAAACGAGACCACAAATTCATTTCACATTCATATTTCCTATTTGTACATGCACAACATGTGACAAATGCTTAAAACACAACGCATATTTCAAAGATCCAAAATAGAACGAGGCGTCGAACAGCACCTGTCGCGTGCTCTCATATTTTTTTTTACTTTTAGTTTAGGTACTATCAGTTTACAGTTAGCCCGTTAGGCTAATTTATGTATCTCTTTATGCCTACCATGCATATTAGACCAACGCCAAGCTTTGATAGGCGCACTGAGTGCACGGGTTTACTTTACCGGAATTTTATAAAAATCAATAAATGTAGAAATACATAAATGTAAAAATAAATTTTCTATGTATATTTATTTATATATTTATTTTTGCTTTTTTACATTTCTTTGTATATTTATTTATTTATGTATTTATTTATTTTTAATTTTGGCAGCTTTGGAATTCCATTAGTTACATGTATGTTGTTACTCCCCAACCCTGCATACAATAAATTACTAATAACCATAATCCAAAAAAACAAAAAAACTACAATAAACCTGACATCTCATTTTTGCAATTCTTTATATTGATATAATTTAAATTATTGTATTATATATTACAATTATTTAAATGTAATTAACATGAATAATTTTCCATTCTATTCTAAAAGACACAACAGGACTGAAAGACTTCTGGTTACCTGAGAGATGAGCACAGGAGCGTGGTCCATGGGTTGTGCTGCGACCTCTCCAAGCCAGAGCTGGGTTCTAAAGGTAGTTTTGGAGATGATGCCCTTCTTTTTTTTAAGAACACACAAAAGCTTGGTCCTCCAGGGAGAGGAGCTCTTTGGGGAGGAAAAGACGGGTGTAGTGCTTTCAGAAGCGAAAGCACTCGAAACAAGTGATGACTTATTTCGAATACCAAAAGCCAATCAGTGCATTGAACACAGGAGACACTTCCAGAAGAAATGCTGCATGGCATCCTAATGCCACACATAGAACAAAAGCAAAGCAGACAGTGATTTTTATGTTAGTCCCAACATTGAAGATGAGTGTGTATGTGTATTTGATATACTCACCTGTTCATCTCCTGCATGAAGAGTTCCTCCTGGTCCCACAAACAAAATGAGATACTCTCGCCAGCCTTGGTCCAGGAAGTCAAGCAGAGCCCGCTGATTCTCCTCCATTCCAATAAAACGGTTCCATTTGTCTGTTTTAAGTCGTAGAACGGTGAAGGCCTGTTCCCTTAGAAAATCCACTCGCTCATCAGAGATGGCGCTCATCTTCACCTGGTCCATAGGAACACGCACACCTGCCTCAGCCATACTGAGAGACATAAAAGAAAAGAGGGGAACTACTTATGCCATAAAGTCCAGGGTAAATTGTCCATTTAAATCTAACAAACTAAGACTTTATCATATTGTGTTATCAAATCTCTCACCTCTAGCAGACTTCTAACAGGTTTCTGAGTCTGATCCGGCTGTTTTTATATCATCAGTATCATTCCATCACAAAAAACGGATGATGTCCCACACACTGGATTGTCCTTTGCCTTCTTCTCCAGTGGGGGAGAGAAACTGAACTCCTCCGGTAGAGTTCGGCCACTATGGCAACATGGCTTTTGTGTATCTGTACCCACGTTGTGTGATAGAAGCACACACCTGGTGGTAAAGAAACCCGAGTGTGCATTGGAAAAGCCAGCAAGAGTATCAGGTGCACGTTTGCATAGACCCATGTATAACCTGATACCTACACATCCAACTGGATAGTTTGAGGTGATATGATACATACCATTTATGTAATACACGTGTATTTTAAAAATGATTAATACAGATCATGCACATAGATAAATTAAGGTAACAGCAACTAAAAATGACAGCATCCAGTGGTGCTCACACCTTTATATGCTTTGCTGTCACCAACTAGAGAAGTAGCACACTGCCCTCTACTGATGACAAAGTTTTATGCCTGATAACCAGAGGTCAAATTGTTATAATCATTTAAAAACATTCAAAGGGGATGGTGTGGTGGTAGTTCTCTTCTTCAAACGTCAAAATATGCGCCCTGTTGAAAAACAAACAAACAGCTGGTTAGGTATGTTTTGAAGCATGGCAGCTGGTTTGAGATGGTTTATGCTGGGATGAGCTGGTTTAAGCTGGCCAAGTGAGCTGGTCCTAAGAAACTAGCTCCAGCTTATAACCAGCTCAGAGTAGAACCATCTTAAACCAGCTCATGACCAGCACAAACCAGCTGCCATGCTTCAAAACATACCTAACCAGCATATGCTGGGTTTTTTTCAACAGGGCGTTCTTGGTCTTTCTGAACAGAGCAGAAAATCTGAAGAAAAAAAAAAGCTTTCTTGACCATTGGCAATGCAGGAAAGAGTCTCCTAAATTACCGTACGACATACGTCTGCAAAATGTCGGTTAAAGATCACTTCATCTGGAAAAGCAAACATCTGATAGACGTATTTAAGATATCAGTTTTACAAACATTCTAAAAACAAACATCCTAAATACATTGTTTAAACGTCTATTTGACATCTGACAGGATATCGTCCAATAGACGTATTGAGCAAACACCCCAAAAAATGTCTTCCAGATGTAAACACACACACATCAAATAGACATCTCTGAGATGTACATACGAAGCATCTCACGTGTTTAGCATCCGCTATTTTGACCAAAGAAATATTACAGTGACTAAAGACTCTTAAAAAATCTTAACAGTGTTCAGCAATTTTAAGCACAGTCGACGAATGTATTGTTTAGATGTATTGCTTCACAGAGCGGTCTTGCAGTGTTGCAAGTGTGTTTGGGCTTGTTTAAAGGTCCCATGGCATGGCATTTTTCTATTATTTTATAGTGTTTCCTGAGGTGTACTTATATTGTTAGTATGATTTTTACATCATAAAATGTCATAATTTAGAAATAAAAGGCATTTTTTCTATACTGCTGTTTGCCCTGTGGCTGACTGCCCTGTTTCAAGAGGCGTGTCTGCTGTGAGACTTCAGTAAAAACGCCCACTGTTGTGATTGGCTGACATCTTTGCATTTGAAATGAGCAGAGGGGGCGTGGTTTAACGAGGTCTACGACGCACGAGCTGCTGCCAGAGAGACGGATGGATGGACCTGAGTTCACTTCTCATCAGTTCTCTCAGCATGTCTCAGTTCAGAGTGAACTGTTGTAGTTACTAGAATATACTTCAGGTAATTAGTTTATTTCTAGTCGGAGGGGCTGTCACTCATGTCAGAAAGTTAGTAACTTTAGTAAATTATGGATCAGCGCTGACTCGAGACGCGAACCGTTTAGAACGATTCAGTCCGATTTGGTGAACTGGTTCGGTTCACTAAAAAGAACCGATTCAAAAGAATGATTCGGTCGCGAACCGGACATCACGGAGACGGAGCGATTGCTAACAAAGTTATTTATAGTAACTACTGAGTTGTGAGAGCGCTTATTGTGATTGTATCTGAGAGTTCTGAGTAAACACGAGTCCCAGTCACGCCGAGTCCGTCTTCATCATTATTCTACCAACTTTGTAACACATGCAATGTACCATTACAGCGAGATGAACGAGTTAGTAAGTTTGATTAAAGCATTATTTCTAGATATGTTCCAATCATATGAAAAGCGTCAGTGACGCGCATTGAGTAACTTACACAGCGCAAACAAAGACACAACAGCAGTAATCGAATGTAATCCAGTTTATTGTGGGGAAAGCTGGCTAGCCTAGCCGGATACCCTCACGCTTACCCCCCTTCTGCTTAATCTCACGCCGCGTTTGGTGCCTCCGCTGTGGGCCAGGTGCAGTACTGGGGGTCGGGGATGTTGAAGGCCGAGCTTCGGCGTGCGTGAGGTTTATCTCTAATGCTGCGTTCACACCAAACGCGAATTGAGCGTCAAAATCGTGTCTACCGCGTCTAGTTTCACGCGCGTACATTTTGAATGAGAGAATTGGACGCGCGTAGAAATCGAGCGCTGGAAGCGAAATTGACGCGCGTTCAAGGCACTCCAGGAGAAATATGTCATAAAACACCACTCTGCCTCTTTTCATTTTCATTAAACATATATATTAAGCATTAATAGCCACACAAATGTGGTCCAGGCAACTCCTACATTATCTTCACTGCATGTATGTTTAAATATCCTTAAAATATAAAGTTATGAAACTTCTCTTTGCCCTCAGTCAAAACGATTTGGCAGACAACAAATTATATATTCATGAGAGCAAAGCTCGGCCGTTAGATCCACACAAAACAAACCACTACAGGACATCAGAGCCAGCGGCAGACGCCAGAAGGACTGGCAGAGGAAAGGCTGCCTTCGCCGGGGTTATGAGCGGTGATTGCCCGGTGATCGCCTGGATCTCACAACTCCAAAAACACAAGAATTTTTTTTTTTCAATAGGCGCTCTCTTTATAAAAAACCACAGATTGAGCTTTAAACAACTACATTCCCACCTGAAAAAGTCTTAAAACTACATTTTGTGACACAATAGTACTATTTTTAATTTATGCAGGGTTTCTCATACACGTCACTTTACCACGTGACAGCAGCAAGCAGGCTCCTGATTGGTTAACGCGGCGCGAATTGACGCCAAAGTTCTGGACGCGCGAATGAGGCGGATTCGCGTCCTTCGCGCCGCGCGTAAGGTGTGAACGCAGCATAAAGATGTGGCTCTGCCTATGTTGAGCAGAAACTCCCGACTGTATGCACATTTAAGAACAGATAGACGCGACGAGGACGTACAAAAACACTAACTCACAAGATAGAAAACACGAAAACACCGCTCTGTCGGGAGAGAGAGAAGCAGCAGTGTGTGCACGAATAATAAATAATTAGCTAACGTTACACATAAGAAATCACTGATCATAGATCAGAAGGAACTGAAAAAAGACTTCTGTTTTCATTTGTACATCCAAACACTGAGAAACTGCCAGCGTTCACTCGTTCACAACCCATGATCTCTCGAGCGTTTGCATGGGCGTGCCAGATCTGGGCGGAGGAAAGGGAGGTAACCGTTCCTGCTTGGACGTCAAACCAGGAGACTTCAGGATTGGCTAGTCTGGCCTGTCATTTTCTCAAAGGCAGAGAAAGACAGCCAGAACTCGGGTTTACACCGATCAACATTTCTATCCACTTGGGGACAATATTCAGGCTAGGGGAACTCATATTAATGTTGAAATACCTCATTAAAAAAATGTCATGCCATGGGACCTTTAAGCTTAGCAAATGATCAAGTTTATGGAGTTAAAGTGTGCCGGTCGCGATATTTCGGTCTTATTTTCAGCATAAAGCATTTCGACTGATTTCGTTTCTTATTGCCTTATTGTTCTTGTTCGCGGATTTGCATGCACGACCTGGCAACACTAGCTGTAAAAAAAAGGGCTCATACCGCTTTCCCAAAGACGAGAAATACATATTTTGAATGTGCATCAGAGATGTATCTCTCATTTAGGCCTATCTCTCGTCGTACGTCGACATTAACAACTAGTTGTTCAGTTCGGTTCCGTACACACTGCATAGTTTTGTAAATGCGGTTGTCACTACCGCTCTGTGTAGGCAACAAGGCTAGTACAGAACAGGATTAAGCACTAAAAGTTGAACTGACAACCGAATTCAGCTGCAGTGTGTACGTGGTTAAGACTAAGTTGTCACTCCTGAAACTTCAGTGTGTATGTGGCCTAAAAATAGTAAGCACATTAGTAGGCTATACCGTGCAGTCTTCAGTATAGAAACTAACTTGGCAGTGTTCCATTGAAACATCCTTCTATAAAATTAAATTGTTTACTGAAACTGCAGTGTCCAGTGAAAAATATTAGCATACGTCTTGCGGAATAGCCTACTACATAGACTGTATACGGCCTACTTTGTAAACACTTTAAACAGCTGTATGCTACAGTATAGTATATAGTTGCGTTCAGTATAGTAAACAATTTAAGGTATGTCAGAAATAAAAAATAATTATTTGCATTAAATTATAATTTAATCAAATAAATCCCATCATGTAAAAGTGTACCAAAAATATGACAGCTGATTCAGACTGGAAACGTAAGACCAAGTTGAAAACATTGCATTGTGGGATACAGTATGCCCAGCAGTGTTCTCTGTTGTAATGCGGAATATTTTGGTTTCTCTGTAATCCACACAGTGTACTGCATACATTACATTATATTGTATAAGCAGTATGCTATTTTAAACAGGCAGTATTAGGAGGTACATTGGCATACTGTTAATTCTCTCATTCAATACATACACCAAAAATTTGAAGCATATACAAACTTGTAGTTATGAAGTCATAGGAAGGTTTCTGACTTTAATTGTTTTCCATTTGAAAAAAAAAAAAAGTTGTACAAAAGTAACATCAAATTTTACACGTTTAAAAAGTAATCAAAACGAGGAGTCTTTGATACAACAGAATCAGTAATTAGACTACATAAATTGTGGCTATAAACAGCTTGGGGCTGAAGAAAACAAAAAAAGAAAGAAATTGAAGATACATTATGAATGTTACAGGAATAATCTGGAGAGCAATAAGAACAACGATACAAGAAAAAGAAAGTTTATTACACGATTGTTTGACTCTGCCACCTGATGTCTTGTTCGAGTTGCATGTGGGCAGCAGAACAATGAAATCAGAAGATCCTCGAACCAGATCCAGAGGACACGTGACAGAGAGCGCAAAGACCACTAACATGACATCAAATAAAAATAAAAGCAAAGAGTGAAGACACATTTGGACGAAGGCCAACCGAGAGGGAGGAGGATAAAAATGGACAGATCATGAGTAAGTCTCCCTCACAGCAGACTGTGTCCTTCTCCTGCTGTCATTCTCACAGTAACCACACACATCCAGGCTTTCCGTGTACCATAACGTCCATTACACAATCACACTCTCAAATGATCGTCCCCTGAACATATACATGAGCAAAAGTAAAAACACATGCAACTCCAGCATTTTTTACTACAGATTATGATACAAAATAAGGCATTTCTGTGTATGTATTTGTGTATGAGCATGAGTTCATAATATGAGCATGTGTGTGTCAGTGGAAACTGGAACCACATTTAATGTCATTTTTTGCCTTGTTTGTACAAAAGACTGCTATTGAACATAAATGGATAAGTCATTTTTAAAATATATATATTTATAATATATATATATATTTTTTATCATATATATATAAAAATTGATAGTGAAAAGCAGACGAGCTGTGAAAGTAGGCATGATTTTGGTCACTCCATGACCTCACTGGCAGACACAGTGACCAACTGGAGTGGGAGGTCGGAGTTTGAAAGGAGGTCCTGGGCGCCAGCCTGCTGCAAATTGGTGAGGATGAGAGTGGCTCCACCCCCGGTGATGATGGTGTCCGAGGGGGCGGCAGCTTCTGTCTGACCTGCCCCAGTGTTGGAGTTTAGCCCTTTTTTGTTCTGGTGAGTTTTAATGTGTTTGGCCAAATGGTCGCTGCGCATGAAACGTTTTGAGCACTCTGGACACACAAACTTTTTTTCTCCTGAAAAACAAAAATACAAAGGTAAAGCCATGTCTGATATCAACAAGGAACCTTTACAATTACTACTCCTACGTCTATTAACCTGGAAAAGCAAACTAAATCTACAGCAAGTGTTGGATCAATTTAATGGGTCCAAAGAAAAACATAAAATATATGATGAAATTCCAGATCCTACAGTCCCTGAACTCTTCCAGTGTGCCCATACCTGTGTGTGTTCTGCGGTGACGCTGGAGTTCGTCGCTGCGGGTGAATCTCTTGCCACAGTAACTCCATGAGCAAATGAAGGGTCTCTCTCCTGAGTGCCAGCGTAAGTGAGCTCGAAGGTGAGACGTCTTACCATACACCTTACCACACCCAGGGATATGACAAATGTGTTGTTTCTTCTTTCCCATACTTGAACCTCTGAAATGACACAAAAAAAAAAGTGTTGTAAAAAATGTACACAACCAGTGTAGGGATGTGACGGTGAGGAAATTTTCCCACCGGTTAATTGATGTGTGACAACACCGGTAATACCGGTATCACCGGCGGAGGCTTTTAAATCACTAATTCTATCTAACCGAAAGTAACATGCACATGACCGCTCTGAACTGAAAACGCGCCAGTGCGCACACACCGTGAATGACAGCTCGTCTGTAAATGCGCGCTCTGTGAGGCCATGGGTGCGTCTCAATCAGTTCCCTAGTTCAGTAGTCAGGGCACTGATCAAGCATTGATCAGTCTATGATTGAGATGCACGCCATGAATGAATAACAGTTCGTCCGTAAAGCCTTGTTTATACTCGACGCACCCGCACGAGCGCGAGGGTGCGCGCGGCAAAAATAAATGCGCGCAGTCAGCGTAGCGCGGAGACTCGCACTGCGGAGCCAGGCGAAAGTAAACAATGCGCGCTCTGTGCGGCAGTGCACATTTTACTTTCAGTTTTGAATTAGCGCCAATTCGGCTGCGGGTCAAATGACAAACTCTCTTAAATAGGCGCTTTTACGTTTCGCTTTGAAACCAAATCTTCCGCGATCATCTCAGTCAGCTCCTCACTCTTAAATCTGATGAATGACTCCTGCCGCTGCCAAGACTCACGGTCGGATCCTGCTTTATTAAGCAGATACGTTCAGTTTTTATTTGTATTGTCTGTTCTCTAACTGAACTAAATTATTTTATTACTATAAAAAAATCAAAAAGACGGTGGGCGGTGCCACGGTGGGCAAGTGATGTAACCGGTGTTGAGTCTGGACACCGGTAACACCGACTATCGTAGCAAGCCTAAACCAGTGAATTTGGCTGTTAAAACAGAACTTGTGCTTCTGTGTTGACATGTACCTTCCTCCAGCCTCTTTACAGTTGGGACAAGTGCAGGCTACTCTGCGTAGTCTTTTCCCCTCTTGGCCTGTCCCCTCCATATCCTCCTCAACCAACCGTACACGGAGATGCGACAAATCACTGGTGTTCAGAGTGGAATTTGGCCAATCATCTGACTCTGGCTCCTCTTTAATTTGAATATCTGCAAAAAATATTTCAGTGAAGATGAGATTTTTAGAGATAAATAAAATAAATAACAAAAAAAAAATAAAATCCTAATGAAGTCTGTATTCCTGCATACCTGAGAGGCTCTCTGTGTTCTCGTCGTGATGGTACTGACCAATAGAGTTGACCGTGACTGTCTGAAGGTTCGGGATCTGCCCCACTGAGCCTGTGGTGCCAGTTTGCCCGAGAGAGAGGGTCTGCACTGGTGCAAGGGTTATTTGGGGGGACGAGACCCCACCACCAGACGGCAACTGCAGATTCTGCAGGTTCTGAACTCCTTGAACCTGGAAGGTCTGCCACTGGATCTGGCCGGTGGGTGAGACGGTTTGAGCTTGGATGAGAAACGTACCAGCATTCAACAGCTGCACGCTTTGTAGTGTCTGCGCCGCTCCATCCGCCGTCTGCGCTGATAAGAGCTGCACCACCGATTCGCCGCCAGACGTATGGTTGTGCTGGATGTAAGACGGATCATGCTGCCCGGCTGATACCGCAGTGGCTTGGGTGAGAACTCCAGTCCCGTCTATCGTCTCAGGAAGTGATGTTGTTGTGGAAGAGGTGGTGGTTGGCACGAAGGCATTAGCGTTAGCGTCATTGGCGTTAAGTGGCTCTGTGCATTTGCCGCTTTCACCCTGGTTATCGTTTGTTGAGGTGGTGGTACCAGTCATGATGAGCTGGCCATCTGCAGTAACGCTTGTCGCTATGGTCTGAGCACCAGCCAATCCCAGAGACTCGAGATCCATGTTACTCAAGCTATTTATCGGCACTAATGTGATGTTGCCTGGCAGCCCCATCGGCACATTAGCGACAACCTGACCCTGCGTGCCAAACCCTGAGCCGGCCAGTGAGACGGTGGATATCTGCTGCACATGCCCACTTTGACTCAGTAGGCCCTGGAGGTCATTAGCATTGGTTCCATCCGGAAGGATAGCAATGTCAGTGCCAAGCGTGCTTCCGTCTGCAGTGGTTGCTGCATAGCTTAGTGACGCCCCATCCGTCCCCTGCAGCTGAGGGATGACCTGGTACTGCACCCCGTTAGCATTGGTGCCATCTACCCCAGCCGTCACAAAAACAGGCTGAGTCTGCCCTGCCATAGTCTGTAGTGGCACCACATATTGCCCATTGCTGCCCAGAAGTCCTCCGCTGGGAACCTGCACTACTGCTGGCTCGTCTTTCACTGAGCTCACAGGCGTTAGAACCTCCCAGCGATCAGAGGAGCCCGTTAACTGGATGGCTGTGAGGTCTGTGGTCTGCTGTGGAGTAGAGATAATACTATTGTATTAGTATGAATACTTCATGACGAATTTGACCATATACACAAATATTTTACATTTAGTCTAATGGTTCGTTCACACTACTGGACAACAACGTTCTGTTTATAATTAATGTGTGCCACACTTGCCTGACGCTTTGAATACTTACTCTCATTAGTTTTCAAATAATACATTTTGTATGAAAAGGAACTTTTGACATTAAACATAGTACTTGCAATGAAATGCAAGTTGGTGACAGATCTTTTTTTCCGTATTATGACATACATCCAAATGTAACGGATTTTGGAAGCCTAGAAATCTAGACGCACCCTAGCGGCAGAAAATTTATTTTGTAGCGAGTGTAGTCCAGCAACTCTCGGTAGACCTGAGAGCTGGAAAAACCAAACTCTGGTCAGGCCAATCACAGCGTGTGTAGAGTCGGTGGGCGGGCTTAACATAATGACGGCACGTCACGGCAGAGTTGCAGAGGTTCTACATGCTACTTGTAAACGAAGAAGCTGAAGAACAGCAGTCTTTTGAATTGGCTTCGGCCGCGACTCTGGAAGACTTGGAGTTAAGCTTTTCTTTGAGAAAAGAACGGCACTGAAGTCATTCTTAAGAAAAGATGATTTGTTCAAAGTTTTGCCTACTGGATCCGGTGAAAGTCTATCAACTAAAGTTAGCTCGGCTTCACCTTCTTCTTTGCTCTGGTTGGTTGTGGTGCTCATGACGCTATCCAATTGCGTGCAGAGGGAATTTGAAAGACAACCGTTTATCCCGCCCCTCGGATTGAGCCCTGTCAATGGTGAGTTTCCAGACCCAACATCTTGATGTGGGTCTGGCTTGTCAGGCTAGGAATTTGGGGCATAGGGCAGGAACTTGATTCTATCTATCAGTTGATTGGATTTTGGTCGATTGGATCACAAGTGGACAACACTAAATACAGGCGTAAACCGGGTCTAAAACATTGAGACTCCAGAGGTAGTCAAATGCATTCGATTGCTTTCGTGGTGTAGATGCTCGTGGTCTAACAGCCACAAAAGGCCGCCTAATGACTTACTGAGTAAACATTATGGAAAGCGTGTTAGCCAGATGGGATTTTAACTTTGTCGGCTGAAGACCTAAGTCTGATTTGAAGACGGAAAACGTACCAAACACAATGTTCTCTCACCATTCCTGATTTCTAACACATGGTCTTGCGGCTATCAGAGCAGAAACGAAGCCTGCTGTTCTGTGTGTTTTTCCGTTGTCTCCAATCGCATTCATATGTAAATTGCGAGAGCTTATTTTTTCCATTAGATCAAAAGATCTGAAAAAAACCCATACATTTACCCACCCCTTGAAGAAGTCAGGACAGAAGTGATCGAAAGTGGACAAAAGACATTGATTAAAACACCAGGTGTAAACAGGAATGTGTCTCCATCTACTTGCGATCCGATCGACCAAAACATCTTATTTACAATAAAAACAGGGCCTGAGATGTGGGCGTTGAACTCAAAAATGGAAGCAGATGAACAACGGCTTGTAGGGGTGGGGTTTAAGCAGAATAAATGATTAGAGAAGTCCTGCATAAGTCACTAGGGAGAAGTCTTACGTTTTCCCTGCAAGCTCTAATTATGACACTTCAATTAAACATTATGAAATGAAACCATGAAATCAATACAAACAAAAACATCCACAGAGGAAATGTTCGTAGTAAGATCTATAACATGCTAAAATCTTGGATTTCATTTCATGCTGCTAATAAATGTCTAAGGGTGTCATTCAAGGCTTTGGTTCAGTTGTCTGTTTAATAACAAACAATAATGTCTTTCAACGGCCGTGCATTAGTCATAAAAGGCAAATCAATTATATTTCAAAAGCCATATGCACATGACAAAAGGTGACAAAGAGCTTCTGTTTGCCAGGTCTGAGCACGCAGCCGCTCCAGGGGGAATGGTGGAGCTGTGGAAGATATGTGACAGCCTGGGTAGGGGTGGAGGCTTTTCCCGGTGGAGGGGTCCTCCCCTATCGTGGGGGTGACCCGGGATCACCGCAGGTAAAGCGGGCAAGGCGACGGTGGCGAGTCTGTCCGACCCACAATGGGCGGGTTTAAATGGGTAAGAAAGTGGGTGGCCGTACAAAGCGAAGGCTCACAGGAAGTGTTCGACTTTTCCCCTATATTTAAAACGTGTGAACTTCACCAAAACATCACAACACCCCGCAAGACAGCGCCGGGGAAGCGAGAAATCAACAGGGGAATTTCATACCTGGTCCTGGGCGCCGCTGGCCGGCTGCAGAAAGTCGCTCTGACTGCTGTCCACGTCCAAGGCAGCCATTTCCTGCTGTTTCGCTGGCTGTTCTGGGGCTACGGAGACACAGCGAGAGAGAGAAAAAAAACTCAAAACAAATTCATGCTCAACGAACTCCCACCTCGAAAAGGCGGAGATTAGCCGCCAAACCGCCTGGAATTTAAACGAATCAGGCGGTTCTTTCTGCTTTCCGTTGCCTGAGCAACAGTCTTGTCAAATGTTTACTTTGTTAAAGTGAGGCTAGCTGGCTAACAGTTAGCGTCGCTGCTGAGAAAGATTAAACACTGAGCTAGCTCGCTTGGCTAATGGCTCTCCAAACTCACCGGCGGTGCTGTGCTTCGATCGGGCTAAGTGTTACGTACCAGTCATAGCGTGAAAAGGTAAAAAATCGGAGGTTTATCTGTTCATTTAAACTCCCAACATGATTGTTTTAATCAAAGGCGGGCTGTGATCGGAGATTCGGGTCGATTTTTTTCTTATTTTTGATTGACGGTGCGGGAAACACAAAAGGTGGGGCTTCGGAGATTACCAGTGAAATTTGCGTCACGTAAACGGAAGACCCGCCTTTCTTCTACAACGTGATTGGCTGCGTGATTCGACCCCCTGGACACCGAATGGTCAAAGCTTTACGTCTGTCATTTTCACGGCACGAGCGTTTCCTGTTTGTTGTGCGCTTCGCAGATGCGGAGAGTCTTTGGAAATATAGCTGGAATTGTTCACGTATGGCAGGAAGTTAGTTGCAACTCTGGTGGCCATTACACTGAAAGCGCTACAGTAGACGTATTATGAAACATTCAGTACAGTTTGCACAATGTCACATTCAAACTTTTTTACCAAATATCTTTTATATTCCACACATGGTCAAAGACTTTGATATTTTGCTATATATGTCAAATTAACTGGTTTCGTTTTCTCCCACAGTACAGCCCTTTGGATATAGCGTGCCCGAGTTTACGTGTCAGTTTACCCACCTGGGTAAACAGTGGTTTGAGGAAACAGCTGCGACTCCGGATGTCCTCGGGGGCCCAACTGTATCACTCTGCTTATCTCTCACTTGTCGTGCACGTATAAAATGTAATTCTGATATTAATGTTTTTTTTTTTTACAATCTGAGAATACAGTTTGTGAGATTTCTTTCGCAAAACTGTTGTTCATTGAATGTCCCGTCCAGCAAGAATAACATACATAAAGTTTCTACATTTGAGTTCCCATCCAATAAAAAAAACAAAACTTTAAAACCCAATATAAAGAGCACACATTTATTGCTGTAATAGATAGTTTGAAAAATTGACACACATTTGTAAAACCTCTTTTACTACCATCTATTATTTAAGATGCTAAATGTTTTAATAACGACTTCAATATATTCTTGTGTTACCGGTAACAGTTTTTTATTAGATTAATTTTATGGAGCTATGTGGTTCATAGTAACAAGTAAGAAGCAAATATTTATTATATTAACTATCAGAATATAGAGATAAATGTTACAGATAAGAGCTCAAATGCCAATTTTAAAATAAAAAGGTTAAAAAAAATATTAGTAAGAATTAAAATGTTTATTAATTAATATATACTAATTAATAGATACATCACAAATCCATAGATATCCACAAAGAATTGCATGAAGTAACAATTATTGTTATCAATAACAAGAATATATAGAAGATTAAAAAAACTAGCCCCTTTAAAATAGCTACTTGTTTGAGGCATTAATGTTAAAACTGATTGCCATGTATTGTATCTCTGTATTCCAGTTGCAACTAAAGGCCATTAAAAAATAGATGTAGAAAACAGTAAAACACACGTTCACTCTTTAGTTCAAGTTTCCAGTTGCGCTGCTTCAAGTCATGGATGGTTTGGCATTGACCATCTTTGGTGCTGGGCTCCTCCGTCTGGCATCCCATTTCACGACATGTCTTGGGCTGCCAGTATAGAGATAGAATAATTTCAACATGCATAGTATCCAAAGCATAAGACAAAAAAAATTAACTTGAACAAAAATGATTCAGACACCAGATATAATTTTATACTAGTGGGCGCAGGACACTTTAGTTAATTTTTGTAAGTGAGGATAGCAAAATAAAGTAAACTGACATTTTATACTCAAAAATTCTTCATACAGTGGACTACCAGTAAAATGTATACAAATTTAGGACCAAAATTATTCAGACACTTTGACCTGACCAAGTTTTGCTTTAGCATTTTTTTCTTTATTTGCTAATGCAACCCTTTACACCACAGACAGAACAAAATTAAGTATTGCTTGGTAATTGTTATTATCTAATTGTGTACTTAAATTTAACAGCTGATTGGTTGATTGATTGAAAACCTTTCTAAAGATGTTATCTGACATAAAATAGAATAATTTGTTCTGACAGTTTAACTCTGAGTTTGTCATATTGTATTACCATTTTCCAAACTATAGCGAATAAACTGTGATAATGTGAGAAAATGTCGAAGGTGTCTGAATAAATTTTGGTTTGACTGTATATAGAGTGCCTGGCCACTAAGGCACACTTTGCCCTTCAAAGTTCCCCAATTATGATATTTTAAAGGCTCCTAATTTTTTTTAGAATTGTCCAACAACAGGTTTACAAGCATCAAAGCATATTCTCATAATATACATTCATTGCACATCACCTCATTTTTCAAAGGCTCAGATTCGTCCGAAGATTCACTCTCTCTAAGGCTACATTAAGACTTTCAGTCCAAATTTTATTTTTGTGCATATCAGATTTATCAAGTGTGAACCGCCAAAAAAAAACATGAAATGTGATTTTTACAAATCCGTTTCGAGTTACATTCATATGTGGTTTGAAATCCTATTCAAATCTGTTTCAGTCTGACTGCCCTGATCGGATTTCACATGGTTTATGGGACTCTCATCCGAACATACAGAAAATGACAGTATAACAGAGACGTATGTTTTGTGACTGGCGGAGATGACAGCACGGAATAAAGCCACGCATACCTACGTTTCTGCCACTGCCTCAGAACACGCAGTAGTCCAGAGCGGCGGCTATACATTGTTAAGTTGTGAATAACAAGATCTGTATTGCAAACCCCACAATGTTGCGGATGTTGTTGTTTTTGCCTACCAATGCAATGTCATTGACATAGAAACCAACGCAGATATTCCGGAAAACGAAAGAGCGGCATGGGACACACAAATCGGACCTGAACAGTTGCGATACACAGTGTTTGAGGGCGAGTCAAATGAGACGTCGTTCATGGGCAGCCAATGAAGACCATACGTGGGCATTATGCAAATGTGTTACATTGTTACGTATGAATGTTATGGGAGTAAGACTGGAACTACTGGCGACTCGCTTTGGCAGTTCAGAATTAATTCTTTGTTTTGGGAGATTATAACTTTATTCATCGTGCACTTTGATCTTTAAAACTTCGCAGACCATTTACATTCACAAACAGCTATATTACACACTACATGAAAGGTAGTATCTGAAAAAGCATATTAAGGGCACTTTAAAACCAATGTAATCATCTATTCATGGATCAGCAAATTAATTCAGCATGCAGATCAAAAGCGTACATTGTCTCAAACTGGTCATATGGACATAACATGTCCACAATATGTTCACTAGCATACAACCATATACCCGGTAGGAAAAAAATTGTATGCTTGGAATATGCATGGATGTTGTCTGGCTATCACCAGACCAAGCTGACTTTAAGATTGAACATTGGTCTGGGGAGTCTTTTCTGTATTTTCTACTGCACAAGAGGCGTGATCAATGAGCATAAATTAAATGACTCTGTATGCAATTGGATAGTCCTTCAACCAATCAGACCACAGGAGGCGTGATCAACGGGCAATGACCCATCGCTATTCGTCATTGTGTTAAACCAGCCAATAGAGAGCCAGGTGGTTAAGCCAGTCTGTGATTGGTTCCCGCAAAAGTGTAACAGAAGCAGTAGAAATGAATGTACTGGTTGCCAGACTGAGTTGCAGGGCGAAATCAAACCGCCAGCAGATCAGGCTGGGTTTACCGAGTCTAGCACGGATGAGATTTGCCAAAATGAGCAGTACACAATATCATATTGCAAATACTGTGCCCCGCAATACAATGCTCAACTTGATCTCCTATTTATTGTAGCCTATATAATATGTCACTACTGGACAAAAGTATTTTCTAATTTAAAATAAAATATAAATGTAAATGTATCCTAGATCAACTGTGACAACATTTTTGTCTGTCTGGTGGTTGTTGGGTATCTGGATACTTATGAAAGGTAAAAACAGTGATTTTCTGATTAATCTCGATTTCATTTAAACTTAAACATGAACAGAAAATCAGTGTCAATACCCAGCACTAGACCATAAAAGCCAGGAATGAATTAGGATGTTTTGATGAATTGATAATTAAATAAATCAAGTCATTTGATTTGTTGCTTAAACATCTAGATATCACGATCACTTCGTTTTTTCCTAATCTAACTAACATGTTAGGATATTTTTCCCCTGCATCCTCTGTAAAAGAAATTCTCTTTGGCATTAGTCAACTCAAATCAGTTGCTACATTTGCAGAGAAGACAGTCAAAATGCCAAACCAACATCAAATAACTAGTTGTGACGAAAGCCTGACGGTAGTGTCTGTCGGCCCAATTCGGCAGCATCTGGGCAAAAAATTTGCACTTGAACACACTGCAAAAACTACAGCTGATGGCTAGCTAGCATATACGTCCTGCACCTGCGTGAAATAAAGGAATTAGAATATACAAACCATAAACAAAGCAGCGCTGGTTTACCATTTTGAGTATGAATCATGCTGATCAGTTTGTCTTCACTTACATTAATTAGGCTACATACTGCCATGTCGTTCTAAAAATATATTCACCCATTTCAAATGCTCCAAAAGATTTGGTAAATTTATAAAAGTGCCTTCTTTATGTGCCCTCTTGTCTTCATCATTTGTTCCATCATTTAACTTCCGTTTGCTGGTTTACAATGCTGATCAGCCAGACAAAGTGATCTCTTTTCCAGATGGTGATTCAACATGCTCAATTGGCCAGACTTAAGCCAACGGAGATCCAACTAAGCCGACGTGCAAAACACCCCCCCAAAACTAGCCCAGTGATGCTCACTGACTGCCCGGCATTGGCCAATGGCCAACCGTCAGCTTGGTGTGTCCCGGTTGAAACACTACTTAAAAGTTTACATCATAGAACAAAAGAATGATATGCAACCACTGAAATATAAAATATATAGAGATCTGTGAATACAGCCAATGCAAGTACTACCTAACACAACAACAACAAAAAGGTAAGACAATTCATACTGACATTAATTTTCATTTGCACTTTCTTTTTAGTTTCACTCTCAGTGTGAATTGGCCATAGACCAATTGTTTTGTGAGCTCTTGATACAATTATACACTCCCAACCCAATTTGGGTTATTTTCAATATAAAACTGTATAAAACAATGGACGTAGTGTCCGTGACGTCACCCGTAGGTTTCTGAAGAGCATTTTTGAAGCCCAAAGTGGGCGAGGCTGGCTGTCGCCATCTTGGCAGCGAGACACTTGTAGCCGAAATATGCGGTAACTGGCTCCATAACCTGTCCATAAACAATGAGTGTACAGTTCTGAGAACATATTTTAACATCCTAAGTGTATTTATATTCTGTATCTTTTTGAATAAAATCATACAATTTTACGCAAGGTATCAGGTGTTTCCATCACGCGAAAAGACTGACGTGACACTCGTTTAGGTGACTCACATCATGCCCCTGTATGATGCTTTGCATAAAATTAAACGATACATACATGCACAATAACAAATTTATAGATAAAATAAAATGTACACAAACCTGTATTTTACCGAATACATGCACCGATTTGACGGAGCTGCACTGCTTTCTTCTGAAGAGTTCGCAAAAAGCCTGCGATAAATAACTCAACTCCTGGGTTATGTCTGACCCAGGATCTGGGTAACACAAAAACTAACACAAAAACACTAGTCAGATTGACCTCGCCCCACCTCCCCCCACAAAAACACTATGAAAAACACTATATTAACTTGTTAAAACAGAAATCTTAATAAAAAAAATTCAGAGACTAAAAATGAACTAAAAAATAAATACTTTTATGGAAGAGGTCAGTTTGACCCACATATTTTTATTTTCAGAATTAGCAGACAGAAAATGTTATGAATACTTGCAGTGATTATTTGCTAAATGTACAAATAACTAGAACAAACTATAAATAGCATCAACAATTATTATATTACTTTGCGTAAACAGTATTTATTGCTATTTGTAAAGCCTCTGCCTTCTTGTTATGTCTGGTTATCAAACCCATTTCATGTGATCATTTTGGCGGTTCACACTTGCTAAATCTGATATGCACAAGGTTAAAATGTCAAGCAAGCAAAGTTTAAAATTGAATTTCAATGTCAAGCAGTTTAAAATGTACCCCAAGTCCCCAACACAACAAGTAAACTAAACAAAAGAGTATGGCAACTTAATTTCAAAGGGTCGTGCCTATTTCAGCCCTAAAAGCACTGAAAAGGCTCAATCACGGAACGTGGAAAAGTGGGAGGGTACAGGGTGGGAAATAAAAGCGTGCAGACAAAACTACTGAGACTCAGATGACGTGTCTTCGATCTTGTGCAAAATAAAAACACACATCATGTAACAAAGCGATTCACGTGCTTTAACCCTTTCATGCATAGAGGTCACTACAGTGAACATCTATTAAAAAAGTATTTTCTTGCATATGCATGGGTTTTGATGGCATAGTTGCACATCAACCTCTACAGTGGCCCCTAGTGCATCATTCTATACATCGCCACCAAGTGGCAAACCATTGTATGTCGATTTTTTTGCCCTCCAAACCAAGATGGCCAATGGGCAGTCAGAAATGCCAAGTTGCTTCGGAATATTAATCCATTCTAGTCTAGGAGACTCTTGCTGGTAAAAAAATGTTGTAGCATCAAGCAATATCCAATGATTCATATCACAGTTATATTTTCCAAGTAATGGTTTCAGACTGGGAGGAAATTCTAATTAATCATCTGTCCACTAAATTGGAAATCATTCATCATTAGCTATTTCAGCTACAATTCATACTAGTACTGTGACTATTGTTTTTTTTTAATACTTCATCTGCAGTAAATTTTTTGACTTTTATGTATTTGTGTTATTAGAATGTAATTTGCTAAGTAATGTGATTACATAAGGTACGTTACTTGTAAGGCATTACTTTCCTCGTAACATCATAAAGTAATCTGATTACGTTATGTTACTTGTACTACATTACCCACCAAAACTGCTCATTTCAGATGAAATTGAAAACACCTGATCACTAGGTTTTCTCTAAGGAGAGATATGGTAGAAATGAGTCCACCTTGAACATAATCAAAATTATCAGCTAATAAGTGTAAATCGACATACTTTCTGGTAGACTGGGGGGGAGCGTGATCGTTTTCTACATAAACTGAGTTGGGTTTCCACAGTTGTACATTGACAGGTTGTAGATATCTTTAATGAAATCACTTCCTCATGTTCTGATATCAAAAATATGCAAAGTTCAACTTTTATTAAGTTAAATTGCGTGTGCAATATTTCACATTTATTTTTTATATAGAGATTTTATAGTTTTCATGTGATTTATACAATTGTATTAATTGGTTTGTTAAATACATACAATATTGCTGTGTTATTACTGTATTATGTTTAACACAGTATCTCTTAAGTTAAAACCATAAAAGGCATACTGTCCACTCAAGTGGACATCTGAAAAGCTCTTTGAAAAATGTGTAAATATTTTTAAAATAAAATTCAAATCTTGTTTTTCATGGAGGGGGGGATCCTGACTGAAGGCATCATAATTAATGTATGAAAGGGTTAATATCCTTCATATAACAATTACAGAGTCAGCTGTCTACAATAATTAACGTTACACAAATTAAAGGGTCATGAAACCTGCTGCTTCAGCACCAGTTTTGAAAAATGCTACAAAATGGACATAGTAAGCTTACACAAGGCTTCTGGATTCACTTTTTTTTCGTTCCCATTGCGTTAAAGCATTCCGTTTTACACAAATGCATGCTGCAATTCATCACATGGTCTTATAATCCCACCATACATTACACAAATGCTCTGGTAAAATCTCGTGT
Organism: Gobio gobio; assembly: GCF_949357685.1. Classification (NCBI taxonomy): domain Eukaryota; kingdom Metazoa; phylum Chordata; class Actinopteri; order Cypriniformes; family Gobionidae; genus Gobio; species Gobio gobio. The sequence continues at coordinate 39,012,756 of NC_137110.1, read as the reverse complement.
TAAGCATACGTCCCGTACAACTGAAGTATAATCGAAAGAACAAAGTACTATAACGAGTGTTTAATTGGCACAAAAGGCAAAACTGTTATGTTATAAATTCTATACATACCGCCTTTGGAGGGATGGAAAAATCCTCAGGACTTGGTACCGCATCCTTGCCTAGACGCAAAGTGCCTTCAGGAGCAAGGCCGAAGTCCACCTTTCTCCAATTCTCGTAGCTCTCCCGGGAAAAATGTTTGCTACACACAAACAATTTCGTTGTGTCAGTACTTGATGGCCAACCAACCGCCCGCAACCAGACTTCAGCTCTGGCAGCATCGCGGGGAAAGCCATGCAACACCCTCGAACTCTTACACCACGGAAACAAACACCTGCGACCCATTAACTCCTCCCTCAACTACTACGTGATCTTACAGTTTTGACTGCCATAAGAAATAATTTTAACAATTATAGAATGATGATTATGAGACACCGACGCGTCATCGAAGAACTAAAAATAATTTTCACGTCACAACCCGTGACGTCGACACGACGATGTAGAGTTTAAAACCGGAAGACGAAAATGGGGGGGGGGGGGGGTTAACGAACTAATTTTCTCAAATGGTAAAACGGATGCTTACACTGTCTTCTATGATGTACAGCACAAACACATCTGTTAAAATCACAGAAACAGTTAAGTGCAGGGGTTTTCAAACTTTATGATGCCAAGGACCCCCAAATATGATGAACATTTTATGAGGGACCCCCTTCCTAAAATCCATCTCTATATTTTTATGTATGGAAAAAACATTTCAACTGATAAATAAATAGTAAGTGTGACATTATGTATAAGCAACTTTCACAATAAATGTATGCAAGCATGCAGCTTACATACTGCGTTAAGTATACGGCCTTGCAACCCCAGTGAGCAAGATAAAGGGGACTATATTGAGAAAAACTCACAAGAAATATACAAAGAAAACATATACAATACTGAAAAGTATGTATACGGCAAGAAAGGAGAGAAACATTTAATATACAAAGAAAACATATACAATACTGAAAAGTATGTATACGGCAAGAAAGGAGAGAAACATTTAGAACTGAAACAGTTAGAATGTTCGGTAGACTTTATCCATTTTTGCTTTGTCTTTTTATTCTCTGAAAACTTTTGGGGACCCCATATAACCTTCTGGAGGATCCCCGGACCCCAGTTTGAAAACCCCTGGTTTAGTGTTTCATGACCCATTAAATCAGTTATTATCCTTTGCCCAAATAGAGCCAACTAGTTTTGAATCTCCAGTGAGAAATTAGTGTATATTTTCAAGAACTAATTGGTAAAAGTGTCGCTCATTTATTTATGCACCTAATTATCAAGACAAATGACATGAAATGTGCTTACAGAGCAATGTATCTGTGCATTCAGATTTGCTTTGATCCAGTGTTTAAAGGTGCAGTAAGCAATTTCCAAGAAACACCAACTCCCAAACATACAGAACCCCCCCCCCCCCCCCCCCCCAACAGAAACACACGCCTCCCCTCATTGCTCTGCCCCAGGATAACGAACACGCTACACAACACAGGAAACCACAACAGCTAGCACATCAGACTGTCCTGTTACTATAGCTAATATTACAAAAGCATATATTGGTTCTGTTAAACAGCAAAACCAATATTACACGCGTATTGAGTAGAAACCATAGACTGTAAAAAAATATGGACATATTGTCCGTGACATCACCCATAGGATTCGGATGAGCAGTTTTGAAGTACGGACTAGATGGCCTCCAGATGGCCGTTGCCATCTTGGCAGCGTGTCATCGCGTGTCACTCCCGGATAACAGAAAATGGGCAAAAAGGCGGGACGTGGGCGGAGCTGAAGTGACGCGATGACTAACAGACAGCAGATAAATGGCTATCCACCTGTCACTCGAAGTGGCCACGCCCTTAATTATGCAGCACTTTAATGCTTTGTATAATGTAAACGAGTTATAAAAAAATTCACCCCCCCACAGTTGTCATGAAGGGTAAAATTAGCCGTATAGACCAAAACCACAATATGTACCAGACTGTAAACATGTTTTAATCTGCTGTAAAGTTGGGCATTTTAACATGGGGCTCAATGAGACTCTTCTCCCTTCTGGAGCCAGTGGATGAATTGCACTTGCAGTATATGTCACTTCCGTATTGGCTTCGAGAGAAACTGCAGGAGGTTGCCGCTTGGTAGAAACAAAGCAACCTCTACGTCTGGTTTCAGGCCTTTGTGCTCTTTAAAGGCTGGAAAGCTTTTCCAGTATTAACGCGGTCCTGGCGTTTGCCTGATCATAATACTTATTTTTCCAATTATATTCCTCTGACCTTTTCCTCACTGGTAATCTGAGCCATCTCTCGTTCTCATCCTTTCTACAAATGTCCCTAGCTCACTCTCTCTCGTCCCCCATCATGAGTGTATACGCCCCCTATTGCTGATTGGCTATTCGCTAAGTGTTGCGGTGATCGGTCTGATCCACTTTATACCCACACAGGACAGTACATCTAGCAAATATTCATAAAATGTGTTTGTTTGGTTGTTGATATTTTTTTAAATAGCATTTCTCAGATATTGCTTACTGCACATTTAATTGCAAAATGCACAGACTCAAAAGACCAGCAGGACCTTATACCTTCCTGTTTCAAATGGAGATTTTTTTTCTTTTTCTTTTAAAGCCCATTTCAACCTATGCTTCTGCATTGTCACAGTAAAGCCCAATTGTCATTCAAAGTATAAGGCAACCCCTTCTCATGAGTACTTAAGGATAGATTGGGAGATTGTTTCCTCCCAAATCTGTATTGCTAATATATTTGCTTAAGTTAATCTCTATAAATGTGTTTTGTTGGTTCGCAGCAGCTCATGCTGCCTTCACGTGCTATCGGAATTATCGTAAATACTAGTTACCTAGTTTAAAAAATTTGAATGCAATGAGCTCGTAAATCACGACTTCAGAAGTGGGAAGTAGGACATTTCCGATAGCATGTGAAGGCAGCATTAATACTATAAAACCCATCTGACTGAACATGGGAAATCAATGCAGCACAAAGACAATCAATATAAATTTGTGAGATGATTAGGAAAGTACCTTAAACAGAAACACTTTGGTCTGAAGAAGTGTTTTATTAGAATCAACTGCTGTGTGACATGCAGCTTTTGTAAGCAGACCAGCCTTTACGTTTATTTCAGCCCTCAGCCAAAATAATGAAATAAAAAATAAACCACTAAGGTGTGATTGTGTTTTGAATGTTCCAAAGCCATAAATGAAGAGACTCCGCAGGTGTTCCATCCAACTGGCATCATGTTGACTTCACTTCTTCTTGGGCTGATTAGGTGTGTTGAATTTGAAGAAGATGATGTCACCATCTTCCACAACGTAGTTCCGTCCTTGTTGTCTGTATTTCCCTGCAGACTGCAAGCATTCAACAACATTGTCAGTTTTCCACATTTAACAACCCGCGCTATTTTCTATTATCTTTCCAAACTCTTACTTTAGCTGCGTTTTCACTGCCTTCCTCCTTAAAGTCTATAAATTTCATGACTTCAGCCATAATGAAGCCTTTCTCAAAGTCTGTGTGGATCTTTCCAGCTGCTTGCGGGGCCTTGGTGCCTTTCTGTAAGGTGTTCAAACACGTGCATATCATTTCAGAGGTGCATCAGAAATATAGCCCATGTTAAAATGTGTCTGTGGGCATGTCCTTTGCTCACCCTGATGGTCCAGGCACGGACTTCGTCAGGTCCGGCTGTGAAGAAGTACTCCAGCTGCAAGGCTGCATACCCGTTCTTGATGATCTTAGTCAGAATACTGACACAAAGAAATCAAAATTCACAACGTGAAAAACTTCAAGGGAAAAATTAAGATAATCACTACTGAGATTAAGCATGACCCAAAATATGATTGACTTTATCATTTAGAGCAGGGATGGGCGACTTCGGTCCTGGAGGGCCACTGTCCTGTAGAGTTTAGTTTCAACCCTAATCAAATACACCTAAACAAGATAATCAAGGTCTTCAGGATTACTAGAAAGCCACAGACAGGAGAGTCTCTACAGGACAGTGGCCCTCCATGACCAAAGTTGCCCATCTCTGATTTAGAGCATCAGTTTGGTACGGTTGAAAATCATTTTTGCATATGAAAAATTATGACATTTCTTAAATTCAGCAACAAGAGCAAATCCTGACCTCTGCGTTTTGTTTTCCTCACAATACTTCTGTTTCTCTTCATCAGTCATGTCCTGATAGTTGCTCTCAAATCCCCCACTGAACGGGATGACCAGCGCACCTGGATCATGAGCGTCAACCCACTCCTTGATCTTCACCAACCTACAAAAAAAAAGGCAGCAAATGTTTTACATCAGGGGTCCCAAACTCAAGTTACCTGGGAACAAAAGCCAGTTCTCCAACTGGGACCAGCTGAACTGTTACAGCACAAATGTTTTTACAACCACGAATTTGGACTACATACATTTCGCAATTCAAGATCAAGCAGGAAGCCATGCCATGAAAGGAAAAGTCCATCTAAAAATTCAAATTCTGTCATTTTATCACTTTCATGTCATTCCAAACCTGTATGACTTTCTTTTGTGGAGCACAAAAGATGTTTAAAAGATATTGGAAACTCAACCGTTTTGGTTCCCTTAGACTTCCATTGTATTTTTTGTCCACAGTGGACAAAAAATATTACACTGAAAGTCATATAGGTTTGGAATGACATGAGAGTAAATTATGATATTTATTTGTGGACTCTCCTTTTAAGAGGCCAGACACATCACTATCATGATTTAATGTAACAATCAGCTATTTAAAGATATTCATAACAATCAATTAACACATATGACAATTGTAAATCATTTTTGCCTCAGTTGGAAGAGCAAAATAAAGTAGCTCATGTAGCAGTACAGAGTGTCAAAACTAGAAAAGGGGGATACAAAGAAATTATTTGAAAGCTGAATTCAAGGATAATCTTAAGGGTGCAGTAAACAAATTTCTGAGAAATGCTGTTGAAAATGGATTGGACCAAGCAGCAACACACTTTTAGTCAGCAGTAGGGGGCTTATACACTCATGATGGGGGAGGAGAGAGAGTGAGAAAAGAGGGAGATTTGAAGAAAGACTGTAGAAAGATGGCTATGAGACATTACAAAAGAGAAAAGGTCAGAGCAATATCACTGGGGGGAAAAAGGGTTATGTTCAGGCAAGAGCTTTAGGACTCCCGTTAATATAAACCCTTTTTCAGTTAGTAAACACTGTGATGTTTTTTTTGTGGGCGGAGCTTAGACGGAGGCAGAACGATTCCCCTGATTGCTTCACTAATGCTAGCCAGCAAGTTTTTTTTAAAGGTTTTTGTTGTTTTTAAACAATGACTGGAGTAATTTTATTAACATTTTAATATGTAAGGTCACTCTCTGTCCGGGACCGTGTTATTTTAAAAGTTAACCTTAACAGACGGAACCAGATTGACCGACCCATACACGCTCCACTCAATGGATGGACGATCTGACAGGATTACCTCCGGATGAGTGGCCTGGCACCCAGGGCCGGCCTGCGCCATAGGCAAATGCTTATTTTTACCTTAAACTTTATGCAAGTAGCTGTTCTCGGTACTCCATGTGATTTTATAAAAAATCAGGTCCGTTTTTTTATAAACACACCGCTTTTTTTAATAGCCTAATGTTTTTACTCTACAGTTGTGCAGTTTTAAGGGGATATAGGGCATTTTTTAAACGTATTTGCCGAAATTAGTAATGATATTTATATACAGGTTTATTTAAAATAGCAAATTTTTTTGTCAAATTCACATTAAATATCTTAATTTCACATTTTAGGCTACTTCATGGTGAAAACATGAATGTGCATAGTTTTGATCGTTAGATGCCTATAACCATGTCCTAAATGGACACATACAAGACTTAAAATACACAGATTTAACAGATGAGTTTTGTGTCGTACGATCCGAAGTTCTGCCTAGACAGCGCCTGGCACACTCACTCACTCCAGTACGCTCGTTTTATTGCCTTTAACCACAGTTGTCACCGTTTTTTTGTCTGGCAGTAGCAGCAGGTATGCGGTAAAATTTCAATTTGGAGCCTGTTCTCCGTCGATTCTGGCACCCAAAAAGCAACAAGATGACATTTTGAGCTCCGAATCTGTGCTGGTTTGTATTGGCTACCTTCATTTTTTCCTTTGTTTTGCCTCCAGCTAAAAAACACACGGTTGCATTGTTTCTGCTCCATAACACTGGTTTTGCCATGTTTCACAGAACCAAGATATGCTGTAGTCGATGTTAGCTATAGTAACAGGACAGTTTTGAGTGTCATTGTTTGTCTGGGGCTGGTGTGCTGCTGGAGACTACAAACAAACTCTTGCGTGTATATATACGTGTACTGTGTGTAAATTTTTTGTCCTTGTCGTTCATTTGTCATCTTCACTTTATTTTTCGCAAAACATTATTTTGCGTTGCTTCAGCTATGATAGAGACATCCACTTATGCATTACATGTTTGTGCATTTTTGGGGCGGAGCAATGAAAGTGTGTTTGTTTGGGTTTATTTAAAATACTGACAGTGTTTTTCAGAAATCGTTTACTGCACCTTTAACGTTTGAAGAATGCTTGGTACGCCGGCCAGTAGATTGAGACATTTTCGCATGGTCCAAAGGATGTGTAAGACCAGCACAGAAAGGATTCACTAACAGAAGATAAGCAGCTAAGATGTTCTCTCACCATTTATTCTTTTTCCTAATGTAATCTTTCTCTGAGAGGTTTACCAAGTAGATCATTGGCTTGGATGTCAGGAACAGATACTTATTCAAGACGTCAATCTGAAAAACAACAACAAAAAACAGTTAGTGAATAACCAATACTTCTGAGCAATTTCAGGCCGAGTATAGAGTGCTGCAGGTATGACATATTTTTGTAGGCGAACCAGGAAGCTAGTATCAGCCTGATAAAAAGCCAATAGAATTTTTCCTTTGCAGAAATAAGCTGTTACCAACAAAAGTTTATGATTCTTGCACGTTTAGTTCATCAAGATAAACGTTTACAAATTATCACATCTTTTATGAATTTTAGGGCCTTAATACAATCGCCATAAGTAAAAAGCTAGGCTATAAACTACACCACATGACTTTAACGTCATCATCAACACTAAGCTTCCGACAACTCTTTAAATCTTTAAAATCTACAAGTTGGAAAGCTTAAGTTGAAATAGATTAGAAGTATAAACATAAGTGGACCAGTGAGTAGATTACTTTTCCTGTTTGTGATGTAGTCCCATTTAGCCACCTGGCATTAAACGGAAGTTGCGATAGTCTTTACCTCCATACTGGGATGCATTACTTGAGTGAAACGGCTTCTTAAACAAGAAAAATTTAGGGCAGGAATTGTCCAGTAGAGGGAGGGGGGGATGTTTATTTAGGGAATGTTTATACAGTGAGGAAAATAAGTATTTGAACACCCTGCTATTTTGCAAGTTCTCCCACTTAGAAATCATGGAGGGGTCTGAAATTGTCATCGTAGGTGCATGTCCACTGTGAGAGACATAATCTAAAAAAAAAAAATCCAGAAATCACAATGTATGATTTTTTTAACTATTTATTTGTATGATACAGCTGCAAATAAGTATTTGAACACCTGTCTATCAGCTAGAATTCTGACCCTCAAAGACCTTTAAATTGTCCACCTCCACTCCATTTATTATCCTAAATTAGATGCACCTGTTTGAGGTTGTTAGTTGCATAAAGACACCTGTCCACCCCATACAATCAGTAAGAATCCAACTACTAACATGGCCAAGACCAAAGAGCTGTCCAAAGACACTAGAGACAAAACTGTACACATCCACAAGGCTGGAAAGGGCTACGGGGAAATTGCCAAGCAGCTTGGTGAAAAAAAGGTCCACTGTTGGAGCAATCATTAGAAAATGGAAGAAGCTAAACATGACTGTCCATCTCCCTCGGACTGGGGCTCCATGCAAGATCTCACCTCGTGGGGTCTCAATGATCCTAGGAAAGGTGAGAAATCAGCCCAGAACTACACGGGAGGAGCTGGTCAATGACCTGAAAAGAGCTGGGACCACTGTTTCCAAAGTTACTGTTGGTAATACACTAAGACGTCATGGTTTGAAATCATGCATGGCACGGAAGGTTCCCCTGCTTAAACCAGCACATGTCCAGGCCCGTCTTAAGTTTGCCAATGACCATTTGGATGATCCAGAGGAGTCATGGAAGAAAGTCATGTGGTCAGATGAGACCAAAATAGAACTTTTTGGTCATAATACCACTAAACGTGTTTGGAGGAAGAAGAATGATGAGTACCATCCCAAGAACACCATCCCTACTGTGAAGCATGGGGGTGGTAGCATCATGCTTTGGGGGTGTTTTTCTGCACATGGGACAGGGCGACTGCACTGTATTAAGGAGAGGGTGACCGGGGCCATGTATTGCGAGATTTTGGGGAACAACCTCCTTCCCTCAGTTAGAGCATTGAAGATGGGTCGAGGCTGGGTCTTCTAACATGACAATGACCCGAAGCACACTCTGTAAGGCTCTGTAAGAAGCATATCAAGGTTCTGGCGTGGCCTAGCCAGTCTCCAGACCTAAACCCAATAGAGAATCTTTGGAGGGAGCTCAAACTCCGTGTTTCTCAGCGACAGGCCAGAAACCTGACTGATCTAGAGAAGATCTGTGTGGAGGAGTGGGCCAAAATCCCTCCTGCAGTGTGTGCAAACCTGGTGAAAAACTACAGGAAACTTTTGACCTCTGTAATTGCAAACAAAGGCTACTGTACCAAATATTAACATTGATTTTCTCAGGTGTTCAAATACTTATTTGCAGCTGTATCATACAAATAAATAGTTTAAAAAAAATCATACTTTTTTTTGATTATGTCTCTCACAGTAGACATGCACCTACGATGACAATTTCAGACCCCTCCATGATTTCTAAGTGGGAGAACTTGCAAAATAACAGGGTGTTCAAATACTTATTTTCCTCACTGTAATTAAAGATTATAAAACAAGAACCGCTTTTTTTCAATACACAAAAACTTTTTATAAAGTGGATTATTACTGATGTATTTTATGTCTTTGATTTAACACAAGCTCAAGATATTTTCACGTATATTCTAAGAGCTTATTTCAGACATTTAACCAAAAATCCAACACATTGAATTCGGGGCAATGGAAGTGCAAATATGCTAACTCGTTTCCGGGTTTTGGGACCCATTCCTGCATCTCTATTTTAGATTAGAAATAATAAGAAAAAAAGATTTTAACCTCTTTGTCGTTCCATTCATGGTAAAAACGGACATGTTTCTTTTCATCAACCACCCAGGACTTTATTTTACACATGATGTCCTGAAAGCAGAGAAAACAAAAACAACTGTCAGTGCATGTCTCTGCAGGCTTTCTAAGTAAAGTAGGAAGAAGGTTTTATTTCTGAATACTGGGATATATAGTTCACTCACAAATTCAGGTTTGAGTTTTTTGTCTCCACCCCTGACAGCGGTTTTCTCCAGCTTATCTATGATTGGCCCAATCATCTCTTCATCCTTCAGCCTCAGCTCCTCATGAATGATCTCAATATCCCTGACTGGGTCAACACACCCCTCAACATGGATAATATCTTCATCCTCAAATGCTCCTACAAACAAAAAGTTACATATACATATCTTTTAAGACATTTTGGCCAATGGATTTCCACACAACTTCCACAACATTTCCAGATTTATCCAGGAAACAAATATCTATTTCTATGTCAGATAATCATCACGCTGTAAATTTTCCCTAAATCCCCTATAATTTTTCCCTTTTTTATCTCTGTATATCAACATTTTTTTTTTTTTTATATATACATATCGTTGAACTCGGTCTACTAATTCTGTCTAACTACTGGGCAATTTACAAATAAAGAATTTCATAAAAATCTTTAGAAACTCAGCGGTTTGAAATGCCAATCTACTCACGCGTCATGTGAAAGATGGAATCACAGGCACTGATGTGGGAGAGGAAGGCATTTCCCAAACCCTGGCCTGCATGAGCCCCTTTTACTAAGCCAGCAATATCCACCACATTCAGAAATGCAGGAACCTTACTGGAGGGAAAGGTAAGAGTGAAATTAAGACTAGGACTAGGAGCAGAAGGTGTTGATAAATGTATTATGTAGACATGCAGTGAGCACCTGACTGGTTTATGGTACTGGCAGAGGAAGTCATAGCGCTCATCTGGAATGGGCACACGGCTCTCGTTTGGGTCGATGGTGCAAAACGGAAAATTCTCAGCCGCTGCCTGACTCTTTGTCAGAACATTGAAGAATGTTGACTTTCTGAAACCAAGCCAAATTAACTGAGATAAGGACGAGAATATGGATCACTGACACTTTGTTATGCATAACAAATGAAGAAATAACTGCAAAATCACTAGTATGTACTACATTACTTCACTGTTTAAAAAGCACATTCTATTATGAATATGGGTAGTATGAACGAAATCAGGACGAAGAAGAACATGTGCCATGTCGTCACTGCCATTCACAACTCCTCTCCAGTGGCTTCATGGGACAGTAAAATGTCCATCAAATGCACACCGGAAGTAGTAGGTCATCCAGGTAATTTTCTACTAGTTTTTTTTTTATACTATGCGTTCAGACATACTGTTCTTCTGGCGTACTGTTTTTCGCATCCTATATAGTATGGAAGTAGGCTTATTCGGACACAGCACGAATTTGTTGCCATTCAAAGAACACGTCCCATCCTGTGGCAGGATGATGTCATTCTCATAATGGACCAAGATCGTGAGTCACTCTCCTTCTAATAACTTCACACAATATATAGCCGGACAGGTTTGCATTAAGCTCAAATTAAAATAAATAACAACTGTCCCAGGCATTCACACTTTCCCAGTCTGACACTATTCCTCCAGCGATGTCAAACTAAAGACATAGACACATGCATAAAGCTAAAATGCCAGCTGGAAGAGACACTTACCCTACATTTGGTAACCCAACAATTCCAATTTTCAAGGAAGTCCCGAAACGTCCAATCAGGGGGGGTTGTTTTGGTCCATCTCCACCCTTTTTTGGAGGCATCTGTGGAGAAAAACAAACATACATTTTACTTTAACGCATTACATAATTAACAGACGAACACAACCAGTCACGCAGCTACCACACCTTTTTAGGAGCCATGGTAAAATGTTATCAGTACTCTCTTGCAATATTACGAATGGAGTATAATTTGCATAATTAAGATGCGGTAGAAGCCACCCAACGTGTGACTTCGCCTGGCTAACTGCAGAAACTAGCTGCCATTTCACGACAGTGAAACTAATGGCACCAAGGTCCCAAAATAGCCCCCTCATTGAGTGTAAACTGACCGGCCTTATTCACTGTAAGAGAGGCTAAATATATGCTGCTCCCTGGACCAGAGAAGGCATATATCATAGCACTGCTTATAAATCCTGCATCGTAGCCAAGTGACAGCCGGGTTAGTAGAGGTAGGGGTGCTTCATCGTTTGCTAGGAAGCCAACATAGAGCCACATGTGCAGCCAGAGCATCAATACCCCTATCCCCAATTCAGTACTGTGTGCAACGTAGCAGGTTAGCATGCCGGTCATACGAAGGGGACAATATGCAATGAAAACAGACAATTTAAACACAAATACCACGTCTTAGCGATGTATTTATGAATATGATAAAGCCTACGCTTATATCACCTTGATATCCCACTATGTCTGTAAGCAGATGGGGAATTTCGCTGTACTCAAATGAACACACGCTGCTCCACACTTCGGCTGATGAAACGCAAAGAACGTGCATACCGGAAGAGTCCTGAATCCTCACATCGTGATTGGTCGAAACCAGTTACGATAGATTGACGTTAGGGTATGAGGGTATGACGTACACACACACACAATAAATGGCAACATTTCGTTGTATATCTCATCATTACAACAAAATTAAGGACATTAATTTACGATATTGCACAAATTTTACCCTGTTAAGCACTTTCTATCTAAGTTTAACCAAGACATAGAAGTACATGTTTTTGTTTGTTTGTTTGTTTGTTTGTTTAGTGCAAACAGAAACTGTACCTCATATTTTCTGGCATTGTCAATAAACGAATATTGCGTTAGTAACTTACTAGTACAGGCACTACAAACAAAGTTGTTAAAATGCATTTTTAATACATTTTTGATTTACTATTATTTTAAATGCTACAGGCTATTTCTATATACACCACTGGCACTTTAGTTATATAATTGTTGTTCAAACATGTTTGTGCTTTTTTTTCTCATAAATCTATATTTCTCATAAACCAATAAAACACACAACCATGTTGGGTTTCCATGTTTTATGGGGACATTCCATAGACAATGATTTTTATACAGTACAAACTAATTGCATCCCCCAACAATAACCCTAAACCAACCCATCACAGAAAACCTGCCTTTTTACATGTTCAAAAAACACAATTTAATATGATTTGGAAGCGGTTTTCCTCATGGGGAACAAAAATGTCCGCACAAGTTAAAAAATGACTGGTATTACTTTCTTTTTGGGGACATTTGGTCCACACACACATTGGCTTTTCATGTTTTATTATATAATGATTTTTATACTGTACAAACTGTATATTACTATATTACATTACTATATTATAAACTGTACAGTTGCCATTTAATAGGTACAGTTTATGATATTGTTTTTGACTTTAATATATGAACAATATTATAGAAATTAAACAATTTATGACTTCAACACCAAAATAATGATGTCCCCCCCCCCCGCCTTCTAATGTCATTTCACATATCTAGATATAAAGTTATGACATACTTTGTCACAGAAACATAAATGCCATCACTTGTATAGATTCTCACCAGCAAAACATTAACATACATAAAACATACAATTAGGGAGATTGCACACTTCAGGAAACAAGAAGGTACTTAAATCGCTCTGTAGATTGAAAATGAAGTGACCCCATTGTAAATTCCAGAGATTGTCCTGACTTTCTCCTTAGCTAGCTCTCAAAACATAACGGTGGAGGATCATTTTTAGGTTTGTAAACATGGCTTTGCTACAAGGCCATATAGTCTTGTCATCAAGACAAGGATCAAGTAGCGCAAAGCACACAATTAAAATCCCAGTCAGAAGTGTTTTTGCAGCACTTGGGTTGACAGCATATTTCAGTGTTTCAGTTACCATTTCATCATAATTCATGTAACTATAATAATTAGTGCAGATTCAGAGTCCTACAAATGTGTAATTTGCTCTGTTCCAAAAGCATCCTTGAACTTGACATCTTGAAACTCCTAAATGACTCATTAGAACTAGGGTTCTGCATAGGAGACTCAACTTGCAATAGACTAAAACTTCTAGTGTTTAACTTCTGCATATAATCTGATAAAATAACACTCATAAATACAGTACATAGCACTCAGGATAAAATACAGGATAAAATAATGAATTTTTAATTTTGTCTCACCCTCTTGGACTTATTTTTTTCACTGAGCTTGTAATAGTGCATTCTGGGATTGCCTTTCCACAAAGAACATATGTAATGCTGCCTTAAATTGGGCAAAAATGAGGTGTATTAGGAGGCAGCATAACCACGTTGCTCATCTATGATGACTTAAAATGCTCTTTAGGCTTTGGAACAGAGCAAGTGTGTGTAGTTAAAAGGCTGTTGAATGTGCATATATGAGATAAAGAGTTCTGTGCTTTTTGCATGCCATGCATAGTAATTCAAGAAGCACAACACATACTGATACATAAATCAGTCTATTTAGCTCTTGCTTCGGCTTGCGTCACACCACAAAGTGAGGATTCACTGAGCACATCATTCCTTTGATACAATATCACAGGGAGCTGGAAGCAATACAGATGTGTCACATGTAGTAAGACAACGTTTATCTGAAGCCATGTCCTGAAAGCAAGGCCACACCTTTCTGTCTTTGGCCACACCCACATACAGGAGCCAATGATCCCACTGCCCATACACCAGTGAGTACAGCTATCAATCAAAGGAAGGATTCACCCACAGGCCCAGTGAGAGATTCAGAAGATCCACTAAGAAGAAAGTGGAAAGAAAAGAAAAAAACAGTTAAGAGAGGAAAAAAGTACAGGAATAGGCCAGAAGAAAGATTTAAAGGTGACGTGTGGTATTTTTTCCCGAATTTGAAGGGGACCTATTATGCCCTTTTTCAAAGTCTTGGTTTTGTTTTTTGGGGTCTACTAGAATAGGTTTTCACACTTGAAAATTCAAAATAACATAATGTTTTACATAGTTTACATTGTTGCAAACTCTCTTCCCAGTCTGTCAGTAACACCCTGGCTGTTTCTGAATTCACATACTCTCGAGTATGTAATTACTTCACGGCGGCTGCTAAAAAAAGTATGCATTATATAGTATGAGTGTGTGTAGTATGAATGTAATCTGGACATTCTACATTCACCATCCTGTCATTATCATGTGACCTACCAGCGTCATTTATGGCGCTTCACTGCCATACACAAATCCTCTCCCATGGCCTCATGGGATAGTAAAGTGTCTATTGTATGCATGCTTCAGAATCTTGCCGGAAGTTCTCTTATAAAAGTACTGTGAAATCGGATATACTTCTTTTGTCACATACTGTTTTTCACCTACATATAGTAGGGAAGTATGCAATTTTGAGGCAGCCTCCGTTTAGTTCTTGTCTCTATGAAGCCCCTCCTTCTAAAAAGCGCAATGTGCTCTGATTGGTCGGCTGGACCAGTGTGTTGTGATTGGTCAACCACTTCAAGCGTGTTTCGGAAAGGTCATTCCCTTTACCATAATCGCAAGTTTCAACACACTACTGCTGCAACTCAATAAGGCCTTGCCCGTTTTCTGCGTATGCCTTGGGCGGGAATTATTTAAATTAGGAATATTGTGATGTGTACATTCATGGAAGAAAACTCAAAGGTAGGATAGGCAATTTCTGAGTGGCTAGCAATAGCAAGCTAGCTTTGAAAGCATAACATCCCACCCTCCCTTTAGAGCGCTCTCCAAAGCCATGTGTTGATAGTGTTGCCATAGAAACACATAAATCCGAATCTGTGAACAGCTCCGGGTAGAACTAATTACCGTTACGACATGGCGTGAATGCAGCATTAGCCCTTAATGGTTCAGGAGGAATTATGTTTTTGGCGCTCAGTGACTGTCTGTCTACAACTCTGCATAGCCTCACAGAACGCTCTGATGACGTGTGATGTCTGCGCGAGCAGGGTGCGCAGAGGTATGGAAATACATGTGTTGGACAGGTACACTGTAAATATTTTTTTAGAGGGTGTAACATTGTATCATTGCATTTGGTCCTGAGACTTACACAGAAGATATCTGTACACGTTTTAGACCACTTCTATTATTGATTGCCATCAGGATGTGAAGAGAGTTTCAATCAGTATAACAAAAAGTGTTTATGAAACAAATTGCCTACCATACCTTTAAGACTACAATTGAGGCATTTCAAAGAGTTCAGAAACAGTGCTTACGGATTTAGAGAACATAGGCCTGTTCACACCAAGAACAATAACTATAAAGATAACTATATTAGCATCCACACCAGCGGATGATAGCATTCTGCATGTACTGCAGTTTTGTCGTCTGCTGCTTTAAATGCTTGAGCTTTTTAAAGCAGAATAGTTTCTGATTGGCTGTCCATGTTTTTGTCATTCATCAACTGGAAAAAAATCATTCCGATAGTGATTCCAACGATATCGTTTCTCTATGCCAGTTATAGTTGTGGTGTGGACTCTGCTATTCTTTTACATTTAAAACTATTACTTTATCGTTATTGTTATCGACATTGGTGTGAATGTGAACCCTTTGGAGTCGACTTTGTGCTTTGTAACTTTGCAGATCTTTTTCATGTTAAAACAGAAACATTACACCCTAAAGAAAGTTGAAAATGTAAAAAAGCATAATAGGACCCCTTTAAAATACACACACATCCCATGCAGTTCAAAGTAGAGACAACTATAAATAAGCCCATTATATGTTGATTCAGTGAACGTGATTCCATCAAGTGCAACATGTTCCTGTATCAACATCTTTGTTGATCCTAGAACAACATTTCAATCAGCAAATCAGATTTGAGGGACAACTTTACAGTTTATGTCAAGTTTAGGCTTACAACCAGGGTTAGGTGCTTCTACATCAGTGTTATTCACCTATCATCCCCCTATGATTTTTGGGATAAGTTATGGGTAGGGTTAGGTTAAGGTAGGGATTTAAATTTTCAGACAAGAATGTTGTTCCAGGGTCAACAAAATATGTCTGTGGTACAATTTAGTTTGTTGAAGCATCCCGACAAGTCATTCAGAGAAATGTTGACTTAACAAATGGTTTGAGCGTTGTTATTGCTTTGGTGAATTTAAGCCGCATATCCACTGCAGGAACTTTCCCCAGGAACTAGGGATTTTGGGGTGGTACTCGGTGTGTTTCGACCGCAGGAACCAGGGTCTAAAGGTTTCCCCCTCAAAACGGCCCTGCTCGTGAGGTAGTACTTTTTGAAAGTTCCTAAACTACGTCATCGGAATAATCTTCACGGTAGTTTAGACCGTGATGGAAATGGAGACAGCAACAGGTCTGGGGGAAAAAAGTTCTAGGGAAAAATGTTCCTGGGACAAATTGTTCCAGGTAATTTCGGTGGAAACAGGGTTATAAATATACAAATGTTATCATGATATAAAATTATGTTATAAAATGTTATAATAAATGTTAGCTGGATTGCCCGCTTTACCCTATCATTTTCAGTCCCTAATTTACTATGAATAAAAATGGCCAAAAAATATTATAATGTGTTTGTGATTAACAACTAGAAAATGGGGTATATGTAAAAAGAAAAAGATAAGCGCAAAGGCACAATAGAAAACACATGTCCATCTATGTGAACATCTACAGTTAAAAATACTATGTTGCAAAATGATCAATTATTTCAGTTCTAACCAAATATAAAATATGTGAACATAACACATACTCACCCTCTATTGCGAACAATATCCTGAACGCACTGATCTTTGTGGTATCTCACAAACTGTGTACAGGTCAGTCGTATTTCCTCAGGAACAGCATCAGAATCGAGGCTTTCATCCTGACCAAAACCACACAGAGTAGCCAGCCTACAAACACACAAAGAAGCTGCTGAAACTACTTCCAAAATAAATAATAAATAAATAATAAATAACACAACCATGGCGGATTCACCTCTTTTTGAATGGAAGAATAATCAGGTGCTCGTCCAACCCAAAAATTCCAAAGGAAACAAAACCCTGATGGAGAAAAAGCATATTTTAAATTTGTATAGCAACTCAACTCTACTTCACATGTATCTAAGTTTGCAGTGAGAGTTGAGTTACTGTGGTCACCTGTCCATAATTGGCTACAGCACAAAAGAACTGCAGCTCGAGGTAAAGCCGCCCTGGATCTGCATTGAACAACCACCACAGGCAGCTGGACAGGTTCTGAAAAAAACAGTCCCAAATGTAAAAGAGATCTTTTGATGTTGGAGGATGTTGAGAATAGTGCTCTAAGTATAATTTACAATGCTTCATTATGTATGCGTATATGCATGTGTTTATGAGTGTATGTCTTTCTCATACAGTATGTGGAGTGGACATACAGCCAGCATGCTGACAATGAGAAGCAAGCAGAGGAGCACATGTCGCGCTATCTGTCTCTCCTCCTGCACATGCCTGGAGCTCGACGCCTCGCTCAGGAACATCCCTAGAACAGAAACACGCTCTCTTATACTCCCTGATGAAACTTGCCGATCAAACAGTATTTAATGCCTTGATAAGCATAAGAATGAAATAAAAAATATTTCAACCTGCTGAAGGCACTGGCGAGTCATTAAGATGTCCGACTATCATATCTGGCATGGGTTCACTGCAGCCAACAGCTGTCAACAAATGAGAAGTTACACTACAATATATGCATTTAAAAAGCACTTGGTTTTTGAAGTCACCGTACCAAATAAGGGATGTTGTTAAAGGGATAGTTCACTCAAATATTAAAATTGTCATAAATGTACTCCTCCTTATGTTGTTCCAAACTCGTATGTGTTTCATTCTATATGGGAACATAAAGAAAGGCATTTTGGAAAATGTTTCTGTGCTTTTTGACCATACAACAACAGTGTTGTTTTGAACCCCATTTATTATACTGACAAAACAGTTGAATTTTTAGAAATGTATTCTTAAAGGGGAGTTTTTTACACTGTTAAAGACTTGGATTCCCATGCTAAACATGGCCAATGTTTCAAAAAATAAGTTGTTCATATAATATAATAATAATAGTCATAATAAGTATTTCTGAACGTTTTTTTTGAGTATGGGCCTATGTGATGTCAACAAGGGCAGAATTTCCTTGTATGGGCACGTGTGCACACGTTGACCAGAGCAAGAGAGCAAAAGCACGCCCATCAACGCGCTCGGCTTTAGGGAAGTCGTTGGCTGCGCTGCACAAAATCAACAATGTCACCAAAAAAAGTGTGTTTTTGGTTGTCAGGGCAAGATAACCCTGTTCAACCCTGACCAGGCTCGTATTTTGACCTCACTTAGCGGAAGTAATGGCTGAGCTCAGAGATGATCACGTTCGTCTGAAAAGAGGTAAAATAATAGCATAAATACTGCTCGGTTTCTCGCAGAAACTGATCATTTCGCTAGATAAGACCCTTATTCATCGTCTGGTATCGTTTAAAGCCCTTTGAAGCTGTACTGAAACTGTCATCTGGACCTTGAACCGTTTGGGGCCCATTGAAGTCCATTATATGGAGAAAAACCTTGGACTGTTTTCATCCAAAACCTTAATTTCCTTTCGACTGCAGAAAGAAAGATATGGACATCTTGGATGACATGGGGGTGAGTAAACTATCAGCAAAAGTTTATTTGAAAGTGAACTAATCCTTTAAGGGGACAGTGGATGGAGTTTGTTTTTCCCGGAGCAGCAACGGAGTTGCGCAAGTGTTTTTGTTTGTTCCCTGCATTTCGGCGATGATTGTTTTATAGACAAGGGCCAGTTCAACTCCGGATTAGCAGAAGACTTGGATTAAACCGCTTGATTCATATGGATTTATTTTATGTTCTCTTTATTAATGTAGTGTAAGAGTTTTGTGTGATTCGACTTTCAATGGAGGGACCGAAATCTCTCAGATTTCATTCAAAAGTTCTTCATTTGTTTTACGAAGATGAGAGAAAGTCTAATGGGTTTGGAACGACATGAGCGAGTGATGACAGAATTACCATTTTTTTGGTGAACTATCCCTTTAAGTTAGTTGCTTTGCTTATTGTAGTTGATCTTCAACACTGAATATATGTACATATATATAATATACAATCTACCCGTGTTGGTGTTGGTTTGATCTAGCTCAGATGAGTTCTGGCTCTCTGGCTGAGGATGTCTCACATCGTCTGCTGTGCCTGTCATGGAGTTTTGATCTAGGGCCTGATAGTTCTGCTCCTCCTGGGCCCCTCGGCTCAAACTCAACAAAGACAGACCACTCAGAACGATGCTGCAGCCTAGAACTATCACAGTACACACAATCTGAAGAGAAAGGGACAGTTGACGGGGTGGTGGGGAACAGAGAAAAATTGTGACACGAGTTGTGATGTGTTGTATAAAACGCAATCAAAAATACCAACCTACCTGTCCCTTGCCGTAAAAGAAGGCGGAGTCTGTGTTGTCATTCATTCTTTGTCCAATCATGAGCAGCCCACCCACAGTCAGAAAAGGAATTCTAAGATAACAAAAATAAAACAAAAGGTGTTTTCTCCAATAAATATGGAATCCAGTATAATCTGCTGTTAATTTAATTTAGAAAATAAAAACATTGATTTATTTCGGAATAATACACACACGCTAGCATGTATGCACACACACTCACTCATGCACAGGTATATAAACTCACCCCCATCCAAAGATGATGAAAACGACGGGTTTCACTTTCAAGTTTTCATTTCTGCCCATTAAAGTAAGAGCGAATGCCAAAAGACCTATAACACAATATCTACATAACTGCTAAACACCGCTACAAGTGCACAACACAAAGGAGATGTATCACAATCTAAAAATTACACAATGAAAATAATCCTTATCCATCAAGTATTGTTTACTGTAAGTAAGTGTTTGATGATTTGTTACCTGTCCACATGTAGGTACTGTAAAGAGACCCATAAAGTAATGTAAAGGTGAGAACTTGGCCAGGCACTTTCCCCTGCTTCAGCACAAACTTCCACAAGATCATCGACACACACACTAGGAGCTGCAAAAGAGGAAATATATTTTACATATATGTTTAAATTTTTTTAAGAAATACATGTTAAAACGACTTTCTGGTTGCCAGGGCATTGCTTTGCGGCTGCTAATGTGTTCTGAGCGCGTTTTATTGTGTCACTTGCAATTGTTAGGGTATTTAGGGTAGTTGTTAGGATATTGCTAAGTCAAAAGATCCCACCACAAGAGATATGACTATGTCTATTGACATTTTTGACAGTAAACATTTGATTTACTTTTAGTAATAGCTCTCTCCTCACATGATATGAGGCATCATTCATGTCTGTAGCATAGAGTGGAACAAGTTTAATGCACTGAAGTTTAATTCTTAGGGGGTAGGGGTTTTGAAAAAGTACCATTAATTAAATAAATAAAGAGAAAGGTGAAGAAACAGGGAGGAAAAAAGCAAGTAAGTGAAAGAATTATAGATATGTGATTACGTACCTGTGCTAAGAACAGATTTGTGGCAAACATATGTGGCAGTCTCTTAAACTTCTTACTAAGTAGCATGACAGCAAGGGTCCAAACCTGCAACACACACACACACACACACACATTTTGGTAATCCCGATTCTGTAACCCATTGTTTCTGGGATAAGACATTTCTATTAACCTTTGATGTAGAACCTTTGATTTCTAATCCTCTTAAAATTCTTAGGCATGTTCTCTATAGTTAAACGTGCATATAAATCCATGTTATACAGAACAGTGCAGAATAAAATCAGAAATTAACCAGATGAAAAGAATAGGAGAAGAGAATAGAACCTGAATAAAACAGAACAAAATTAAATAGAATAGACACAAGTGACCAGAACAAAATAAATCAAAAGTGAACCAGAAGAGACAAAAGAAGAGAATAGAACCTGGATAGAATAAAAAAATAATACAACAGAACATTACAACAGTGATCAGAATCAAAAGTGAACCAGAAGAGACAGAAACGAACCTGAATAGATCAGAATAGACAGAAGTGAACAGAATCAGAAATTAACCATAATAGATAGAAGAAAAGAGAACCTGAATAGAATTGAACAGAACAAAACTGAATAGACAGAATAGACAAAATAATAATAGAACCAGATGAGTCAAGAGGACAGAATAGAATGGAATAGAACACAAAAGTGAACACACACCAGAACTAGATAGAATTGAACAGAACAGAGCAATAGACAGAATAGAAAATATAATAACAGAATAGATTTAGATCAAAATCAAAAGTGAACCACACAAGACAGGGGACAGCAGAGAACCTTAATAGAATTGAATAGAATACAATAGACAAAAGAAGTGAACACACACCAGACCTGAATAGAATTGAACAAAACAGAACAAAATTGAATAGATAGAAATGACAATATAATTACAGAATCAAAAGTGAACCCCACAAGACGGGACTAGAATAGAATAGAATAGAATAGAATAGAATAGAATAGAATAGAATAGAATAGAATAGAATAGAATAGACAAAAGAAGTGAACACACACCAGGCCTGAATAGAATTGAACAGAACAGAACAAAATTGAATAGATAGAAAAGACAATATAATAAAAGAATAGAATAGATTAAAATAGAATAGAACAGAATGAATCAAAAGTGAACCACACAAGACAGGGGACAGGAGAGAACCCTAATAGAATAGAATAGAATAGAATAGAATAGAATAGAATAGAATAGAATAGAATAGAATAGAATAGAATAGAATAGAATAGACAAAAGAAGTGATGCACACCAGACCTGAATAGAATTGAACAGAACAGAACAAAATTGAATAGATAGAAATGACAATATAATTACAGAAAATGGAAGACAATAGACAATATAATAACAGAATAGAATAGATTAAAATAGAATAGAATATAATCAAAAGTGAACCACACAAGACAGGGGACAGGAGAGAACCTTAATAGAATTTAAAAGAATAGAATAGACAAAAGAAGTGAACACACACCAAACCTGAATAGAATTTAACAGAACAGAACAAAATTAAATAGATAGAAATGACAATATAATAACGGAACAGAATCGAATGAAATAAAATAGAATAAAGTCAAAAGTGAACCACACAAGACAGGGGACAGGAGAGAACCCAAATAGAATAGAATAGAACAGAACAGAAAAGAACAGACTAGAATAGAAAAGAGAAGAGATCTAATTGAATAAGTCTTTATTTTCTCACTTCTAATCCGCTGTAAGCAAATGGCAAGTGTTCTTAAACAAATCAACCCACACACACTCACCAGGGCTATTAGGCTGACAATGCTGATGTTAAAGCTCACATCCTGTAGCTCCGCCACCAGGGACGTGGCCTCCAACCATGGAATGGTCAGTAACCATGCCGACACATACATGATGGGCGCTGACAGGAAGGTGCTAATGACCATACCAGAGGTCACCTACCACACACAAAACACTTGCACTGATCCGTGTTGACTAAATGTTTCATAGCAATGACTGATATTCACAGAAATTCATTCATAGCTTACCACCTCCAGCTCCATGTTGTACTGGGCAGCATAGATGGCCACGCTGGGAGCGGTGGGGAAGACTCCATAAAGAAAAGCATAATCAGACAGGCTAGAGTGATTCACAGAGCTGGAATTACCAGCATCCAAAAGCTCCACCATGTCCTTACACATCAACGGCATAACTAGCCTGGAAAACACAAACATACGGTCATAGATCTACCAAAAAATCCTGAATCAGCACTCACACATTTATGTATTTTAACTATATTTAAAATTTACATTAAAGAGGAACTTCACCCAAAGATAAAAAAATTACGCTTCAAAAAGTTCCTAAAGAGAGAAATTTTCAAAAACAACGCCTCTGGCTCAAACGTGCTGCTTAACACGAAATTGAACGTCATTGGTTCTCGTACAGTAAGCGAACATGCATGAGCTTCCGTTTACCATATCTGATTTGAGCACGTTGATGAAGGTTTATATGAGAATAAAACCCTGAATAAAATCCTGTCAGAGTGGTAGTTGCATAGCTGTCAATGGAGGGACAGAAATCTCTCAAGAGTTTATTAAAAAGATCTTCATTTGTGTTTCGAAGATGAAAGATGTCGAAGATGTCTTACCGGTTTGGAACGTCTTTTTTTGTTCAAAATAATAAACTGTATAATTGTCAGTTATTTATAAATGAAACAAGAATGAGATTTATGGTATGTAATAGTACTATTAAACTAAGTGTGTTTTAAATAAACAATAACCAGGTTTATATATTTATCATCAATAAATACAATCTATTTTACACATGATCTCACAATGATATTTCCACAACTATCCATATTTGAACTGTTATGATTTTTAACTGATTGAATTTTTTTCATGTTTTCGGAATTAACAGATTTATGCTGACTCTAAGGATTTTAAATAGATGCATTTTGAAAATATGATTTAAATTAAATAAAATAAAAAGTGCAGCCTGATGATCAGTGTTATTTTAGTATTATTTATATTATATTATAGTTTTCAGATTTGAATAAGCTATTGTTTTTTTTTTCATTTTTCATTTTAGTTTAAGATTTTCATCTAATAATTATATTTTATTTTAGCTTTATTTCAATTAAATTAATTTTTTTTTTTTTTTTTTAGTTAATAACACTGCTGATGATAGGTATGACACATTGGTCTGATGTTAACGTTTGCTTTAACTGGCATAATCATGATAGCTCAACTAATGGGTAAATTACCCCACTGCATTTCAAATTTGCTTGCTTACTAAAATAGTGTTTACAGGACAAGGTCGTCAAAGAAAATAGTATTAATTACTATTAATTATCAACAAGAACTGAACTTGGTAAAAAAAAAGCCCTCATCATATGCACCAAATGTCTGGAATGAACTCCAAAACACCTTAAATCTTGAATCACTTCCATCGATTAATACTTTTAAAAACCTTTTAAAGTCAACTCTGACTGAACAGTGTAATTGCTTTTAACTAAGTGCCTTTTACAATTGTATGTCTGTATTTTCTTACGTTAAGTATGTCTTGTTTGTTTTCTAGTATGTATAATGTATGTATAGAGGTTTGTGGTGTAGTATGTAATCTTTGTCATGTCTTTTATGGATATATTTTTTTGAAACTTTTGGCTGCCAGTCTTGGCCAGGACTCCCTGGGAGAAGAGTTACTGTAACTCAATGGGACTTTTCCTGGTTAAATAAAGGTTAAAATAAAAAATTGAATAAGAGTGTGGAGTTCAAAACTACAACCTTTGGTTAAGCAGCTCAGATGTTTAACCACAATGCCATAACAGCCGCATACAACTCCCTTTCACTCACAGTTTGGCAGTGATAAGCAGGATTAGGGAAACCCCAGTGGTACGTGTGAGTTTACCCATCTGTCCCACCATGCTCAGGCCCAGATAAAAGAGTGCCGTGGCTCCGAAAGAGCCTGCCAGTCCATCAACAAACTCTGCTAGTAAAACAGGGACATGTCCACCAAACAGGAAATGAGAGACAATTCCGACAATAACCATGAAGACTATTGGGTTCTTCAAAACCTGAAAAGATAGAAAAGGTGGGAATAACGTGAAAAAAGACTGACATCCACAGAAACTTCTGGATAAAGATAAATACACGCACGCACCTGCAGTATGACTGTACAGATCACATGCAGTTTGCTGTAGCTGCGGTCATTGGTTTGTCTTAGTCTCTGGATCTCACACAAAGCAAAGCCCACAGGGTTCAGCAGCATCAGAGACACAGGAGCCACCAGATATATATACTGCACGTACTCTGGGTGCGAACTCCTGTACAGCGCATCCACTGTGTGGGGAATATGATCTTATGATTAATCAAATGATATCATGTTTTTGTACAGAACTGTCTGCATGTGTATTTTAGATGTATGTGTGTGTGAGGGGATCCTCACCTATAGGATATCCCAGTGCAAAGTCATTACTCTGAGTGGCAAAGATAGCAAACAGCCCTGCTTTACTGAATTTGCTCTCAGGATTCGCCACCAACAACGTCAGCACACACACCAGCAGGAACACACACACTTTTGCGATCAAAACGCTCCATAGAAACGACCAGACGACATGCTCAAACTGCAGCTGCACCATGTTCTTGAAAAGCAGGGCAGGAAGTGCGAAACACGACACAAAGCTGCCCAGTCCTTTGACCTGTCCCACGTTGATAATGTCACTGCGACCCGCCACATATCCGCACAGAACGATGCCAAAACACTCCAGCAGAGCCGGGAAAAGTTTGTTGATAGACATGGCCGGTGCTCCAATAGGGCTGTGGGTGATGTTGAGGCCATGAATGGTGACATATTGGCCCTCCATGATGATGAGGTTGACAGTGACCGCCGAGATGATCTAATGGTGCCGATCAGAAAGCTAGGAATAAAAAAATTGAGGAGATAAAGACATGTCAAAAAACTTCAGAGTGGGTTCAACAAAAGAATGTGCTGCTGCCCTATATGCCACTATTTTCCAGCAGAAGTGTGTTTATGAATGTATAAAAATTATATTATATTATATTATAATATAATATAATATTATATTATTATACACTGCCTGGTCCAAAAAAAAGTCGCTGTTTGGATTTAAATAGGCAAATACTTAAAGGAATAGTTCACCCAAAAATGAAAATTAGCCCATGATTTACTCTCCTCAAGTCATCCTAGGTGTATATGACATTATTCTTTCAGACGAATACAATCAGAGTTATGTTAAAAATGTCCTGGCTCTTCCAAGCTTTATAATGGCAGTGAATGGCTGTTTCTGTTTTGAATTTAAAACTTTACAAACTGTAATAATCTCTAAGTTCCGCTAACTGTCGTACCCGCGTTCACGAGAGAACGGTGCTCCAGCATATGACGTAGGACGCTCTGGTGAGAATTAGCGATACCACTTATTTTGTTTTCTATACGATACCGATACTTTCAAGGCCAGTATCACTGATATCGATACCGATACGATACTTCTAAACTGAACTTTTTAATTATTACATTTATTAAATTATTAAAATTACAAAGAGTAAAATGGGTAAAGATATCCACTTAACATTATATTTGAAAGGTATTTTAACATTCAATATGCCTTAATTGCAACTTATTAGATCATATTTTTGTTTACACATGGTTAAAATATGTTTACTTGTAGTGGTAACCATGGAAATGTACAAATACTAGTTGAACTATGGTCACTGTAGTAAAAAATAAACCATGGTTCATTTTCATAAGGGACTGCCAGTGACAGGACATTGCACCCATAAAATGCAACCTTTTTATTCTGACATGATTTATATTAACATTAGTTACAGAACAGAACATGATCAATATCAACTTTTAACATTACATTTAAAGGAACACGCCAACTTTTTGGGAATTTATCTTATTCCCAGTATCCCCCAGAGTTAGATAAGTCCATACATACCCTTCTCATCTCCGTGCGTGCCATAACTCTGTCTGACGCACCCACCACTAGCCTAGCTTAGCACAAAGACTGGAGGTAAATGGCTTCAGCTAGTCTACTGCTCAACAAGTGACAAAATAACTCCAACATTTTTCAATTTACATGTTGTGATGTGCATAGTTACATTGTGTATTAAGACCGACGGAATATTAAAAGTTGTGATTTTCTAGATCGATATGACTAGGAACTATACTATCATTCCTGCGTAATGATCAAGGAATTTTACTGCCGTACCATGAGTCCAGCGGCGCAATGATATTATGCAACACCTGAAAATAGGCTAACTTCCGTCAACATAACCAACATGTAACAGACTTCATTGTGATTTATCTTATAATTAGTTTTTTCTGTACATTTTTGACATTTCTGTGTGTTTAAATAGGTTTAAGGTCTGCATTATCTGTCTTAATAAGTAGGGACTTTTGACAGATGTTGTAGTCTACGGAAAGATAGTGAGAGCTAGCGGTTCATCGGAGTGGTTAAGGCAGATTTAAAGTTTGCAGTTGTTAAGCAGTTGTTTACTGTCATCTGTAATGAGTATTTTTGTGTATTTCGCTGTATGTTAATGATAATGCTATGAAGAGATAGAGTTTGTGTACGAGGTGTTAATGCGCACTTATTTTCTTTATTTGTTCAGCTCTTACTGTGATTTTTTGGAGATCAAACGGTTTCAATAAACTCCATGAAACATCAGTAAAGTCTGGCCATCATTCGGACAGGGTCCGCTACACAACGTGACAATCAGCTTGCACAGAGAGAGTGCTGGGGACTATTATCAGGTGCTGCATAATATCATTGCGCCGCTGCACTCATGGTACGGCTCAAAGTTCCTTGATCATTACACAGGAATGAGAGTATAGTTCCTAGCCATATCAGTCTAGAAAATCACAACTTTTCATTTTCCATCGATCTTAGTACACAATGTAACTATACACATCACAACATGTAAATAGAAAAAGTTGGCGTTATTTTGTCACTTATTTAGCAGTAGGCTAGCTGGAGCCATTTACCTCCAGTCTTTGTGCTAAGCTAGGCTAGCAGTGGGTGTGTCAGACAGAGTTATGGCACGCACGGAGATGAGAATGGTATGTATGGACTTATCTAACTCTGGTGAATACGATGAATAAGCTAAAGTCCCAAAAAGTTGGCGTGTTCCTTTAAAGAGTGTAATTGCACTATGTAGGCTACAATTTCTATTTGTTTATTGTGAAATAACTCAAACATATGTCTTCTGATGAACATTGTTCTGGGCTGTGTTTCCAAAAGCATCAATGGTTACTTATGATAGTTTTGGGAAACGCAGCTCTGTTTGTATACAGTGTCAGCAGTGAGCGAACGCTCTGCTCTCTCTGTGATTGACTGGTTCTGTCTTGCAGCATTTGCGTGTGTTCAGATCATGGTTCAGATGAGCAGGAAAATAGTCCTATACTACACAACTACTCGGTAACATAGGTTATTTGTATTGTATGCATTAAATAATCTTTTTAAATAAAATTACTAGTAAAAAAAAACACCATAGTATCGATATTTTTATTTGAGTATCGATACATTTCGATGCTCACATCAGTATCAATCTTTCATATCGATACGCCCATCCCTAGTGAGAATATGCTAGTTCTTGCAAGAACCAAGTCATGTTTTGCTCTGTCCTCTGCACTTCCGCGTTCGTCACCGAAACTTACGCTACGTCTGCGTCCCACGTCATATGCTGGAACGCCAGTCTCTCGTGAATGCGCGTACGGCAGTTAGCAGAAGTTAGAGATTACAGTTTGTAAAGTTTTAAATATGGATATTTTTGTTACACAAATGCATCGCTTCGCTTCAGAAGGCCTTTATTAACCCCCCGGACCCATGTGGAGCACTTTTATGAAGGATAGAAAACAGAAAAAAGCCATTCACTGCCATTATAAGGCTTGGAATAGCCAGGGCATTTTTAATATAACTCCGATTGTATTCGTCTGAGAGAAGAAAGTCATATACACCTAGGATGGCTTGAGGGTGAGTAAATCATGGGCTAATTTTCATTTTTGGGTGAACTATCCCTTTAAGAGTCGATGATTTGATAATTATTGCAGTGATTATTATGTTTCTAGAATTTTATATGTTTGGCAACAGTTCTTCTAACCCTACATGGTTGTTCCAAAATTTCCTTTTTGTTCCATATTCCAGCATAATTCCAGGACAAATGCTTAAGAGTCTATTTGGATCATTGGATCATTATTGCATCTGCTGCCCTATATGCCACTATTTTCCAGCAGAAGTTTGTTTATGAATTTATCAATTATAAAAATGATATTATATTTTACGCTGCCTGGTCAAAAAAGTCGCTGTTTGGATTTAAAAAGCTTAAGAGTCTATGATTGGATCATTATTACAGTGATTATTATGTTTCTAGCACATTATGTTTGACAACAGTTCTTCTAACCCTAATGATAGAGTGTGTAGCTTTTAATTTCTAAAACAACCATGTAGTAAGACACACCACAGCCATATTCAAGAACGACAATGTCAAGATGCATCAGGCTCAAACTGTGAAAGAATGGTTGCCAACATTTTAAATTTATACAAATGCCAAACATATAACATTCTAGAAATAATAATCAAGCATTTGCCTATTTACATCGACTTTATATTTTATTATAAACAATAAATTATTTACTGCAGCAACTAAAAGAGGCTAAGATTTGGTCAAGTAAAGTTAACATATAAAATTATATATAAATTATAAAATGCAATAATTATATAGTAAAGCAGAAATATATTATTATGTGATGATTACAATAGCAACTAATTACTATTGTTTTAATTTTTAAATGAGCAGGAAAAAAATCTGGACACTGACGAAATATAATATAGTATAAAATGTAAATCTTAAAAGATACAAAAAAAGAGTTATTTCTTATGATAAACAGGCCATTGAATGCACAACCAAATAGCTACAGTTGACATCTATACTACTATAAACGTTTCAGTCTTGCCTTGCGAAGTAAACAACAGAAATATAACGGTTGTCGATGACCTACCATGTGTTCACGTGTCGAGATGATCAATACATGGATTGCATATCATGTTTAAGAAAAGCACGCCCGAAACATCCATGTTTTCACTCTGCTCACAGAATCTCGGGAGCTTTGGCACTCCGTTACTTTCAATGTCAAATCACCCAATGACTGACGCGTGAGTCCGCCAATGACGTCCGTCAAACCCCGCCTTGTCTCGTCTGGTCATGTCGCTGATTAGTGGAAATGTAGACAATATACTGATATTCACGAAACATTCGCATGTGATTGGCCACCGTCGTGCGCGCTAGTGGATGGGCGTCATAATGGCTCTGAGTATTCATGGACATTGACAACAATATTTGTACTCTTTTTGTACTGTACACGAGGAAGACTTGGCTCATTTGTTTTACAACTGTGATTTATCTTTAACATTTTGGGCTGATGTTAGTTATTTTCTTTTTGGCCTAAGAAATGTGAATTATAAATTATCTCTAAAAGATGTTATGTTCTTTTACACACAGAAGCAAAACGTTTGAATATGTGGTGAACTTATACATTTTGCATGGTAAATATTGCATCCATAAACAAAAACTTGCAAAATACATAAATGTAATTTATTCTTAACAGAGATGGAAACGCTGAAGGTCTTTAAAGTTAATTAATAACAAAAATAATGAAATTTTGTTCAACTTTATGGAGAAATTCTTAATATTGTAAATTCTATGAATCTTGAATGTGTCCATAGGAAAAAGGAAGACATTTTTTGCTGGGTTTTTTTCCTTTACCATTCAAATCAGTTTTTTTTCCCTTCTCTTTTTGTTGCTTTTTTATTTGCTAATTTGTTTGAGGATCTGCGATATCTGTCCTTTAAAGCATTCTTATGTTGTATGCTGAAAACAGTTATTTGAATCATTTGTTTAAAATTATATATATATATATATATATATAAATATATAAAATTTGGTCACATCATGGTCAGACAGAGTAGGATTCCTTTCATTTATTTATTAATTTATGAATCAAAAAAGGTAGAATCACTGTGCTCAACCGTTTTTTGGGTGCGTAGATCAGTGGACGTTGCAATACTTTCAAATGAAAAACTAAATAAAACACTCGCTTGTGTCTTAATGAATTTTATTTTTTTATTTTTTTCTGCAGCAAAGCAAATAGATTAATCAATTTCGGGAATCAGCCTTCTTCAGTGATATATGTGCTTTGCTGCAGAATAAAAAATAAATAATAATACATTAAAAATAAAACACAAGTGCATTGAAATGACAAAGAACATTAAAACGTTGCCAACTGAAAATGCAACAAGCGCTTTATAAAACCTGAAAAGCACAGAAATGCACAATTATTTAAATGAAAGGCAAATTCCAGCTTCTATTGCATGTTTATTTAGAAAACAACATATTTGGCACACCAGAATAGCACAAGACTGTTCGTAATAAAGTAAATATACAAATTAAACAACATAGTATGTTGTATGAAACTGAAATGTGCATCTGCAGGCACAAAGAGAACATCTGAAGTACCACATTAAGCATCTGGTCACACAACAATGTCATAGAGTGCTAAAACAGAACATAATAAATGAGTATTACTAATAATGTTGGTGGCAAATTGTTGTTTCTTTTTGGCTGTGCAATCGTCTGTCTTCTCTCCGTCTAATTCAAGATCCTTCAGAGGTTATGCTGTTTTGCATACATCACTTGTTTAAATGTAATTTTCTTTTTAATGTTTCATTAGAAGGCTTTAGCAACTCCTTTTTTATGTAAACAAACATAAGACAGCATAAACCAAGCCATTCCTTGGCTCCTTGATTCTTTCAATAAGTACATAAATGAAGGAAACAAATAAAATGTAATTCAAAGATTGATACACTTGTTGATTATACTTTTAGTAAAGCGCTTTAGTCAAATATACAGTAAGCTTTAGTCAACAAAAAACTAAACAGTACACTTCTTGACAGGCACGTCCACATGTCTGAGAAACATACATAAGGCAACATAATACTGCGCTAACATCAACAAAACAAGCAAGTGCATACATACATAATAAAATATAACACTTTTGTGTCTTTTTGCCTTATAGATAGAATCCTATAATACACAGAAACACACTTGCATGGGATTTTAAGGCAAATAATTTTTCATTTAAAGATTATGCCTATACAACATCAGCTCTCAGACTTGTTTAAATGGGGGTTGACCTAAAGAGCCTTTAATAAAGGACATCCTCATTTCCCCATAAACTCAGTCCACACTGCTACAGGATCAACATAACTCTGCACATTGGAGAACATTCCACATGTATAACGTGTTGGCCCTTATCACCACACATGCACACACAATGGTACTATAGCAAACACACATTCATTACATTACAGTCTGATATTGTTCTAGTCACTTGACAATTTACCTTTGAAATGTCAAGGCTCTATTCCTACTATGTTGTGTGAGAACAGGAAGGTAGGGGGCGTCAAAACTCACCAAAAAGTTACCAATGCTTTAATGAGAGGAATATAACACTGTTGCAGTCCTCCTTAAAATATTATTACATTAAACGGTTAGTTCACCCAAAAATGAAAATGAGCCCATGATTTACTCACCCTCAAGTCATCCTAGGTGTATATGACATTCTTCTTTCAGACGAATACAATCGGAGTTATATTAAAAAAGTCCTGGCTAATCAAAGCCTATAATGGCAGTTGACTCATTTATGAAGTCCAAAAAGTACATCTATCCATCATATAACTGCTCCACGCGGCTCCAGGGGGTTAATAAAGGCCTTCTGAAGCGAAGTGGCACGTTTGTGTAAGAAAAATATCCATATTTAAAACTTGTCAAACACTGGTCATGAATGAAGTCTAAAACAAGATTTTTTTTAAACAGAAATGGTGGAGGATTTCGATATAAGAGAAGGGGGGCTTGAGTTTGTTGACCAGCACTATCCGCGAGAGGCATTGCGTCAATGCCTCCCCCCCCCCCCGGAGCTGTATGGAGCAGTTATATGATGGATAGATGCACTTTTATGGACTTCATAAACGAGGCAACAATTCACTGCCATTATAATGCTTGGATTAATTAGCCAGGACATTTTAAAAATAACTCAGATTGTATTCGTCTGAAAGAAGAGTGTCATATACACCTAGGATGACTAAATCATGGGCTAATTTTCATTTTTGGGTGAACTATCCCTTTAAGGATTGTCTAACAAACACTGATGAAGTAGAAGACAGAAAGACAACTGAAACTTTCACCACTCTCCTAAAGGACTGCTGCAATAATTCATCTTGCTCCAAAAAATATTCAAAAATGAAGTCAAACTTAGCTGTAGTATCGCTGTAGAGCTCATCACTTGACATAGTCATAATAGCAAATATGTACTAATCTCTAAAACAAACAAAAACAAAATGCTATAAAAGATATGTTGTCTACAATAGAACACCATGTGCTGTTTTATGGTTATTTTATACATGTTTGATATTTTAATGAACTACTCTGGTTGAAAAATATCAGAAACAGACAGTACCAGAGAAAACTGGAAGGAAGGATTGTCAGGCCCTGAAAAAATAAAAGGTTTCTTTCACCTAGGTATGGGGGGGAGGGGAGGTGCACCTCGCTCTTTCTTTCCTGAACCTGAAACGGACAAAAATATACAAACACACACACATAAACAATTGGGTAAGACCATGATTGTGCTGAATGTTATTTAAAGTATTCATTGGCATGAGGAAGCGACAGCTGTTGCTCAGTTTTGTCTATGTGCATGCATAGCAACAAAAGCGCATAAGATGAGAAAACATGGCTGTGAGTGGTTACCTCGGTTTTCGTTCCTGGCCAGTTTGCTAGGATAGGTCTTCTGACAGGGAATGTAGGGCTCTGGAGGTGGAAGGTCCGATACAGGTCGGAACGTGAAGCGTGATTCCCACTCATCTTGGAAAAGTAGATCAAATGAACACACAATTAATCTACAACATAATCTGCAAATCCAAGTTACTTTAGTGTTATTTACAGCTAAATAAAAGTACATTAAAGTAAATTGTGACTTCAAGGAATATGAATGTGTATACATTTACATTCTATTGACACGTGAAATGCCGTCAATTTCCCCCCAAATAATTTGATTAATTCTTCAGTTTAAAAAAATGACAAAAAACTGTTTACAGTAATGCACTTACAAAATAAGTAAATGGACTGGAGCAAGGCAGATGTGAAGTGTTTATGTATAAGCACTTTTATTAATTATATGTATTTTTTATTATTTGATCTGTAGCCAAAATTATTGAGTGGTGAGATTTAGCCAATAAAGTTCTTGGTTAGTTAAGCACTGAAGTATACTTTGGCATACACTGATGTAAATGTCATCATCAGCATAGAATAGATCAGATGTGCCTTGAATTGTTTTGCACTAACTGGTTTGTCCACAAGGTGGCAACACCACTGCTCCGGGCCTTTGTTTCACGGTCCAAAAAAAAACTGAGGATGCTTCTCAATCAGCTCCCTTGTCTCCTGTAGCCAGACCTTCAGACTGATGGCAGAAGGTCTGGACTCTATCGCAGCTTTCATTGACCAAGAACCGCATTTTTGTTCCGCATCATGTTTGGGGCGTAAAAATGTAAAGTCGATGTCCCTGCATTAACAGACCAGCATGCATCTATAAATGATTAATTCAAGAACGTTGTGCAAGTTTACTGTAACAAGGGAGCCTTTTGAAAATCCAGCATTTAGTGGATCCTGGTAAGCACTCATTGTCACAGTTGTAAACACAACGTTCTACTTCCACAAGGGAGTTTGACGTCCAGGCAGACTGTAAAAGAATGCGGACACACTGTAGAATTCAACCAATCAAATGACGACTTTCAAACTCCTGAAGTGTTTCCAGAAAAATGTGTCATATGCATCAGACGTTCAGCCAACGGTCATTGGGCGTGACGTCTGGGGCTGAGACTATCAGCTCCCTAGCTTCCTAGGTTGTGAATCAGTATATTGTGTACATGAATGTGGCCAATTCCCTGATAAGTGCCCTGACTACTGAACTAGGGAGCTGATTGAGACGCACCATAAGAAGATGGAACAACTACTACAATGGCTGACAGAGTCATACAAATAAAATAAAAAAAACACCAGCAAATTAAGAAAACATCTTCATCAGTTTGACAACACATGTGCTGCAAATACTTCCAACGCAACCAAATACAGAAATGCACTGCAAATAACACAGACCACAACTGAAATGTTTCAAGGGGACCCCAACAAGTGATGAACCTGGCTGGGACCTGAGCTTATTGCTCAATGTTATTTTTAGTGTGTTTATTTTAGAGATGATCCGATACCCTTTTCCCTTCCCGACACCGATTCCAATACCTGGGCTCAGGGTATCGGCTGATACCGAGTACTGATCCGATACCTGGGTGTGTATCTGTATATACAGCTGTATATACTACTAGCCCTCTATGAATTGCTAGAATTATGTTATGCTGTGCTTCAGACTTATCCCTTAATAAAACATGAACAAATACATACAGTGAACTACTGTATTTATTACAGCATTTTTATTATCTGACATGCATTTGACAGTAATATTATTTATTTTTCTTAAGCGAAAAATAACTTCAAATGCAGCCACAAATCTAACACTGCAAACTGAAAAATATATTTTAGTTTTACAATATAACTGTATAAAAAAAACTGTGCAACAAATAAATGTAGGAATATTAAAAATGATATATTAATCAGAAAATAATCTCTTTACAACCATCTAGGCATAATTATTATTAGTAGTAGAGACGTATTATTACATAGAGACGTAGCTAAATCTACTGTAGGCTACAACAGTAGCCTAATATATTCTGTCAATTTCTTCACGTTAAACCAAACTTTTATTTTGAAGGGTTGCCGTGAACACCTTTGAGAGTCTGTGTTCATTATATGACAGTTTTCTCAAATGAAACAGTAAATTCTCATGATAGCCGCTTGATAGTGACACACGGCAGAGACTACAAAGACAGCGAGCGCCACGTGCGTGCGTGTGTGTGCGCGCGGGTGCCCGCCATCCACACAGAGACAAAATACTGCTAAACAGCGGACATACTGCTAACTGTGCGCTCACACGTCAAAATTCGCTCTGGCTGCCCTGCCATCAACGGTGGTGTGAACGCTCAGTAACGCGTTTTCATTTCTTCTTCGCTGCTCTAAACAGTGGTGGCTTGTGGCAACACAGCACAACTTCCTGTGTTTGCAATGCATTCTGAGCAGCGAAGAAGAACCGTGTAGCAGTTAGGCAAAGCTAGCGGTCATAATAACTAGGTCTTGTTTAAGAAAATGGTATCGGATCGGTACATGAGTTCAAGTACTCGCCGATACCGATGCCAGAATTTGTTGTGGTATCGGTGATATTTCCGATACTAGTATCGGAATCGGAACAACTCTAGTTTATTTTAACATCCTGATCGTATGTGCGTTGTATTTGCAGCGAGTTTCTGTTTTTGGTTACGTCATGAGTATTTTCAGCACATGTGTTATTAAACTGATGAAGATGTTTTCTTAATTTGCTGGTGTTTTTCTATTTGCAGGTGTGTTTTTTTTAGTTGCAGCGCGTTGAGCTCTCTCGGCCACCGTAAACAACAATCAAAGACTGTAACAGCAATAGATGCCTGCATTGACAATTTTTTTTCAGTGCATGGGTTGCACTGTCATGAGCGTCGGAAGCAAAAAAAGATGTGGGTGGGTGGGTCCTCCCCCAGAAATATTTTACTGGAGTAGATACCATTTACATTAGGTGCAAATAGCCTGTCTTGTTTACTAAACGTTTGGTTGGACCAGACAAAATTACAGAAGACACTGAATCATTTACAGCGGCAATAGTGTAGGGCCAATAGCGTAAGAAACATGACAGAAAGTTGACGCAAAGCAACCCGAGGAATCTGCCTTTTGCCGAACGCGCTCTACTCTCTTTCATCACATATCAGATCGGAAAGGCATTTATTTTAAATAAAAATTAAGAAAAGTGGAAATAAAGTGTTTATCGGTTAGGGGTAGGTGAACAGACATGCGCCGAATAAAAGATGGTAAAAGTGAGCGGGTCCAATATCGTGGGTATTGTCCCACCCACATACAATGGTTCCGACGCCCATGCACGGTTTAAATTTTATCATCAGCACAGCTAGATTTTCTAACCGCGCATACTCTTCACACATGCAAAAGTAAGTGCCCCTTGTAATTAACAGATTAGAGCATGGTACTGCCATATAATGCCACCAGGAAAATGCCTACTGAGTCTAGTGTGAAAGAACCTGACTAGCCCGCACAAAATCCAGATTTGATTGGCTTTGAGATGAATTAGAACATGGACTGTAAGCCAGACTCAAATGCCCAACATCCACTGATGCTCAAATATCTGAATGGGAACAAATCCTCACAGCCAAATTCCGACATCTTTTTTGACAACCTTCCCTGAAGAGTGGAAGTTGTTATAGCAGCAAAGGAAGGAGCAATTACTTATCAACACCAGGTTGAGACCAACATTTCAACAAGCAAATGGGAGTAGTGTTCTTTTAACTTATGGTAAGTTGTACCACTGAGAAACATAATATTAGAATGCATGGCAAATTTGGCCATTGTTCTTGGTGAACTCTACAAGACACTTAAACAAGCATAAGAATGTCACAATACCTATATGATGCCCTTGATTGTGGTATCCATTACCCATAGGTGGGGGAGGAGGGGGCAGGGGTCCAGAGGAGGGTCTGTCTGGTGGGAGTGGTGGTCTACTGCCACCACGGTGAGGCTCCACACCTGGTCTGTTTGGCGGAGGAGGGGCTGGTGATGACCTCACACTTCCTCCTCCTCCTGGACGACCAGAAGGAGGTGGAGGTGGAAGAGGACCTGTGGACAAAAACACGAAGGCACATTAATGATCAAACAGGTGATTTCCAGATCATCCTGCAATAACTTGCCACTCCTCCTCCTTTACCTGTTCGTCCACCTGCATTCCTACCCAGTGCAGGCGGTCTCTCAGAAGGAGGGGGAGGAAGGGGTCCGGATCGCCCAGGCGGAGGGGCAGGAGGATGCGAGCCAAGTGACAGGTTCCGCTCGGGAAGGCGTGGCGTATGCTCCTCGGAAGAAAGCGAGCCTGGGCGTCCGGGTGGCAGTGGAGGTGCTGCACTTACAGGTGCCCGCAAAGAGGCGGGAGCAGGTGTCGGAGGAGGAGTTGGTTTACTACTTGCTGATGGAGGAGGTGGAGGGGGCGGGCTGTCCCGAGTGAGTGGCAAAGAAGAACGGTTTGCAGGGGGAACAGGTGGAGGACGGTCATCACCTCGACCAGGTGCAGGGGGAGGAGGGGGTCGTCCGGCGTGACCAGCAGAGGGCGAAGGAATCGAAGGAGGACGACCAAATATACCTGGCCCTGGTGGAGGTGCAGGCTGCCGTCCAGGGGGATTTGGAGGTGGAGGTGTCGGGGCAGAACCCAGGCGGGGAGCTCCTGGAAGTGAGGGTGGTCCCCTGCTCTGTGCGCCACTCTGAAACGGCCGAGGGGCACTTGGTAGAGGTGGAGGAGGGCCTCCAGGTGTTTCAGGGCGGGGTGGGGTCATCCGTGGGCGTGGGGGGTCAACGGATTCGCTGCGTTGAAAAGGCAGACGAGGGGCAGAGCCAGGTCCTGCTCCAAAGGGCCGTGGACCAGTGCTACGAGCACCAGGTGGCAGAACCGGAGGCCTGACACTACTAGAGTCTGAAACAGAGAGCAAATAATCTTGATAATCTAATATAATTGTGAAGTTCTTATAACAAATAATATTTGTTATATACAATGCAATATATTTATGGAATACAATTTAATATTTCCTTTAGAAAATGCAGAAAAAGGTATATATATATATATATATATATATATATACCTTTTTCTGCATTTTCTAAAGGAAATATTAAATTATATTCCATAAATATATTGCATTGTATATAACAAATATTATTTGTATCGAGATTGTGACCACAAGAAAAGATAACACAGTCAAGGGTTATAACATCCGCAGCCACACCGTTCTCAGCTATTCCATAATTGGTATTGGCCAAGATTTCTATATCAGTCAATCCCTAATGAGGGTGAAGGAACCAATCAAAGCACAGAACAGTATGTTTTAAATATTTGTGCGCTCTTACCATCTCGAGTGGAGCGTAGCTTTGGCATTCCCCCCTGGAAGAGTCCACCCAGACCACCTGCAGCTCCACCCCCACCTCCAAACCCTCCCCCTCCCCCTCCCCCTCCTCCTCCTCCTCCTCCCCCTCCTCCTCCCCCTCCAGGCCCAGCTCCTCCTCCACCACCTTTGGGTTCTGTCAAAACAAACACATATTTAATATTTTGGACTGGAGAGCAAACCTGCAACAAGTAAGCATTGCTGCTCGTTTCATATTTAATTGTAAAAGCGTAAATTAACATGAAGAATAAAAAAAAAAAAAACAATATGTGACACTATACAACCTGGACTGGAGAGCAAACCTGCAACCAGTAAGCGTTGCTACTCGTTTCATATGCAAAAAAAGTTAGCCAATCATAAGAAAGGTAATTTACATAGGAGTTTTAAAGGTACAGTAGAAAAGAAAACCTGTTTAAATATAGTAATTCGTTTTAGTGTAACTCCATAACATTCAGGTTCTTACTGTCGAGTACTGGGGCGCTACGGTCATTAGTAACCGCCTTCTTCAACCTTGCTCCTTTGCTGATGTCTGACAGCAGAGCATTCCTGCCCTTCTCCTCCGATTTATTCAAGACAGGCTTATCAGTGTTTGCCTGTGAGCAAAAACAAGCTTAGATATTTTCTGTAGAAATCATTAAAACATTGCTGCCTCATGCCTACTCCACTTAAAGCTGGAATACACTACACAACATTTGCCCAGATATTTGCCCCAATTTGCTGTCTGGAAAAGTCGATACTAGTTGACGAAAGTCCAATCCAGTCTGCAGATTTTAGGCAGCTGAGCGGTGCGATGAAAGTTGTCCTAAGTCGAAGGCTCCTTCAAAAGTGTCAATGAAGGATTCAACAGATGAATCCCTCATGTCCTACCCTACCCCAGAATTCATTACGCACCAGTGACGACAGGATTTTTTGGAGAAAAATTGCTGGATTACACTTTTATTGGGTTTCAACTTGCTCGAATAATGTATCTAATGATATAGATGTAAAAATAAAAATATATGTATAAAACCAGTTCGAATGTTGACATATCTTACCAAGATGTGATTTTATGTAGTTAATACTCTTTATTATGTACATAAATGAGCCACTGTGAACATATTTAGAGAGGGTTTGAACTGTTTTGTTTTCAGACCTTTGAATATAATTTTCAAAAACGTCCAGTACAAATGTTTCTGCCGCTCATCAACTGCAGCTGTCACAGTTGCTAGTCGACAAGAACAATCATCCGTAGGCTAGACCGTCCCATTTAACAACGCTTGGTCCGAAGGTTCGAATGCCCCCCCTGAATTTGGGACACAGCTAGTTTTCATTTGTCATGCATCTCCTAGCAATAAGGTGCATGTTTATGTGTGAGTTTGTTGTGTTTAGAACGACTTGAAAGTCTGTTAGTGTGATCCTCCGTTGTTTAGTGTTTAATGCCCACTTTTAAAGTCGGCAAGTATATAATGCCTAGTGTTTTAAAGCCTCAGATTTTAAAAAGTTGTGTAGCGTATTCCAGACCAGTGTGTGTGTTTATTTGTGTGTACCTGAGAGAAGGTGGGGGGAGGGGGAGGTGGAGGAGGTACCGGCATTTTTTCTCCTTGGTGTCACCTCCTCTCACTGAGACCTGACAAACAGAAAGATAATTTTTATACATCTTTTCAAAAATAAATTGTGTTGCTTGCAAAACTCATCATAGTTAAAAAATAAAAATAAAAAGTAAATAATTATTGAA
Source organism: Gobio gobio (assembly GCF_949357685.1). Lineage (NCBI taxonomy): Eukaryota > Metazoa > Chordata > Actinopteri > Cypriniformes > Gobionidae > Gobio > Gobio gobio. Next base: position 38,972,121 of record NC_137110.1, on the reverse strand, counting down.
AACCTTAAAGGGTTAGTCATCCTATGTACATATGACATTCTTCTTTCAGACAAATACAATCAGAGTTTTATTAAAAAATGTCCTGGCACTTCCAAGTTTTATAATGGCAGTGAATGGCAGCCCAAAATTTTAACCCAAAAAAGTGCATCCATCCATTATTAAAATAATCCACCTTTAAGTTGTTTAGAATCTTTTATTAGCCTATTATTTATTCACTGCTTATTAATATTTGAAAAACATTTATCTATCAATTAATTATTATGAATAATAATGTAATATAGACCATTTAATATATATTTTAAATACCTCAAAAAATTGTTTCAAACATGTTGATACAAAAAAATCTAATTTCTACATATATTCAAGGTGTAGAGAAAATTTGTTTATTACTTTTTATTTGATGGTTGCACCATATGACATTTTTAGAGTAATTAAATTTAAACTTTTCATATAAAATGGCACAGAAATTAAGTTTTTTCAAAACCATATGAAACCAACATCAATACAAAATCTACATTTCTAAGACCTCTGAGTGGCACAATCATTTTAAACTAGGGCTGCGTCCGAAAACTGGACAATGCTGCCTTCGGAGGACACATTTCAAGGTAGGAAGGCATCAAGGCACGTCCAAATCCAATGTTAGCTTCACTTCCGGTCTCCTGGGATACCTTAATCTGATCGATTTTTGAAGGCAGCATAGATGTATCCTTCGCTGCCTTTGATATCCCACAATCCTGTCCGTTCCATTCACTGACAGTTGAGCTAAAAAAATCAAGATGGTGTCTGAAAGTTGCGTTTGCTGTTCAGTTTGTGTGTAAATGTACATTTTGACCAACGTTTTCCACTTCTGATGTCATTTCTAGCGAGAAATTACTACTGTAGTAATTCAATATTTGTTAAGTTCTGACCAAAGCTTGCTCTACTTTGCTGTAGATCATTCAACTGTTATTCTGCCTCGAGTCTGTCCGAAATCAGTTTCGTGAGGTACCTTAATGCGCTTCCGCTGCCTTACAAGTCATTACCTGATAAGGCAGCGAGGCAACAAGTCAGCTGCCTAGGTTTTTGGATGCAGTCTAATAGTCTGAATAGTCTTTCCTTCCCTAATGTGATGTGAGTGAAGCAGCTATTCGAATAAGAAAAAAAAATTTAGGGCGGGACTTGATTTTGTCCATCAGGAATTGATCGTCATCCTCAATAAACCCGTCTCCAGCGTGATGACTCAGATCTTTCAAATATTGCAATTTAATAATTGTTTAATCAATACGGCATCCTCAATAAACCCGTCTCCGGCGTGTTTTGCCTCCGATCTTTCGAATATTCCGATCTATTATGACCTCTGACCTGTAAAGTTGCCAAAATAATAATCATACGCTGTTTGATCTGATCAGAGAAGAGATGTCACTGCAAGTGGGAGGGGAATTGATTTTGATTAAAGATTATGAGGGCACATGAATAATAAAAAGAAAAGATGTGCACGGATAAATCATTTATAATAATAAATACTACAATTTTCTATAAAAAAAGGAATTGTTCATTTTGATTTCATGGTGACTTTAAAAAAGAAATTCATGGACAGTCATATTTGTCATTAAACTTATCATCTTTGACCTTTTAATGTTGCTTAAACACCATAAACAGGAAACCCAACTGTAGCACAAATAGCAACAACTGAAACATCACCACATTTCTCAGTTTAAAAAAAACAAACAGCCTGGGCCGTTCTCTAAATCACTGGTCCTAACCACACCACATAACCCTAATAAAGTGGTCTAACATAGCCACAACGTTTTGAATGGGTTTGACAGTGAATGGCAAGTCTCAAAATACCCCATTGTACTATATACCAAGATCCCTTATTGTGCATGTTGACAATGCAGAAAGCACACTGTAATACTAGTTCTCATAACACTCTCTCACACACTCACATATACAACTAATACAGTAATAAATAAAGTGTTTAGCACCGCATGCACTATTCTATCACATTCTTTCTTCATGCCAACAATTACAAACTTGATTTTTCTCTGAATTCATGTGCAAGTTTGATGAAAGTCCCTTACTGCTGACATCCGGAAGAGATCACAAACAGGAAGAGATACAGCAATATACCTCTCACTTCTCATTCTCTTTCATAAACACAGATCCACATGAGTTAATATTGTCCAGACAAAGATGGCAAAGAAACAATAAAAGGTTTAAAACCAGAAGTGTGAACACAGATGAGACTCAAAGAGAACAAGCGGACGCACAAACATGCACAGTTTACAAGCTCTTTAAAACGTTTGCTCGCTCATCATTAAGATCTCTCAAGGGCGTCTTACAGACAGCCACATCACACTACATTTCTCTCTCCTCCTCTCTTTCACTTCACTGAGAAGTGAGCAAATCTCCTGATGGGGTGCAAAAAAGGTCATCATACAGTAGAACTCAGACATGCATATTTTCATAAACAATCATGTGGATTTCAGTTATGCTGTTCTTGACTGGGTCCTTGTAACTGATGATATCACTAAAATTCATCCACTACTTGGAAATCCCAGAAGTGGAGTGGAGCAATCATTTATAATCACTTCTAGAAATGTTTGAGATCCCCCTACCCCTCAACTTTTTTTGGGAAATAATCATTGGATTTTAAAAGCTTAGTTTTGCTTGGCTGTGGTAGGAAGGAGAAAAAAAAGGTAGTGTAAAATGACCAAGCAGATGATTCGGCCGCATGGTTCCATCGGCAGTAAACACTAAGAAAATCAGTTAGGACTACAGGGTTGAACGTTTCATCGGCCATTTAATATTCATGAACCATGCTGATTAGATTTATGATGTCACTGTACTTGAATGTCTGTTTGCTTGAGAATCCAAATCAGGGGTGCATTTCCTAAAAGAATCGCTAACCAACTATGGTCACAAGTTCAGTCATTACAACATAGTTCAAGGATTGAACATTCGCAAACAGTGAACATTCACAGCAATGATGGGGGACAAAAATAGTGAAGTAAGTAAAAAATTAATAGCTTTCTGTTGTTCAAGTAAATTAACTATAATAATCTCAATTCAATCAGTTATCAAATGTTATTTATCCACCCCCTTTGCGTGATGTACTTCAGTTTTTTGTTGAACCAGAGTTGTTGAACAAACGGTGGCAGTGCAGTTATGTTACTACAGTTTTGCGAAACAGTCGTGACTAACCAGTTCATTTCTCCAGTGATGCAACATACTTTGGTGGTTAAGCAACGAGTTGATTTGTTGTACAGGTAACATATAGCTAAACCAATAGCCTGAGTTTGAAGTGGGGCTTTGATTTTACAGCAAAATGAGCTGTAAAACGTCTTAGCTCCACCCCTTAGGATGCGAGGCAAGGATACACCTATGTAACCTCGCTTATGACTCCTCAGGAAGCTCCTCACTCATGGGCTGGATCCAAAATCGCCCCTATACCCTCAAATAGGGCATTATTTCAGGGGACAGCCATTTGAAGTGGTGTCCGAAACCATATTGGACGTTATCGAGTGCACTCATTCTATCGATAATTGCACCACAATAACGAGTGTACAGCCGATGTACACTCAATAGCTGTCTGAATTCACTCACTCATTTTCATTCACTCCTTCAAGTGAACCGTTTAAGTGGACAAACTTAGGGAATAGTGAAAGAGGGTTTAGAGGGTGATTTCGGATTCAGCCCTTGTTCCTCACAGTGCAATTCGAGAATTGAAGATGTCCTTTGAGAGTAAAAGTGAGTATGATCCGGGTCACAGGCTGGAGGACGTAGGAGCACGGAAGCATCAATTGGAGTATTGAGAAGCACCCAGTTGATCTTTTAGCTGCACCTCACCTTACCGATCCGCAAGATTTGCTGCTTGCAGTTGGGGAAGTGTAAAAAAAAAATTGAGCTGTCAAGTCGGGTACTTTCTGCTTCCTGTAGTGGTGCTTGTGTGTTTTTTTATCTTTGCTTATTGCAAACGAATATTGGTATTTATAGACGGCTGCTGCTGCGGTACTTTGATGGCACACATCAAAAAATGTAACAGACATGCACTGCTTCAAGTCAAATGCTGATCGATTTGATGAAGTTGAACACACCAGGGGCTAGGCATGAGCCGGTATCAAAATTTCATGTTGCGGTTAATTGCTGAAGCTTTTATCACGGTATACAGTATTATCACGATATTGAAAAAAAGTGGTGACATACTATAACAGATTTAATGACTTTCTTTTAACAAAAAGAACCAAACATTTAAATACAATAAAGCAATACATAAAAAAATTTATAAAGTAAGCAAATATTTAAAACAGATTAAAGTGCTAAAGAATTATAAAGAACAAAAGGTAACACTTTACAATAAGGTCTCACTAGTTAATGCATTAACATTAACAAAGAGCAAATAGCTACATTTTTACAGAAGTTATTATTCTTTGATAATGTTAGTTAAAAAAAGCAACTGTTAGTGTTAGCTCAGGTCCATTAAATAATACAGTTACAACTTTTGATGATTTTTTAATAATGTGTTATTATTTTGCTGAAATTTACATTGATCGAAGATTAATAAATGCTTTAGAAGTATTTTTCATTGTCAGTTTGTTAATGAATGAATTAATGTTAAATAATGGAGACTTATTGTAAAGTGTGTGTCCCAAAAAATGGATGAAAACAGAATTGATTTTACAAAAATAAAACAATGCAAATATTATAAAATGTGACATTAAAAGGCGTAAAAGTCACTCGTTTAAAAAAAAGTAACACTGCGACACTCGCAGGTGAAGTTACAGTGGAAGGCTTGCCTCCCCTGAGCCCATTGACTTTCAGACCCCCAAAGCGTGCGGTGAGTTTGATGGGGGGTAATTGAGAATGAATCGCAATGCCACCATCATGTTGGATATGATTGGTTCGTGTGATAAATCCCACCTCTTGTTTTCATGTTCTCGAATCGGCCTGAATGAAAACAATGATGGCGTCAATGGAAAGACTTGATAAGTATACAGCTCAGCCACTTATATATCACCACTTTATGTCACGTCAAAATCAAACTTGAAATGGCCTGAAAACATGTTGACTGTGGGGGTTTTTAGTGAGCAATCATCTTGAAGAAAATTAAAGGTACATCTTTGTGTCTTTGCTTGATGACAGCTAAAAGCTGACTATTAAAAGAAAAGCCGTACATTAGTTCACAAATAATATATATCGTCTAAATTCTTACTGCCTTCAGTTATTATTATTATTTACCTATTATTTTTTGCAATTATGTTACTAGCCTAGAGGTGCAAAAATTACCTCATCTTTAAGATGCAGATCACTGCAAAAAAAAAAAAGTGTACATGACAGAGGGGAGAAAAAAAAAGTATGAGAGGAAAAGAAACTAATATGTAGTGAAGAAGAGATGAGAAGTGGTGCACAGTAAATGTTCCTGGACACAGATTATATTTACATTCCATGTGTCTTGTGAAAGAGAACAGTGGAGATGGACTATGGAGAATGTGATGCTAGATATACACTGCACTGTCCGGATGGTGCTCTACATCCAGCAGTCTGAAATGTCATCATGTCTAAAACAGGGACTTTGGCTAGACATTATGTTCTTTTTGGAATTAGTCAATGCCAAGTGTGTGTTTTAGTGTGCCAGTGTCTTATACAAGCCCATAATGCATTTCACCTCTGTAGCAGTCAAGACTGTCAACCCTGCATCCCAATTTGCATACTATCTGTTCTAAATTGTATGTGAGATCCTTCCATAGCAACTTGTAAGCAAACTTTCACATTTGACATTCACATATTGTTGAACAAAACATGAAATGATATTCTAAAAACCCATAGGAAATTCCAGAGGGAACCCACCGAAATTAATTAGCCTTCCAGGATGTCCTAGAAATTTAATTGCAACAGTCAGGTTCAAGTAAAAAAAAAGTCCACAGGGATTGATTTTTACAATAGCTTATAAATCTTAAAAGACTACAGCTACAAGGTTGTTGATCGATGGTACATGCTTTTGTCATCAGTCTGCATTATTTCAACTTGTTTTTTTTTTAAATATTCATAGAGGAATTCCTGGTGAGAAACTAAACAACCCATGATTCTGCAGAGAAATCTCCCTAATCAGAGAATCGAAATAAGCAAAATTGTGTCAAAAGAACTCTTTAGTGTCACCCACTCTCATAAAGCACTGCAAATGACGTGATATGGTCAGTCTTCCCTACTCTCTCAAATTACTCAAATATTTGTAATTATATGCATATTTAGCAATAAATGTAAAATATGTTGTTTCTATATGCACAACCAACATCTTTAAATCAATAGTTTTTATTTATTTATCTGTCATTCACAACGCTTCAGTTATTTAAGTCACCATGAAATCAAAATGTGACAATTCTCATTTTTTCTGGTATATTGAAGTATTTATTATAAATTATTTATCTGTGCCCATCATTTATTTTTATTTTTTTCATGTGCCCTCAAAATAATATACAAGAAGCGGTTTCACTTGGATATGTCACAATAGGGAAGAAAAGACTATCGCAACTTCTGCTTCATGCCGGCTTTAATCACCGGCCTTCTTTGTTTATTTGTCCGATTTTCAAAGTTTATAATGTTGTGATTCACCTCGTAGCTGGTTGCTTTGGTTTGTGGCATTAACAAATACTTTTTTTTAAATCTCTGTGGGAAAAATGACTGTGAAAAATACTTCCGGAACTAAGGCAGCTGAAAAAGTTGGCTGGCACTCTATTGAGATGCAGCCAAAGACCCTGAATTTATCGAATCCAGATGTAAGGCCAATGTCAACAATTAAAGGTTAAATTTGAGTTATCCAGACCTCTCTAAATAATGTTAACTCAAGTAAGAACTGAAGAGATGGGAGGAGTCTTTCAACCACAACCTGCCGCATCATACATGCAGAATCAGGCAGGAAGGGCCCACCACAGAGAACCATGCATTAGTTTATTTGAAAGTGTCATGTCAAATTGTAAAGCAGAATTTCTGTCATTTGCTCTTTGCAATGCTTGCTTATAATACCACATCAGAAGCAAAAAAGCAGCTTACGAATGCTCAGCTAGCATAATGCAAGCATGTTCCAGCAAATAATGTGCCCACTGTCTCTTATTCTGTCTTTCCATCACTTTGTAGGCAGTCTTTATTGTCCACTTCCTTTCTGAAACTCAGCATAATGTTGACACCTCTGGCTACATGCTAATGGATGATCTCAGATCCCGTCACATGATATCTGACTCTCTTTGAATGGCTGGTCACTAAACCACCAGACAAGAGAGAAGTAGAATGTATGACAACTGTCAAAGAGAGGAAGTTAATGCAGAGAAAGAACTCTATTTGTGTGACTTTTAAAGCCTAAAATTACTTGTTCCTACTCAAGTTCTAACAAAAAACTGAACTATATTTACAGCAGCACACTGTGATTTTAAAACAACAGTTGCTTAATAGTGTCACATTTCACACTTGCTGAAAACCACATGTAAAAATTAAATAAATCAAGAGCAGCGATTGGCTTTGCCATCAGCAGTCATAGTCTAATAAAAGTCTTTGAAGCAAGAAAGAAATCTCACTTGACATTTCTCAGCTTTTCAATGAGCAAAGCGTTTTCGTGGTAGTAATTTGTCAGGCAAACTGACATTGACAGCCCTAGTTTGAAAATTCTACATCAGTAAACACACAAATCTACACAATCCCAAGCCAAATAACACACAAACAAAGAGCTTTGAGGTAACCTATTTAAAAGGAATGAATAGAGCAAAACAATGATACTGTGTTTGAAATAACTTGTGACATTGACAGTGCAAAATAATGTGGTCTTTAATTTACAAGAAGAAAGGAGTTTTAATATAAAAAAGGAACGAAAAAGGGAACGGAAAAGCATATGACTTGCATTGTATCTCACTGTGGAGACCCCATGGCCTTTCAATTAGAAACACATGCTCACAGAAGTCCGACTCACTTCCACGAATCGATTCTTTTAAACAGTTCATTTCAAAGACCCGGTTAAATAACAGAAAACAGATTCATTAATTCTTTTATTTTTATATCATACTGTAATAGCGTCACCACGTGGTTTCTGACATCCTATACAGACTTACATTTATTTATTTTTTTACATTCATTTTTAATTTCGATTAAGTTGTATAACAATGGTGGTTTATTGCAGCCATGATTCAGCTCACAAAGTCATTTATCTACCTTAATACATTTCGATTTGCATTACAAAATACTAAAACCAATTTAATCTTTTTGAAGACATTTCTCCACGTTTTTATAAAACAGTTTAAAACCAACTCGTATGTGTTTTTGTTGTAAAGTTGTAAACATTAAAGCAACGTACCAACCTATCAGTGAAATCCACAGCTCACCACAAATATTGATTTTTATTAATTAATCATCACTGGTTCTTTGGAATCCAGCCCAGCATGTCACAAAAAGTATGAACAAATCGCTCGGTCCGATTTTAAACGATTCACTGAAAAGATCCGACTCAAAAGAACGAGTCGTTCACTAATCAGAAATTGCCTGCTCCAACAGCAACAACCAGATTTGAAGTATTTGTGAAACGACAACGGCCCTTTAAAATATTGTGGAATTTGGTTGAAAGACAAAACTAAAGATTTGTTGTGTCTCTAAACTACAGGGAAAAACGTAACTTAATTCCCCTGCCACATACACGCTCTAACTGGCAACCCTGTGGCGGAGACTTCCTCTAAAAGTTGGCACCGTGTGTGCTTTTGTGGGGAAAAAAATGGGTTTAAACGGAAAACTTAATAAAAACCCACTCAATGCTTACAAGTTTGCGGCAATAAACAAATCACGGAGATATCAAATCACAAATGAGTTCCTTGAATCGCGCGTTTTTAGAAAGCAACAGGCTGCGTAAACACTCACCGGTGGTTTGCGTCTTTTTCTCCGCGTCCTCCGCTTACGAAACAAATGCAGCAACGATCATCATCATGAAGCATCTGCACAAACACAGAGGAACTCAAGTTTTGGGCCACTCCTTCATGGCAGAAAACACACACAACTTCTCCCCACTGTTTCCGCCCAGCGCGTGCAGCCTGCCCTACAACCCCATCACATTCACTGGAATAACATTCAAAGCTTATCGCTTTAATACTGCATGTAACAATTCAGTACGTCTCAGCAGTATCACATCTCTTTAGATGAGGGAAGTACAGCATATGTTTTGAATAAGACGTAATATCTTCTAATTCTTTCTTTACCCAGTTTTTCTTCCTCCACCAACGCAACTCTTCGTTCCCTTTATCCGGGACATTCGTCTGTGATGCAACGTTTCCAGATGTGTGCGACTGCCTCGAGCTCAGCGCAAACATCTGTCAAACTGTATAGAGTAGACCGTTTGTGACAGAAAAGCTGAGCTCATGTGAATGTGTGGAGGAAGTAACAAACATGTCGATCAGATTTAAATCCAAATAGATAAACTCAAAATGTACTCATTTTAAATAGGACTTTAAGATAAATTGTATAGGGTTCTTTTTTAAAGTTTGGGATTTATGTAATATTTTTGTCCTTTGTCTAAAGACTATTTTCTACCCTGTGGGGATAGACTATACATTTGTTTTTATTAAAAAATATATATATTGATTTCTGGTCACTGTGTGAGAGAAAAAAGTGCTACAGACATAAAAAATAAAACATGTGCTGAACCCCTAGAGCATAGAATTGCAATGAGAAAAATAATTATAGAAAGAAAACCCAAACATGTTTTCTTCTCCAAACATGAAGTTTATGATGCATGTAAAGACAATTGTTTTTCAATCAGGCCTGTATGCCAAAAAAAGAAAATCATTAAATTAATGATTAAATACATAGACTAATCAAACCAAATAAAAACAGCAATATTGTCAACCATTTATTTGCTATTATTATTATATATTTCTTGTTTGTTAATGTGCTGTTATATACACCGTTTATTCGTTCTTTTCTCGGTTTAAATATCAAGCCATTCAAGTACATTGGTTACCACGGAAAACACAAACCACAAAAATAAAAACATGAAACAAATTTAACATATAGCTAACCTTAACAGAATAAAATATAATATACTCCGTAAAATAAATGCCACACGCTCTCATTTTTCTCTGCTTCTGTGCTTAATTCTGTCAAGATACACTGAACAAAACTTAACACTTTTGTTTTTGCCCCCATTTTTAATGAGCTGAACCCAAAGATGTAAGACTTTTTCTATGTACACAAAAGGCCTATTTCTCTCAAATATTGCTCACAAATCTGTCTAAATCTGTTAGTGAGCACTTCTCCTTTGCCGAGATAATCCATCCACCTCACATGTGTGGCATATCAAGATGCTGATTAGACAGCATGATTATTGCACAGGTGTGTCTTAAGCTGGCCACAATAAAAGGCCACTCTAAAATGTGCAGTTTTACAGAAAAACCAGTCAGTATCTGGTGTGACCACCAGTTGCCTCATGCAGTGCAACATGTCTCCTTTGCATAGAGTTGATCAGGTTGTTGATTGTGGCCTGTGCAATGTTGGTTCACTCCTTTTCAATGGCTGTGTAAAGTTCCTGGATATTAGTAGGAACTGGAACACGCCGATCCAGAGCATCCCGAACATGCTCAATGTCTGGTGAGTGTGCTGGCTATGCAAAAACTGGGATGTTTTCAGCTTCCAGGAATTGTGTACAGATCCTTGCATCATAGGGCTGTGTATTATCATGCTGCAAAATGAAGCGATGGTCGCGGATGAATGGCACAACAATGGGCCTCAGGATCTCTTCACGGTATCTCTGTGCATTCAAAATGCCATCAATAAAATGCACCTGTGTTCGTTGTCCATAACATATGCCTGCCCATACCATAGCGCCACTTGATCCACAACGTTGACATCTCAGCAAACTGCTCACTCACACAAAGCCATACACGCTATCTGCCATCTGCCCTGTACAGTGAAAACCGGGATTTATCCGTGAATGGAACACCTCTCCAAAGTGCCAGACGCCATCGATGTGAGCATTTGCCCACTCAAGTCTGTTACGACGACAAACTGCAGTCAGGTCGAGACCCCGATGAAGGACGACAAGCATGCAGATGAGCTTCCCTGAGACGGTTTGACAGTTTTTGCAGAAATTGTTTGGTTATGCAAACCGATTGTTGCAGCAGCTGTCCGGGTGGCTGGTCTCAGACGATCTTGGAGATGAAGATGCTGGATGTGGAGGTCCTGGGCTGGTGCAGTTACATGTGGTCTGCGGTTGTGGGGCCGGTTGAAGGTACTGCCAAATTCTCTGAAACGCTGTGGCATTGTGCTGTGTGATAAAACTGCACATTTTAGAGTGGCCTTTTATTGTGGCCAGCCTAAGGCACACCTGTGCGATAATCATGCTGTCTAATCAGCATCTTGATATGCCACACCTGTGAGGTGGATGGATTATCACCGATTTAGAAAGATTTGTGAACAATATTTGAGAGAAATAAGCCTTTTGTGTACATAGAAAAAGTCTTAGATCTTTGAGTTCAGCTCATGAAAAAAAAAGTGTTGCGTTTATAATTTTGTTCAGTGTACATATGAACACAGTTCTGATACTGACATTCTGAGGGAAGGAGCAGCTGTAATAACAGATCTACTTTAAATGAAGAGAAACAAGTGGTGATGTGTTTTATTTTCCAGTTGTTGTCCAAGCACACTGTTTCCAAGCAGCCTCTTTGCTACAGCTCAGCAGAGAGTCGAGGCACTCCAGTCCCTGGCTTCAATTGGGCCTTTGGACTCTCACAGCATGCTGAGCTCGATCAGGCGTCCGGCAAACACACCTAAAGTGCCAATAATACACACCGCCATGAACACGCATAGAAGAATGTGATCCAGGACCATAGCGACAAACTTCCATTCCTCTGCGGCCTAGATGAACAGACAGAGTGAAAGAAACAAATAGTCAGATGAAGGAAGAAGAGGAAGGTAGAGGAAGTACTTCACAACTCCTGTTCAAAGAGGTGCAAAAGAACAAAAGTTGTGAAAGCTAGGAGGTAAAATGAAGGAGAAAGAGAGCATGATTGACAAGTAGAGCAAAAAATGAGATAAATGTTCTCACATTGTTGGACTCCTCGTCGCTTTTCATGGTGTCTGCGATGTATTTAACACCCTCGATGGCGCTACGTACATCAGGATTTTTGGTTATGGGAGAGTGGTAAGTGACAGAGGCAGGCATGGGTTTCCCTGAAATGTCAGAGATGTCAAAATCAGCAGGAAAGAGATGCTTTTCCTGTCGTTCCTGGGACGGTCGCTTCATGGTGGAGAAAAACATCAGGTTTGGAATGGTGTCTATGAAGATCTGTAAAACAGAAGAGAGTGGGAGTCACCATGCATACCTGATCAGAATATAAATAGGTTTATCAATAGCTCAAAGTAGGCAAAAATACCCACAAATATATGTAAAGTTTAGAAACAAGTAAACATCGTACTTTACTAGCTGCACCAAACGGGACTGCAAAAATAATGATTCTCAACCACTGTTGAGAACCGGTGGTCCCATCCTAAACTCATGCCCACTTGATGAGAGTCCACTTTAAATTTTTTGAGCCAACTGCATTTTGAATGTAACTTCCAAAAAAAGTACCTTTGTTAAAGGATTAGTTCACTTTTAAATAAACTTTTGCTGATAATTTACTCACCCCCATGTCATCCAAGATGTCCATGTCTTTCTTTTTTTTCAAAAGTTTTTTGATGAAAACATTCCAGGATTGTTCTCCATATAATGGACTACAATGGGCCCCAAACGGTTCAAGGTCTAAATGACAGTTTCAGTACAGCTTCAAAGGGCTTTAAGCGATACCAGACGATGAATAAGGGTCTTATCTAGCGAAACGATCTGTTTCTGCGAGAAACCGAGCAGTATTTATGCTATTATTTTACCTCTTATCAGACGAACGTGATCATCTCTGAGCTCAGCCATAACTTCCGCTAAGTGAGGTCAATATATCTATGATCAGGCTCGTATATCGACCGTAGATGCCTCATTCTACTGATCCGTGCAAGCGCTAATGAGGCATCTACGTATACATCTATGACCAGGCTCGGTTTCTCGCAGAAACTGATCGTTTCGCTAGATAAGACCCTTATTCATCGTCTGGTATCGTTTAAAGCCCTTTGAAGCTGTACTGAAACTGTCATTTGGACCTTGAACCGTTTGGAGCCCATTGAAGTCCATTATATGGAGAAAAATCCAGGAAAGTTTTCATCAAAACCATCAAAAGTCCTTCAACACTAAGAGCCGAAGAGGCCTTAAATATTAAGTTACTATACATACTCATTGACTTCCCTTCTGATTCCCATTACTAACCAAAAGTTCCAAAACAGGTTTTTATTTTATGTTATAGTTAAAACATGTTATGGCTTTGCAAAAGTTTATTTTTGACTGCAGAAAGAAAGACATGGACATCTTGGATGACATGGGGGTGAGTAAATTATCAGCAAAAGTTTATCTAAAAGTGAACTAACCTTTTAATTAAGTTGCAAGATTTTTCATAAATAAAATTAAATAAAAACTGTCAAAAAATGCAGTGTATCCACCCTTACAAAAAAGATATATACTTATTAAGTAAACTCTAGTAAAGTTCAAGTATATTGTCCAAGTATACTTATGTAGTAAGTACATAATTGGGACTTATGAATAGGATGAAGATGTCAATTTTTATAAATATATAATATTTTTTATTAAATATATATATTTTTTTCATTTAGTACTGCCCTTCAGAAGCAACAGAAGATACTTGCATGTTTCCCGGAAGACAAATTAAGTACAATTTACCTTGATTTTCAAATTCAATAGGTTTTCACCCCCCGGCTCTTAACGCATTGTGTTTCCTTCTGGAGCATCAGTGAATGTTTCAACCTTTTTTAGTAGTTGTGTTTGAGTCCCTCAATTGTCCTCAGTGTGAAAAGATGGATCTCAAAATCATAGTCATTGCTGGAGAGGGTTCAAATATGAAAAAGAGGCTGGAAAACTGAAGAATGTGCAGGACCTGGAGGATTTTTCTGAAGAACATTGGGCAGTTTAACTGCTCAGGACAAACAAGGGACTTGTGAACAACCATCACAAAACAAAAAAACAGCTGTGGATCATCCAGGGAACGACACACAGCACTGAGAATCAATGGTTCATAAACTTTTTATCAGGGTTATTTTAATAAATTCAGCTATTTTTTTGTCTTGTGGATATATGTTAACATTTTTTATGTAAAATATCTTATTCAGGACAGTACTAAATAAAAAATAACATGCATTTTGTATGATCCCTCTTATTTAGTTAAAATTATTCCCATTTTCACAGATTCTGCAAGCGGTTCACATACTTTTTCATGCCACTGTACATGTGAACTTAGAGATATACTGTTTTTGTTTATACAGTTAAACTAGATAAACTAGCTAAACTTTGCGGTACAGTGGCCCTCCAGGACCGAGTTTGAACACCCCTGTACTATATACAGTTTACTAGTTATATACATCTATTGTGAAGTGTCTTAAATGAATGAAACTGAATGGCAAACAGATTCAAACCTTTTTGCAATCCCGTCTGATTAGATCAATAGAGTAATTGACATTGCTAGTTCTGATTCAAAAAGCTGATTAAAAGATTTTTTCAGGATGTCAGTAATCACCGTCAGGATTTATCAGTAATATTTGACTGAGGCACAGCAGAATTTGACTGGGGCTCGTGTTCCAGTAAAAAGGGTCTAGTGAAACCCTTGGTAACACCTTCTGAAGATAATTTGCTGTAAACTAAACTCTCATGTCACTTCAAATTCCTATGACTTTTTACCATGGAACACAAAAGGAGTAACAAAGCTGCTCTTTTCCATACGTACCTTGCGGACCCAGGCAGGCATGGTGTGTGTGCTGGGAGAGCGGTGGTGTGTGTTGATGACAATCACAGTGATGATGATAGAAGCAATGACAAAGATCATGGTGAAGAGCATGTATTTGCCGATGAGTGGGACAGCACTGGAGGTTGAGGGGATCAACTCAACGATCACCAGCAAGAACACAGTCAGAGAGAGCAGGACAGAGATGCTGAGGGTCATCTTCTCACCTACACGCAACACAAGACAGAAACCTAGTTCAAAACGTCCATCAAGCTCTAAGTACCTGTCATTTGTAATATTTAACAAGGATCTGTCATGTTTTTTTTTTACATTTTCAACTTTCTTTAGTGTGTAATGTTGCTGTTTGAGCATGAAAAATGTCTGCAAAGTTGCGACGCACAAAGTCCACTCCAAAGGAAGTTATTCTCTATAACAGTGCACACGCCTCGATTGTAGGTTTGAGTTTTCTTCAGGGAACGTACATGTCACAATATTTAAATAATTCCCACCCAAGGCATATACAAAAAAGGGGGCGAGGCCTAGTTGAGCTGCATTGCGTAGCGTGTGGAAAAAAGTGCTATATGGCACTAAAAGAGGTTCTTGGCTCGTAATCATAGGGAACCACTTTAAGTGCAGTATGGCACCAATCTTGGTGCTTCAGTGGTTTTTCAGCGGTTCTTTGGCTGAGGTGCTATATAGCACCGCTACCATATACAAAACATGTTAAAGGGTTAGTTCACCCAAAAATGAAAATTCTGTCATTAATTACTCACCCTCATGTCGTTGGACACCCGTCAGACCTCCGTTCATATTCGGAACACAAATGAAGATATTTTAGTTGAAAGCTGATGGCTGAGAAAGGCTTCAGACAGGCCTCCATTGGCATTCAGTACATTGACACTTCCAAGATCCATAAAAGGCACTTAAAACATCGTTACAAAGTCCATCTCACCACAGTGGCTCTACAATAATTTTACGATGCGACGACAATAGTTTTTGTGCGCAAAAAAAAATCAAAATAACACCTTTATCCAACTTGTTCTCGACTTCCGTGTGTGCCTCCACGACGCATGCGCGAGAATATGACGTAGCGCCGGCGTTCGGGAATCCATGAAATACACACTTAAGCCCCATTTTGAGCACTACGCCGAGACCTAAAGCACGATCAATGTAGAATCCAACAGCTTAGACACGCGCGTCTTCGTCTGCTCGTAAACAAATCGCTTCTGGGTCATATGTCCGAACGCCGGATCTGCGTCATATTCTCGCGCATGCGTCGTGGAGGCACACACGGAAGTCGAGAACAAGTTGGATAAAGGTGTTATTTAGATTTTTTTTTGCGCACAAAAACTATTGTTGTCGCATCGTAAAATTATTGTAGAGCCACTGTGGTGAGATGGACTTTGTAACAATGTTTTAAGTGCCTTTTATGGATCTTGGAAGTGTCAATGTACTGAATGCCAATGGAGGCCTGTCTGAAGCCTTTCTCAGCCATCAGCTTTCAACTAAAATATCTTCATTTGTGTTCCGAATATGAACGGAGGTCTGACGGGTGTCGAACGACATGAGGGTGAGTAATTAATGACAGAATTTTCATTTTTGGGTGAACTAACCCTTTAAGATATGGTGCTATATAGCACCAAAAGTGGTTCCCCTATAATTACGGTCAAGAACCACTTTTAGTGCATTATAGCACCATATTTTTAGAGTGTATGGTAAAGGGCGTGACATTTCCGAAACTCGTTCAAAGTAGTTGACCAATCACAACACACCGGTCCAGCCAGCCAATCAGAGCAACCAATCAGAGCACATTGCACTTTTCAGAAGGAGAGTTCATAGAAACAGGAACTAAACCGAGTGTTACTGCCAGACTGAGAAAAGAGGTGCTGCATTAGTGTAAAATATGTGGTTTAGCGAGGTCTGCGACAGGAGAGAGAGCCGGGAGACGAGAGGTGAGAAAGTGGGTCAAGTGCAAATGACAAACACCTGTATCTCAGTAATTGGCGTGGAGAGACCAATGCTGCGTTCCAGTTTGTTTTTATTATGCCCTTCACTTGCTAACTTCCCTCCGTCTCGTTCACTCGGATGTGTGTCATTGCTTACGTTGCATGAGTGCCCACTACAGGCGGAACCTTTGCTATGGACTGAACTGGAACGTCCTAAGCCCTTGATCACTTGGAATCCACTATGGAGTTGATTTATTATTAATTTTTTTATTTTACGAAATTGTTTAATGCAGCATTCTATATGTATATAAGTGTGTTTGGGTTGTTTAAATGTTTTTTTAAATAATTTAAATATCATAGAGCTGTTTGTGGTGGGGTAAATTAAACGTGATATGCGGTGACGTCACATTCGTGTTGCATTATGGTATATGAAGCTGCCTGAAGTGAACTTATGAAGTAGACTCACTCCCTCGGTCAAAATCAAGGGAGCGAGGGTCTGTCCATATAAACTCCCCTCGTATACTTCACGAAGTGGAACGCACTTCAAAATGGCGGCAGGGATTCCCCCGAGGGGAAGTGCTTAGGGAAGTTCACAAGTGCGTATCTAAAACTGGAGTGGAAAGCAGTACAGGGAGAGAGAGAACTGGAGACTAGTGCGGATCTGGATACTGTGTATGAGAGTGGATTTTTGTGTTTTGATTGTGCTGTAGTTTCTATGGTGAATGCGCTGAGTGCTTGCCAAAGCGAACTTTCCGGAAATGTTCTCAAGTTTCTAAATTTTGTTCTGTGTTTATTTTGTTATTGAGAGGAAAGCAAGCTGTACATACTTACATATTCATCTAAACTTTGCCCAACGCAGTGTGGGCGGCATTATATGTTCGTTAACAGTATATCGCTGCTCACGTATTTCAAACTTAGTTTTACCCCTAAACGAAGAACAAAAAAGAACTTTGCCGTGAGTATATCGAGGCGTATGTGAATTAGGCCTACCTGAGTCTGTCTCTCAACAGTGTCCGGTAGCAGCATTTCTACTGTAAGTTTATCTGCTCCAAGAACAGCGCCGTTATTACCTTACTAGTGAGAAATGTCATGTAGCTTTTAAATTGTTAAACTATTTTACTGAAAAAAAATTACTGGAATTTTACTATTTTACTGGAAATGTGTCCGCACTGTATGTGTGTGCGCTTGAGTGTGAGAGAACAGGAGAAAGAGAGTATGTGCTTTCCGTACATATTAAAACGCAAATTTGTCGCAAAAAAAAAAATCGTATTGTTTACTATATTCGTTTGCTTGGTCAGTGTCGTTGTGGATTTTGGTTCTTTTGCTGTTGTACCTTTGAAATAACTGAAATCATATGGCAAAGTTATATGGAACTGTAATGCGGTAAAGACCTGCCTGGAACTACTTTAGCCAAGCGTTTCTCTGAAAATAACTGCACACCTTAAAACGTTCGTCAGCCAATCAGATTCAAGCATTCAACAGCACCGTTGTATAATGTATTTTGAACATTGAACCATGAAAACCTATTTCCCCATGTATATTTATATATTTAAATATTTTTTGCAGGTTTCAGCGAAAATAATTAAAGTTACCATGATATAATAAAATAAAAACACACCATGATGTAAGATTTTGGTCATACAGCAGGCATGTAGACACAAAAAACACACAGTGGGTTACCGGAGTCTGTGGGCAGGTAGAACACAAGTCCAGTGAGGAAGGAGAACAGCATGCAGGGGATGATGACGTTCACGATGAAGTAGAGAGGGAGGCGGAGCAGGAGGAAGTGATAAGTGATGTCGAGGTAGGGTGTATCTGGACAGCAAGCATAATACACCCAGTGTTTCCAGTTCCTGTAATCCTTCATCACCCACTCCCCGCTCTCCATGAAATTACTGAGGTCTGGTCTGTCGCTGTCCTTACACATACACAAAAAGATGCATTAATAACCTGGTTCATAATAAACAATGTACAGACATTAATAAAGCTTATTTTGCAGCGTGGAAGTAAGCTATTTTCTGTGAATGTGCCAGACTTCCTATTCATTAGCCACTATAAGTAAATAACTAGATGAATAACAAAGTAAACAGTAAAACTATTTGCAGTACAAGCCAGTGTGTTTATGATTATGTCAATACTTTTAAATAAAATTATAACAAATACCAGTTTACAATATCAAGCAGGATAAACATGATTGGTCATCATGTGTGTGTTGTTATAGTTACTGGGTTGATGGTGACAAGATTGCCATCATAGGTCCACGTTCCAAGTTTCATGCTGCAGTTCTGCAGGTCGAAGGGGAAATGAAGGACCACGATCTCACAGTAGCTCTTAAAGATTGCTGGGGGAGTCCATGTTATCAAACCCGTGTGCTCCAACAAGACCTTTGTCTCATGGACGATGGCAAAGTCTCCATCAGCACTGCACATACACAAATAAAGAAATATATCAGAGCAGGTATATGCACATTTCAATGCATGTATTTTACCTGATAACACACTACAGGTGCCCATCAGATAAATACATGCAATGGGTGAAAGCCAACTGGACAAAGTGACTCATACTTGTTATAAAGCACTAAATCAGGTTTCCAGATGTCAGTGGAGGGAATTCTGATCTTCCTGATGCCACCATAGTCATCAGGATTCCACTCCAGATTCACATCCTTCCATTGCTGAACATGAGAAAAGGAGAAAAAGATTGATTGTGTATTGACTCCTAGCTGTATCCACATGGGTAATGTAATTTTAAAGTCAAACAGAAGTTGCAATTTTTTCTTCCCTATTGTGACATATATCCAGGTGAAACCGCTTCTCAAAGACAATATTTTATCCACTGAGAATTGATTGGTTGTGGTTTGTTATTGCTGTGATCTCATGTGAGTGACATGTGAGGTTGCAGGAGGGGAGAGGTTATTGTCCCACCCTTGTTCCGTCGGAGAATAGATGTTGTTGTAAGGAGGAGGGGGATGTATTTTGATTGAAGCCACCATGAAATCAAACTTGACAGTTAAATTGTTTATATATTAAATAAATATTGCAGTATTTACTATAAATGCACATCATAATTTTTTTTATTTAATGCGCCTTCGTAATAATCAAAATCCCCCTCCCTCTTGCAGTGACATCTCTTCTCTTCTCTGATGATGTGTTTTTTGTTAAAGGGCGGGACAAACAGTCACTCACATTAGATCCCAGCAATAGCAAACCACAACCATCCAACGATCCAATCAATTCCTGTTGGACAAAATCAAGTCCCGTCCTGCATTTTTTCTCGTTGGAGAAGCCATTTCATTTGGATATACTTCACAATAAGGAAAACCTTCATGCTGATTTTAAAGATGGTTTGCATAGATAAATCCTTTATAATAAACACTGCAATATTCCATAAAAGAAAATAATTGTGCAATTTGATTTTAGGGTGATTTTATGGCAGCATTTGTTGTACTGCCTTTTATTCAATAAAAATGAACTTTTTTTTAATAAAACAAAATCATTGCAAAATGTAATGAGAATCATCATTAAAATGAAAGACAATACCAGCCACACCGCAATGAAGAGAATTAGCACTTTTTACATAAAAATGAATGTATAATGTGTAATAATGTAATGCAAGTTGAAATGTGACCAGGACATTTCTTGACTGGTTTCAAGGGACCCAAGTATTTGACACAATAAATGTTATAGTACAGAATGTTGTGTTATTAACATGGATTAAATCTCCGTTTTTCTTCATACAGGCCAACTTTCACAGTAGACATCTTGATATCTACTTTGATAGCAGCACACAGGAACTGAAACAGCTGCTCAAACCCACACCTGCTTTAGCCGTACATTACTGGAGACAATCTGATTAACTTCATCCTGTAAATAAGAAAGGGAAGGTGATGGAGGGTAAGAGAAAAGAAAAAGTATATGGTTTTGTAATGTATACTTTTTATTACAATAATAAAAATTTCATCTGAATTCAAGAAATAAAAATGAACAGAAATATGATTTACCACACTGATAAGCTGAATGAGTTGTAGTCCCACAGTAACCACTACTGGATCCTTAAAATGGCTGACAGGACGAACAACCTTGTTATATCCGGTAAACAGAGACTTTACTAATCTTGTCTCATCTTCCGAGCACAGTGCTGGTCCTGCAACACAAGCACACACACACAAACACACACACACACACACTACTTCAATGCTCTGTGAGAATAAGTCACCCAACTCCTCTTACTCACAAACACACACATCCATCCTAAACAGCAGGATTAAAGTTGATGGACTCAAGCAACTGCATATGACACACACACACACACACGCACGCACACACACACACACACACACACACACACACACACACACACACACACACACACACACACACACACAGTGATGTGACTATTATTTTATAACCAGAACTAACTGAAGTAATGCAGAAAATCTACAGGTAAATACATTTATTCAGATAACTGGGTTTCTTTGGTGTGTTGAAAATGTTTTGTTTCTTATACAGCACATCTCTGAGCCATAATTTGGGGTAAATATTTTTCCACATTTCCATTTAATTACATTATTAAATGTGACCATTTATTTTGCAATGTTTCATTAATTTCCACTGTTCCACAAATATGCATATCAAAAGTGAACTGACACGTAAATGAGTGAGCGTTTGAGTCCACATGTACATTTAGTGTTCTAGATAGTATACAAACATCAAAGAAGGAGCTTTCCCGGTTTAAGTTTAGGCCACAGTATCATTTGCCCTGATGAGCAGAGCATTGACTTCAGCCTCAGCTAAGAGATTAGGCATAAAAGCAACAGAATATGTAAAAAGAGAGACGACATGCTAATATCTGTTAGCAAATAGCACAAAATTGACCGCTGACACACTGATCTTATAAAATCCCCAAACCACTTGAATGACGCCGGCAGGCCGCGCACTTGCGCCTGTCAATCAAACAGGACGCATAGTATGCATACCATACACAGAAGCATAGACAACTTTAAAAGTGTTTAAAAACAACAACATTTGAACATAACAACGTATCGCTGTTGAAATGAACCTGTATCGCTTTCCAACAAACGTTTGGGTGGAATAGTACGATTACCCGCTTTCTGTACTTGTCACAGAGGTTATTTAAGCAATATAATTATATTTACGTAATAGCACAGATAGCTGTTAAACTAAAGCCTATATCAATGTATTTAAACTTATGGGCAATTTAAATACTTTATTTATCAGGGCAGTTTCCCCAATATAAAAATCTAATAGAAAACAAAGTGGTCACTTACCAAATAGAAAAGGCAAAAATGGCAAAATCAGTATAAAGTTATTCATCGCCTTATGAGAAAGTGCGTGTAGTCGTCTGAACGATCAAATAGTCTATAAGAGCACAGCTAGTTGACTGTGCGTCCTGACTGGAGCTGGAACTGTGCGTGAGTGTGTTGCACTATTGTTAAACACTCATGTTGCGCGAGCTGACAGCTGTCAAGTCTGCTCGAGACAAATATTGCTGCACGTGCGTGCATGGTTTTAACTTAAAGCGCTATGCGTGTACGGTTGCTGTTGCAAACAACCATCATCCAACTATATTCATGTCTTGAATGTAACCATTTCAAGTCATCTACCTAGTGGTTGTTCACCGTAATAATAGTATAAAATACTATTATAATTTTTTATAATTATTAAAAAAGTATAAAATACGTCTCCTGTCGCCCCCTTGCAGTTGCAACCAATTAAATGATCAATTATTGTGGAATATGTGAAGCAACATTTACTGATGCCATATGTGCATTTACTTATATTTAGAAACCAAATTGTCTCAATTCTTTTCTATATGGATACAAGTCCATTTATAACCTACAAGAAAACAAAGTAATGTGTAAGATTTGAGCCATTTTAGGTCCAATTATTATGGCACTATTCACCTTAATGTGAATTGAAAAACAAAAGTAACTCCTTTTAAACATTCCCAAATAGCTTAATCTGCAAAAGGACAAGCATGTTCATTGATACCGGATTGCAACACAAAAGGCATTCCAACATTTTAAATAGTGAAATACATGTATTTATTCTGTATTTGGATACATTTTTACAATACATGTTTTTATTTTATCAGCTTTCAACAAAACTTGGAAAATGTACAATTTTATTGACACCAACACAGAACTCTTTCGGTAGCCAGTGTAAAACGCGTGTCGTCACAGCTGTAGGAAGAGGTGGACGGAGCAGTATTTACATGGCGAACAGAATGAGGAAAGCCACCATCAAACAGAAGAGACCCATAGCCTCGGACAGGGCAAATCCCAAGATAGCATATGAGAACAACTGCTGCTTCAGAGATGGGTTCCTGCGGGAGAGAAGGAGAGGTCAGGGGTCACTTATCACCTGGTCTCTGTAATGAAGTTGGCTTTATGTCATGGACAACAGTGTGATGCATGAAATGGGTCAGGATGAGTTGCTAAAGTTGAACTAAAACTGAATATGTCTTACAAAATACTACACTTGCATTGCAGCAATATTCACAAGAGCAGTTCTTATATTAACTTTAAAATATAACTCAGAATTTAATATATAGGAGGGAGACCATTTAGGGGTCATTTCAGTGGTTTGTGTTGGTCTAGTCTACCTGGCATATCCAATAATGAGACTGCCGAACACTGTTCCGATTCCAGCTCCTGAACCTGCCACTCCCACGGTGGCGGCACCAGCACCGATGAACTTGGCGGCTGTGTCGATGTCACGGCTTATGGCGCTTGTCTGAAAACCCCGCACTGCAACCTGGGAAGCGGCGGTCTGTGGCAGGAAGGCTGGGCTGGCCTTTAGAAGAGGACACGATAATCAAAATGAATGAACTGCAACAACCATCACTCGACAAAAAGAAATTGCATTGCAGATCAATTAAAACGACAAGTATGCATGCAAGTTCATATAATGAAGGAATTAATCTTAAAGGGATAGTTCACCCAAAAATTATTGAACCATTGACTGCCATAGTATTTTTCCCCCCCTACTATGGTAGTCAATGGTTGCTCTTTCTTCAAAATATTTTCTGTGTTCAGCAGAACAAAAACTCATAAGTTTGGAACAACTTGAGGGTGAGTAAATGACAATTCTCATTTTTGGGTGACCTATCCCTTTAAGGCGATATATAAATCCTTGCATTGACTTTACAGGGTTTCAAAAAAGCAACACAGAAAATGCATAACGCATCTTGCTTTCAAACTGCTGAAAGGACATTAAATGTCAATTTACAACAGCAAGCAAGTGCCAAAGATGTTAAAAATCTGCCAATACATAAAACACTCACCTCTGCAGAGCTGACATCTGGCCTGGAGAGCACAGAGGCAGAGAGTGGTCTGTACAGCGCCCTTGAGCCAGAGCGGACCTGAGACACAGATCAAAAAAGCCATTATCACACAAGACATACGATTACGTTCATTAGGAGTGCACTTCAGACTGACACACAAGGCCCAACTGTTGCTTCAGCACTTGAATGAAGTGACATGTCAAGGAAAATACATTTAATATGCTCTACATTTAGAAATTATACATGACATTTGGAACGTGACTTGTAAAATAGTCAATTAAACATAATACATTTATATTTAAAGAATTAGAAGGTGTGTGGCAAGTACAGTGCAAGAGGAAAGCAACAAACCAGGACATAACCACTGCAGCCTTGATTAAATCAACCATCACCACCCTTTTTACCATTTAGCTCTAATGTAATACAGGGAGTTCCGTTTTGTTTCACATTTCAGCCGTCCATGAAACATTATGGTTTGCTGTGAGATTGTTATAATGACCTTGACTTCGCTGGAATCGCAGTTCAGATGATAGCATTAGCAACACAACAACGATCAGCTGGCCATTGACATTAACCATAATGACATGCAGACACGAGTTTTGCAGCCGCAATTTTTTTTATTTAGACGCAAATAACGCATGTAAAACGGAAAGAGAATAAGAGCTCCAGGCCTCTGGCATAATTCTCTGACCATAGCCATTTTATTGCACCTGCAAAAATCACCATAAATACTCACCAGTGCGGGTGTGGACACGAACTTAGCACAGGCGTACATGTTTGATTGAGTTCGCTGACTGTGGTGAAGAATAAACCCGCGTCTGTATCTATGGAAAAAGACGAGTTTAAGGTCAATGGAATATCAGCGCTTTCAAAAAACTACCTGGCACTAAATAGCTGCTTTTGCAAAGGCAGTACAATCAGTAGAACTTGAAATGGAATAAATGATTTGAAAAAATATATCTAAAGCGTCATGATGGTATACGATTGTGACAATTTAGCTTCGCCGGTTCCCATTTAGCTCTTCTTCACTTACCCGGCTGCAGAGGTCGAACCGCTGAGGAGCTACTGCGCATGCCCGACCCTCTATTTAATGAAGCTCCCGGATGCATGAATGACGCGTTTGAAGGTCATTCAGTGGTGCTTTATTTAAAACTGCACTGAGGGCAAAGAAAACATACAACTGTTATTTACTGCCTTTTCACACATCTATCAGTGTTACAATATGTATAAGAGAGATGACAAGCAGATCCAGTTTTACTAGAGGAGTGTAATAAAATAAGGTGAAAGCACATAGACAACCTTTGTATATAAAATATACACAATGCTTAACATTCAGTACTGCTCATTTTTCTCATACTTACTTATAGGCTAAAGGATACACAAGAATATTATATACACATGACTAGGATCATGAGATAATTTCTAGTTTTCTATAAATATTTAAGGAGAAAATATAGCCAATTTTGAGGGGTTGTCATATTGCAATTTGCTGGTTTGATATTACACTAAACATATCTCAAAGAACACATTTGTGATTATTTTCAGGGTCTGTGAAATCGCATGTTGTCACCTATCAAAGGACAGAACAGAAATGTATAGGGAAAAACTGACTAGATTTTTGAGTTATTTGCATTGCTAGGGCACAAATCAAACATTGTATAACAAACTGAAATCTACTCTAAAATTATTTATCTATAATTTATTAGAATATTTGCTGAGGCACAAGTCTCAGAAACATTCATGTGTCTCACTTAGCCTTTCCATATTGTGCTTTTTAATTTCTAAAACATTAATTTGGTTGACTCCAATTTGCTGTCTAGCTACTGGAGAAAAAACTCCCATTTCATGATGATGTTTAAAGAATCGTGGTTTAGAAAAGGAACAGTGATTGGCATGTACAGTCTGTAAAAGCAGCAGACAAACTGATAATTCCAGTTTCAAAGCACATACATTTTGTGTTGCTGTTGAGATAAGAATCGAATCACCATGAACATGAAAATGAAATAACTAATGCAGAATGCAGAGGAACAATAATTGATGAACTACCAAACTATCATTATCGTCCATTTTTTTATTCATGAATAAATTCCAGTGTCACTTCTAACATCATTTGACTTGTAAAGCGTAAACAACAATACAGAAAACGATGTATGGAGACCAATTATTTGAACAGATTTTGCTATCTTGTAAACTGTGCAGTAAGTCACGTATTCTTAACCAGAAAGGCACAAAACAGTTGAATTATACACAAATAAGTAAACAAACCATTGGCCAGAAAAATACAAGCAATTAAAACAATTCAAAACAAAAGTAATAAATATTTAAGATTCAAAATAGTGCATTTGGCGCAAAAAAAGAAAAACAACGCTTTTGACAAAAGAGCGTATTTTTGTTCAGCTTTCACTTTGCAGATTTCAAATAATTCTGTAAACACAATGATAGCTAAACTCATAGCTATGAAAGCTAAACATTTCTTGCTACATGTTTTTGTTCTTATTTACTATGCAATATTGAGTGGTAACACTGTAAAATTATTTTAGTCTTCAACACTTTAGCAACTGCAGTTTGTTTTGAACAAACCATGCACAGGTATTGTACTGGGTGACATCACCACAATGGGCCACACCACACCATTAATATTACAAATTGTAATGCGATTAGCCCACTATATGTGAATGATGTGGTGCATATATAAATAAATTAGCAGTAAAAACTCTTAACAGCCTTCAGAATTACTAAGATGTACTAAATGAACATGCTGTAGAGAGAAGAAACAAAACATGCCAAAAACCAAAAGCTCTTGTGAACAGCGTTGATCATAAACATGTTTAAAATGCATTCAAACAGTTTAGTTTGATTCCTCCTCTTCTTTCTGCTGTTCCCCCTGAGCTCCAGCTTCTTCCTGTTGGACATCCTTTGAGGGGGACGGGCTACGTTGAGGCTGTGACACCTCTGCCTCGGTTTCATGTGCGACAGAGGGATCTTCAGCGGTGGAGTCCTGAGGGTCAGCACATGTAGTTCTTTCCACCTCATCTGTAAAAATGAAACAATGAAATAAAATAATTGGCACTGGGGACTTACACTCATAAGAGCCACGGTACTGTTGTGGGTGTGTCAGAAAGTATGCATATTAGGCCTGTTAATGCATTATAAAATAAGAATATAATTTGTGGCATTATTCATTGAGTATGGTAATACATGTTTAAAAGGAGCACAATACGCATGATCAAAACTGTAAATAAGATGATTATTGATTATACAAAAACAAAAATTAAGACAATGAACCATGCACTTAACGGTTTGAAAATAAGATTAATAAGAACGGTTTGAATATTCAGCATTTTAGACATTCAGTATCTAACCAAACATTCGACCATCTTGCTAAATTTAATATTAATCTTGCAGATATCTTCTTTTTGATTGCTATTCCTATTTGTATATAGAGAAAAATAAAATCTATTTGCATATAGAGCAAAAAATAGCTGAATGTCAAATGCATAATATTTTCATTAAGAGTTCAAATCACACATTAGAAGACATTTTTCAGATATACAGATAAGATTTGCAGCCATTTACAAACACACCTTCTCGCCTTGTAATGGTGACTGATTATTGTGTTGTGTGGTTTTGTGTATGAGAGGGAATAGAAAATGATTGCAATCATGATTATGTTACCCATAGTAACTGAAAAGAGCAGGTGAAAACTTTAGCACCAAGGCATCATGCAGTGCATACACTACTGGTCAGAAGATTGGGATGAGTAAGATTTGTATTGAATTAAATGAATACTTTTATTCAGCAAGGACACATTAAATTGATCAAAAGTGACAGTAAATATATTTATCATGTTACAAAACAAATCTATTTCAAATAAACTTTTTTAGGTTTCTATTCATCAAAAGACCATAACAAACAACAAAAAATATTTTAAAAGAAAATGGTTATTTTAAGTTGAAATAATATTTCTAAATATTTAAAATTTACTGCATTTTTGATCAAACAAATGCAGCCTTGGTGAGCATAAGACACTTTCAAAAACAATAGAAAAATCACACCGACACCAAACTTTTGAATGGCAGAGTATGTGTAAGTAAAGTGAGTCTGCGTGGAGCTTCTGGGACCTGAGTGAATTCTCTTGAAACTATGAACTTTACTCCAGGGGGTGCCAGAGTGTGAAACCCGAGGGGAGCGGGCCGAGACAATACGGTCTAAAATACACAAATAAAATAAAATACAACATACATTCATACATACACTAACATACAAATGATAAATGTAAAGGATTTCAAAACTGCATGTATTGACTTTCAAAGTTGTTTGCTCTCCTCTTGGAGGCTTTCCAGTTGCAGTTTCAAGACAAATGTGACCCTGGACCCAAAAACCAGTCATAAGTCACACGGGTATATATGTGGCAATAGCCAACAATACATTGTATGGGTCAAAATTATTGAATCTTTTATGCCAAAAATCATTAGGATATTAAGTAAAGATCCTGTTTCATGAAGATATTTTGTAAATTTCCTGTCGTAAATATATAAAAAATTATTATTAGTAGTAATATGCATTGCTAAGGATTTCATTTGGACAACTGTAAAGGCGATTTTCTCAGTATTTAGATTTTTTTGCACCCTCAGATTCCAGATTTTCATAGTTGTATAGTTGTAATAGTTGTATCTCTGCCAAATATTGTCATATCCTAACAAACCATATATCAATGGAAAGCTTATTTATTCAGCTGATGAAAATTTGTGGTCCAGGGTCAAAAATGGCATGACAAAATGGCCCAATGATTTTATGAGATCATCATAATGATGTCACTGGCTGTCAGCAGAATACCTTCAGGGGCATCACTGTCCTCTGGTGTCTCGGTGGCGGCAGAAGATTGTGTTTCAGGAGATTCAGAGCGAAGCCTGCGCTCAAAACTGAACTCTGGGAGTCTGGGTGCCTGGGGGCGTGTTTTTCTTGCCGGGTTCATGAAGTAGCAATAAGCACAACGGAATGCTGTAACATTAAAACATCACACGTGAGTATCAAAAAAAGAGGATCCTTGGGTAAGGAAACACCACACTATCATTTTGAGTATCCTCAGGAAAAAAAGTGCACAGTTCCATAATGTGCTCTGACAGGCTCTTACCTACATACTCAAATTCCTCCTTCAAAGCCATACCATTGTGGGAAAAACACTGCTGGCAAATCAATGCATATCTGAATGTATAAGGATAAATGGGGGAAAGGCAAGAGACAAATCATTCTCACATGTACTGACATAATTATGGCCAGTAGAGTGTTCAGTGTGTTTCTCTGAGTAGCTTGAATGTCAAGCCGGTTGTCATACCTGTTCTGAGGTCCATCTCCAACCAAATACTCAATGACTCTGTCCACAGAGCTACGCTCTCGTGGAAGAATGGGTCGAGCAAGAGGTGGCCCAGGGGGATGCATACCTGGAATGATCAAGAACATAATCAACACTTCATCATTGCACAAATCAGAAAACGACATGCCAGAACTTCAAAATAATGCAAATGACATCAAATATGGCAAAGCAGTGAGAAGTCTATAATATTCAGTCTGTTTAAGCGCCAGGAATGCAGTTATCCTCGATTAAGAAGCTAGGAATACGTTTTAATACAGGCTTAAACTGTATGAATCCCTTTATAAACACTTAAAGGGATAGTTCACTTAAAAATGTATTCTAAATTAATTTCCTCACCCTCATGCCATTCCAAACCTGTATGACTTTCTTCTGTGGAACATAAAAATATATTTTTTAAAGAAATGTCTAATTTTTGTTTTGTCCATACATTGGAAGTCAATAGTAATCAAAACTGGATATCAACATTCTTCAAAATATCTATTGTGTTCTGCAGAAGAAAGAACGTTTAAAAGGTCAGGAAGGAAATGAAGGTGACAGAATTTTCACTTCGAGCCAACTATTGCTTTAGAAAATAACACCTTCATGATGGCCATAAATTGAGTACTTTTGCACACTTTTATATGTAAACATTTATTAAAGAGAAATTGCAGCTAAAACTAAGGACGCACAATATATCGAGTATCAACCTATATTACAGTTTGGAACATGTATTTAGTAATAGTCAATATTGATTAATTATGCATGCTCATTTCCCTGACTTTGTACATTTACTCACTTAAAATGTATCTAATAATAATAATAATTGAATAGCATATCTCAAAACAAATATCCATTTTCTTCTCCATATCCAACCATCTGTACATAATTTTGTAATGCATTTAAATTATTTGTAGTATTTAAATGATTGACTTTGTCACTTATTTAGTTAATCTTATTTCTTATTTATCTCAGCCATTTATCATTTAAAAAAATATTAGCAGTGCATTTCAATCAAAAGCACAGCCATTATGATAAAAGACACCAATGTTCATAAAACAGGTACATCTATTCAAGAAACACGCAACTTTTTGAGACTTTAGCTAATTCACCGTATCCCCCAGAGTTAGATAAATACATACCTACCATTCTCATCTCCTTGCGTGCCATAACTCTAGGATATATACACACCCACTGCTAGCCTAGCTTAGCACAAAGACTGGAGGTAAACGGCTCCAGATAGCCTACTGCTCAATAAGTGACAAAATAACGGCAACATTTTCCTATTTTCATGTTGTGATGTGTATAGTTACATCGTAACTAAGACCAACGAAGGAAAATTAAAAGTTGCGATTTTCTAGACCGATATGGTTAGGGACTATTCTCTCATTCCTGCGTAATAATCAAGGAACTTTTCAATGATATTACGCAGCGCCTGAAAATAGTCCCCAGCATGCTCTCTGTACAAGCAGGTTGTCACGTTGGTTATGTTGACGGAAGTAAGCCTATTTTCAGGCGCTGGGTAATATCATTGCGCTGCTGCACCCACGGTACGGCAGCAAAGTTCCTTGATTATTACGCAGGAATGAGTATAGTTCCTAGCCATATCAGTCTAGAACAGTGTTACTCATTGCGCAGCTCGCAAGCCTCATGCGGCTCGCCCAGCTTAATTTGCGGCTCGCATGGCAGTAAATACGGTGAAATGATCATGCAGTGAATACATACATTTCTTAAAAACAAGCAGGGCTATAACATAACCCATTAAAAACTCAAAGTGTCTGCTATATAACAAACAATTTATATTTAAAAAAAAATACCCCAAAACAGCGGCATTACAAGATGGAAATATAGACTAGAAAGGATATTTAAACTTGCTCTGCCTCACATCCATGACTCACAGCAGAGTTTTGGCTGCCTCCCAGCTTTTAACGCCGAATGTGCGCTTATTGATCAACACGTTCTCATGAAATACTTATTTATTACACAAATTGTATTTATTGTGCGATTTATACGCCAAAATGACTTTTTACGTGCATATGATACGCATTGTCAACTAGGATTACGCGCCAGCATCATGAGTTTTCACGAGTTCTCTTTCGCTCTTGAACAAACTATAACACACAGAATTATGCCTAAATGTTCGTTTTGTCGAGTATCCTCATAAGAACAGTATTAAATGAGTTAAATAACGTCTAATAAACTAATAAAGACGTGTGTGACAGCGTGTCAGATCCGCATCATGTTCGGTTGCGGCAGATCTTAAAGGAACAGCAGCGACTAATGATATCTGGTCAGGGCTCGACATTAAGCCTGTTCATCAAGTAAATCTGTCATTCACTTGTCCGAGTAAAACATTTGCTTGTCCGGATTTTTTTTGTAAATATAATCTATACTGAAGCAATATTCTCACCAGTGTTTAATCAGCTTGACATATTTAAATATGCATATTTGTCATATTTGTACCTTTTTATAAAGGGCATTTTTCCATAATCTTATTAAATATAGGGTATGCTTCGGCTTTCCTTTTATATTCTTAAATTTGATCAATAAATTAAATTAGAATAAGACACTATAGGCTGTTACCAATCAAATTAAATCATTTACACTGAAAAATTACAACTGCATTAAATAATGTTATGAGATTATTTTAAATATTTTTGAATATACAAATAAGAAATGTTGGAATGATGAAACTAAACCACCAGTAGGTGGCAGCATGTGACCGTCTTAATGAGCGAGTCATTGAGTCGATTCAGTGAAACGGCTGAATCATTCAAGAATTTGGCGGTCGTTTACGAATAGGCCATTGAATCTTTGATTCAACCGATTCATTAAAACGCTGAATCATTCACTAACACGCACTGTTGCTGTGAGATGCGTTACGGTTCTGCTCGCTGCTGAAATAGAACAAAAACAGTCCATATTGCTTCTAAAATGTAAGTGACTTAATGTTAAATTGTTTACGGAACTGGCGTTTGAAATCAGTGTCATTGTAAGTCGTGATGGTATTCAGGAAAACAACATGTATGTTATAAATATAAAAACTGCACAATTTTAACTGTGTATGTTAGCTGAGTTTCTGTGTGTGAGCGGCGCTCATTTGTTTTCGATTTTCTCCTCGAGAGGCTGTGTGAGCCTCAACAGCACAGCCTTGTTAACGTCAGTTCGTTTTTTATTATCCACTATCGATCGCCACTTACACTAACTGAATGCAGAATCATTATTGCACTTTGGTGATTCCCTAGTTATTTTTTGTTTTGACGTTTTAACCAGGATACTTGTCCGTCGGGTCGGGCAAGTAAAATTGTTTTTCACTTGCCCCTTTAAAACTCCACTTGTCCCGGACAAGCGTTAATGTAGAGCCCTGCTGTTATTAATGTTCATCACTCACTACTCTTGACAAAATAACTTTTGTAGCTTTAATAAGGATTAATCTATATTTAATTCATAATAAGTTTGAAGCCTAATAAATGTTTAAAAAATTCAGTTCACACTGTAATATTGAATGGCTATAATTAATGTTTAAAGGTCCCGTTTTTCGTGTTTTTTTGAAGCTTTGATTGTGTTTACAGTGTGCAATATAACATGTGTTAATGTTTCATGTGTAAAAAAACACAGTATTTTTCACACAATTTACTTATCTGTATACCGCTGTTTTCACTGTCCTCAAAACGGCCTGAGAATTTCCTCGTTCTATGAAGTCCCTCCTTCAGAAATACGTATCGAGTTCTGATTGTGCCAGCGATTCCCGTGTTGTGATTCGACAGCAGCTTAGCCCACGTTGCCCGAGAAGGCCACGCCTCTTACCATAACGGGGAGATGAACGCACTCAAACTACAGCCCCTGAAGGCCAAACAAAGGTGATTTGACTCCGGGATGAAAATAACAGCGTCTGATGGCGACAAACGCAACCGAACCCGAACCGGACCGAGCGCAACACTCCCTCTTCTCCACGAGGGAGCAACAAGACCATGCCCCCTTTTCCGCGTATTCTTGTGGGCGGAGGTTAGTCAACAAACTGCTCTACTGACGTAATTAAAGCAGGAAATACCAGGATGTAGTCCAACCCGGCCGTTCGCTGTAGGCTTTGAAAGGGAACTTCTGTTAAATAAAATATCTCGCTTGGCATTGAACTTTGAGCTTTATAATTTTACAGGCGTTATTTATGCTCTAACAGCAACATTACACACTAACTAAAGTTTGAAAAATGGGATCACGAAGAACAGGACCTTTAAAATTAGGGGAAAAACTATTTCATAGAGACATCAGTATCAGTGATACTGGCCTTCATTCATAAAAAACAAATATTGCCATTGAACAAATATTTAAAATATACTGTCTTTGTTTTCCTCCATTAATTTGGTGATTTACTGTGAAATTATTACATCATTAAATATATATAATTAATAATGTATTTATGACTGGATGTAACTTTTGATACTTTGCGTTAAAAGTGGCTCTCTCCTATTGATTTTGTCCAATCACTGTGGCTCTCCTGAAAAAAATAGCGTAGACCACTGGTCTAGAAAATCGCTACTTTTCATTTTCTGTCGGCCTTAGTAAACGATGTAACGTTATTTTGGAGTTATTTTGTCACTTATTGAGCAGTAGGCTAGCTGGAGCCGTTTACCTCCAGTCTTTGTGCTAAGCTAGGCTAGTGGTGGGTGCGCCAGACAGAGTTATGGCACACACTGAGATGAGAATGGTATGTATGGACTTATCTAACTCTGGGGGATACGGTGAATAAGATAAAGTTCCAAAAAGTCGGCGTGTTCCTTTAACATGAAATTCAACTGATATATTATCTGCTATTTTATCAGAATTTCACATCTGTTTTACAATATTCATTTACTAATCCATGCAAGGACGTGTAAGTACTATAAGTATGAGTGTACCAAACCTGATCCAGGTCCTGGTGAATAGGGATTCATGCTTCTTCTCATCATTTGTTGTGGTGTTTCTGCCTGGCTCGCTCCGGCCGGACTGGCTCCAGACCCGGCCAGCCCTTTCTCTGGAGGTCCTCCTGGGGCAGCACGAAGGGGTGTGCCTCCTGGGGTCATGAGACCGTGTGCAGGCCCGGGAGTTGCCATGCCAACATGCCGCTGACGTAGATCTGGATGTAATGAGTGTATAGAGTGCATTGTGCATACAGAAAACACACCAACTTGTTCAAAAAAAACAAACTCAGTAAATACAAACCTTGTCCTGGTCTAGGGGTCATGTGAGGTCTGACTGGAGTGGCTTCTGCTTCCTGTAAAAAACAAACCAAGAATTCATCCACCACAACTCATATTAAACATGTTTCAAACATAAATCCCAACATCTGTTTGAAACCCTATTCAAGCTTTAAAGGGATAGTTTTAAAATTAAAATTCTCTTTCATCATTTACTCACCCTCACGCCATCCTGGAGATTTTTAGGAAAATAATTGCTCTCTGTGAGTCTATATAATGCCATTGAAAGGATGCCGCTTGGTCAATGTTCAAAAAGCTACACACAGCGATGGTAAAAACGATAGGTGTGTAAGAAAAATATTTTTTTTTTAAACTAAATGATTTTAAATCATTGCTTCTGGTCTTCTGTCTTACGAGCGTTCACGAGGGATGTTTTTCTTACACACACCTATCGTTTAACTTCAGAAGACTTTGATTGATCCACTGAGGTCGTACGGAGTACCGTCACAATCGCTGTGTGTGGTTTTTCAAGCGTCAACCAAGCAGCACCCATTCACTTGCATTATATGGACTCACAGAGATTATTTTATTAAAAATCTTTGTTTGTGTTTATCTGAAGAATGAAAGTCATATACATCGAGGATGGCATGAGGGCGAGAATTGTCATTTTTGGATGAGCTATCCCTTTAATATTAATATTAAGACTGCACTTACTGCTTTCTTCTTAGATTCTGGATCGAATCTCTCCAATATGAGTTTAGCATTTTTGTAGGTCTCCGTTTCCATCACCTCCTCAAGCTGACAAAAACAGAATTCATTTGTTTTATGGAACATACAGACAATTTTAATCATCTGGAATATTAGAACCCCTTAAACAAGCTTAGCTCCTTAGATAGCTTCTGTTCTAATGTGTCTGAAATCACACTTACCATTTTCCGTTTCTGTGTTTTTAAATCATCTAATTTTTCATCTGAAGCAGAAGAAACCATAAAAGCAATCAATCTCTAAAGCTATTCACTAAAAGGAACAGACTCAAAAACATCAAAATCTTAAGATGAAGAAAACAACAAAAAATAAGCCTACTGTTTCTCTCTGTGCGTTTGGAGAAAAGGAAGATGAGCACTTTTCGTAGTAGTAACACTCTATGAAGAAACGGAAATAATCAAATTAAGCAAGAGAACAAAACTATAGTTGTCAATACAATAACATCTATTATACCTTTAAAAATAGGTATAATAGAATGCAATACATATAACGTGTAATAATAAGTAATACATGCGTAATTACATCTGCTGCACTAAATAGTAATACAATAAGCATGCTTGATATCATTGTCCAGTAATAATACTTAGGACTCACAGTGCTGGAAAGGCCAGCAGAGGCAGGGCAGTGATGATGCGAGCGCTCCACTGCTCAGGGAAGTACAGGTAATACACACACAGACATATGATCAGATACAAAGCAGACGAGTAGAAGAGAAGCCGGCCCACCCACAACTTCAGCAAGCGCTGATTCTTTGTCCGGAACTCCTCAAGGTCTTTTATGTCCTATGGATTCAAGGAATAGTGCAATATTGTAAGTTCATAAGCAATGCCATTATGTTAAATGCTTTGTGAGCTTTTTGACTTGAGTATATCTGAGCGAGGTCTGATATCAACAGTGTACAGTCTGATTCAAAGAGCGGCCTCTCCATCTTTAGATTTTTTAAAGAAACAGTGGGAAGAGGATTTGGGAAGTGTAGTCGCAGAAACAGTCTGGCAATCAGCCATTAGACATGGACTACTGCAATGTAAGATAATCCATAGGCTACACTTTTCTAGAAGTAAACTGGCAAGAATATTCCCAGAAATAGACCCAACATGTTCTAGATGTCACAGATACGAGGCCACTTTGGGTCATATGTTTTGGACAAGCCCAGTTCTAGGACTTGTAGACTTGTAGTGTAGGTTTTTTGTCTGTTTGTTTTGTTTTCCAATTATGTTTGCGATGTTGTATTAACATTTGAATTTGGTGTTATTGTAGTTCAAATGTTTTGTCTAAAATGTTAAATGCTTTGTAAGGTAACGCAAAAAGCTTAATATGTTGTCATTTAATCCCATAAAGCCTACTGTATTATATTTCAAATGAATTTCTAATTATCATCAAAACTTTGCTAAAGAACCTGATGTACACAATCTTATACATGCCTTCTGTCGTCTGATTGATAGTTCATACCTTGTTTGTAGAGCAAAAGTATTTTAGTATAATTGTAAAAATGTCCACCTTCAGGACATGTGTCCTGATCTTTTACACGTGTCTTGATCTTTTAATCAGATTTTGGTTTTGTTATTAATTTTTCAAGATTAACATCTATCAATCATAATTGTTTTGCAATGCATTATGCATTTCAGAGTTTTGATCATGAAAGTAAGCTTTTTATTATTGGGAGACATAGAGCGACAATATATGCATTTTATGCAAGTAGTCTCAATTATCTTGCTTTGTGGCCATATACATATCAGCAACTGCATCAAATTGCAACAGTTTGGGCCTCTGAATAAAATGTGTTTTTCCATCTTGAGTACTAAATGGTCCATAAATGCCTGTTGTATCAAATATGACACAAAAAATAAAAGGCATACGCAAATGGTTTTTTTACATTCCCTTTTATATTTTGTCTATAGTTTAAACTGAAAACTGTTCCATTTTAAAAAAAAATTAAAGAAATTGTGACTTATTTTATATATCAGGCTTGAGGCTTTATCCCATTTTATTAGTTAAATAAGGTAAAGTTTAAATGGCACAAATAACAGATTTGTCGCAGTGTGCCATGTTACAGCATGCCATTAAAAAATCCTAAACACAACATAAATCGGTGAAACATTGACCCTGTCAATGCAGAACCGGTTACTACTGAATGTGGCTCTGTAAGCTCTGTTAGTTACAGTTGAAAGTTCGGGGTGAAATTAAACATAACAGCCCTGTGGTATTGCAAAGTGCATTCCAATAGCTCACTTTAAACCAAATCAGTGACCACTACTGGGCAGTTAAGGTCAACCGCAGCAATCCAGCAAACAGGTGGTCCTGTCAATACAGTCTCCAGACAGGCGGAGGCTTTGGGAGGAGAGCCAGGAATGAGTATAGCAAGGCAATGCAGCCAGTACTAGAGTTCAGATGATGACATACAGATCTGTGATGTGTGATAAGGTCACAATGGCTGAAAGAACTCTGTGGGTTTGAAAGGGCAGGACAACAGGTGGGAACATACCTTATCCAGTGACTCTAGAAGTTCCACAGTGGAAGGTTTAGTCTGTAAAAACATAACGATTACATTATTGAGAAGGGCTATATAAAGGGTTTGGGAAAAATGGCAATAAGAGTGACATACACACCTTCCACCGTGAAATTATGGCTCCCATTGTCAGAACGGCAAATCCAGAGCTTAAAGCAGAAACAAAACCTCTCTAATAACGCTTACAACACACCCACAGCCTGTAATGCATATTAAGAAACAATCCCGTCTTGGAATTGGGATCAGAATTGGGATCAGTCATTCAATCAACAACATGGCTTGGAAAAGCAAACCCCAAACGAATACCAAGCCTGTACATTCACCTGACAAATAAGAAAACATTGCAACTCTTATTCTGGAATGGGCTAACCCATGCAAGAATAAGAGTTGCAATGTTTTATTACAACAACATGGACTGACAGGCAGAAAACACCAGCCCTGCCTTTTTACCAGCATACAACTGTCCTGGATCTAATTAGCTCAATGGAAAACGGTAAGCAGTGTGATGTAAACATATTTTCATTACGTTAATATTCGGTGGAGCATATTATAAAACAAACATTTGCAAGAGTTCACTCGTTAACTTGCCTTTAAACAGAGATGGGAGGCTGAGCCCGAGCCTGTGACGGTGACGTAATAAGAGGTTTTCGGAAGTTAATTTAAACCTTCAAAATAAAAGCCCCGTAGCGTACAGTTAAAAGCCTTGCACCTAAATATCGCATATAAACATGATAATTAGTCTATTTATGAATTGTGTTTTGAATTTACGAATCAGATTTTGTAAATGTAAATTGTGCTGTGCTTTTATGAATTTTGTTTTGTAAATGTATTATTTTTGAGGCTATAGGACATCTTTGAAAGTGTGTTGGATGTACATGATCGTGTAGGCCTACATCGGTCCCACATGAATCAATTAATTTAAACATAATTTGTTATTTGATGTAACTTCAACATCATTGGAATTAAATAATTTTAAGTGACCGAATGAAGGAATCTCAAGTGAAATGTATAAGGCTCCCTGACATGATGCAGGCATTCAATTTCATACATTCACTCATCCGATATAATTTCACATATTTTGATGCAACATAGTCCTAACTTCATTATAATACTGCACTAGCTAGCAAGCAATATCAAACATTAGCATATAAAATGCAAAATATGAATACCTCCCACAGCAAAGCAGTTATGACATTTGTTGGCTTTATATTGATTAGTCCACCGACTAAACAAATGTCCCACTCTTACTGTACTTTAAATTGTTCTAATAATTCCAACATTGAACATTAAACACTAAACACTATCAAGACTCCCCTTTCTCATCTTGCTCAAAAATACATAAAACACGTTTACATATAAAATAACAACATTTATACTCTCTCACGATTTAGCCATATGCAAAGCATGCTGGGAACCAACAAGCCCCGCCCAGTTTCAATTAATGCAACACAAATCAAATCTCAACACAAACGGATTAAGTAATCTTCAATTTGACATAGCCTATATTTAAGTGGATTGAACACAATAAAATTAAATTCGGACAAAATGTATAGCAATTGTGTTGCTTTGGCTTTTTAACTAAGCAATTTGAACAAGCAGCAAAAATCTTTACAACAACAATAATAAACTGGTATAAGACCAGGAATTTAGCTGGCCAATTAAAATGTTTACCCCAATAGGCCACTATATTGAACTAAAATGGGTCACTTTGGCGTATAAAGAGATATTGATCGTTAATTTATAGTATACTGTTCGCTATCGAAAAGAATCTCAATTCAAACCTATATATATTTATTGTCAATGCAGTATAGCCAAAGGCTAAATGTGTGCATGCTATAACCACCACACACACACACACACACACACACACACACACACACACACACACACACACACACACACACACACACACACACACACACACACACACACACACACACTCATACTCATGCTTAATTTATTACTGATGGAAGTAGGGGGAAATTAATGCAATTAGCCTACACGTAAAATTACAATTTAAAATATGCCTTAAATTGTATGTCATAAATGCTGCTTAAAAATTTACCGTGCGATACACTGTCTCTCTCACGCACGCGCGCACATCAACGTAAAAATGAATTTAAATATAACGAATGTTTAATGTTATAGGCTGTATACTGTTATAAATTGTTCTTATTCTAATGCACAAATATTAATCGTGCCTCAACCCCCTCCCTGCAGACCCGCACACATATTTTAACACCTTTATATTGCCAAGAGTTTTTTTTTTTTTTTTCCTAATGTCAAGCTATAAATGAAATTGACCATGATTGTAGTTAAAATTGCAATTATGTTTAAAGTTATTTCAAGATAACAGGGAGAGATGCACCCACCTCTGCTCAAGCCTGGAAAAAAAATCATACAGGACCACAGCTATAGCACGTTTAATGATGAGATGTAAAATGACTTGAGAATATTTGTACAGACCCATTTTAGCTGAATACGTGTTGGAAAAGGGTCATTTTTTATATTTATGTGGGACTTGGGCTTTTACCTTTTTCATAACAAAAGTAGGCTATGCCCGGAACACGCAACCGTATCGATATCCTATAATGTGCAGAGATGCACTCTTAAAAAATAAAGGTTCCAAAAGGAGGTTTTCAGTGACGCATTGAAGATCTAGCCTATTTTCATTTCCCAAAGAACCTTTCAGTGAACAGTTATAAAAGAACCATTTTTTTCTTAGTGCGAACAACATGTTAATAACCTGAAGAACCTTTTTCAATTATAAAGGACCTTTTGTCTAATAGAAAGCTATGGATTTTAAGGGTTCTTCATGGAACCATCGATGCCTATAAAGAACCTTTAGTGCATGGCAATATTACCGGGCTTCGCCCTATATTTTGAGCTATTTCGGGCGTTTCTGTTTCCTACATTTGTTCGTTTTTGTACATTGTAAGTGGTTAGCAGGCAACGGCATTGTGTGGAAGAAAATCTGCGGTTTCTAAGCTCTTCTCAGCTCAAAAGTTGATTTACAGCTCAGGTTGTAAAACGGTTTTTACGAGCCTCGCGCGTCCGTCATTGGGTATCACAGATGAGACGCGCAACGGGCTCGCGGTAATATTGGCCCCTCTCTTTCCTTCCCACGCGCTGTGTTGCACAGAAAAGCTCAGAACGAGGACGCCTGTCTGCATTTCTCATTGTTTTTCATTTGTGCAGAATAGTTTATTTGCTTTAGTTTATTTTATGTTAGCCTATTTAAAATATGGTCTGTTTACCAGCCCATTTATTAAAGGGAATAGCCTATTTTAAATAGGTCGTTTTTACATCAAATGGTAAGTGCAGCTGCAAAATCAAATGTAATATATTTTTGTCTTTTAAATTGTGTATTGGCTTTACCAACGAATAGCCTAATTGTGGAGTTAACGGGAAATATTCGTTTGTCTGGTCATAGCTACACTGTCGAGTGAGAGAAATTTTAAATATGAAATATTAAGACATTATGACAAGTTTGAGGTTAAGTCAGACAAGTCTAAACGTGTTATGCATTATGTTGTGTATTTTCCTACGAGTAAACCTGACTTGATTGTTCTGGTTTCTTTGTTAACGAATCATTTAAATTTGAAAGCGAGAGGGTTCTCCTAATTTACTACCTTACTGCATTGCGGCGAGGAGAGAGAGAGAGAGAGAGAGAGAGAGAGAGAGAGAGAGAGAGAGAGAGAGAGAGAGAGAGAGGTGGTGGTGGTTGTGAGTGTGTGTGTGAGTGTGAGTGTGTGTGTGTGTGTGTGTGTGTGTGTGTGTGTGTGTGTGTGTGTGTGTGTGTGTGTGTGTGTGTGTGTGTGTGTGTGTGTGTGTGTGTGTGTGTGTGTGTGTGATGGTCTACAAATTCAATTTCAATTTCATTTCGATTAGGAAATAGAAAATGGCAACATGAAATATGCTACGTAAATATAAATAGCCTACCTCAAAATAGCATCATTTTATTTTTTAAGAGACACTTTATTTAGCCTATATATTTTAATTGGTTTAATTGGAATGTTATTTTATTATTATTTCAGATATATAATTTCTCGTAATAGTATTTTAATTGAAATTATTTTGTTTAAAATGAAGAAGTTGCTTTTTATTTTCAGGGTGTAAACTCAATTTTCGGGTGCGAATTAGGCAACGCCTTTTCATTTTGTGCTCTGGACTGTTGAAACGATGTGCTCTCAATTTTCTAATATTTTATTTCTGCGCAAGCTTTGCTCCGTCGTCTATATATACCCTGTAGAACCGAATGTGTGTTTCCACAGCACATTCACAGATTCGGTTTTAGGGGAGTATATGGACGATGCAAAAACGTCTGCTTTCAAGATAAAACCACTGGCTACATAAACGACCAAACCACTGTTCAAATTATGTTTCGTTTATTTGAATAAATTGCAAAACAAACGGTTAAGATTAATATTTTAACTTCATTTCTGTGTAAAGCACTTTGAATTGCCACTGTGTATGAAATGTGCTATACAAATAAACTTGCCTTGCCTTGCCATAGCTGGTTTAGAGATTCTTTCTTTGTTTATTCATTGTCGTTAAAATACCATGTCGGGATTTTGTCGAATATCTAAAATCATATAGATGCATTACTTAGTGTGTATATTGAATGTTGTTTCTTTAGTTCTACCCTTTCTTTCTTTTGGAAAACAGGGTGAGATGCTCGAACCTCTGCTCAAGCCTGGAACATTCTACAGCACCACAATAAAATAAGCATATGAGCTGAATATGAGATGACTTGAAAATCTGTAGCAAAATGTACTCCATGTATAATGAGCTCTAATAAAATGGGAGTGTACAAATGTGTCCTTTTGTGTTTATTAATGAATACAATACAATAATATATATATATATATATATATATATATATATATATATATATATATATATATATATATATATATATATATATATATATATATATATATATATATATATATATATATATATATATATATATATATATATATATATATATATATATATATATATATATACACATTATAATTCAATATCTCATCTAGGCTATTCATATTAGGCTAATACAATATTATATATAGGGTGAATTTAGGTGGGACACTTTTTGCCATTTAGATGACTGGGAAAATGCGTCCCAATCAACCTGAATTCAACAATAGACTATTTACATATGAAATAACGAAGAAAGGTTTGCTGCGTCTGTTTTATAGCCTAGTTATTCAGTTTTCACATATTAATATTTATATGCACATTCTTGTTCACATGCATAGCCTAGATTTAAGTAAGGATAATCATTTGTATAATAGTATTATTTGACGAAAGAACAATTGAGATGCAGCTCACACGGTGGAAATAGCGCGCGGGCTACTGGCCCGCGCACACGATTTATGGCTCGCGCCCGGTTCTAATGGCACCATAATGACCTGCTTGCTGCAGACACCTGCACCTCCACTAAGGAAATACATTAGGCACATAAACAAGTAGCCTAGCATATAAAACATCCAGAGCCGTAATAAAGAGTTTGTATTATGGTTACAACGAAATAATAAAAAAAATAATAATAATAATCTAGCTAAAATATAAAGGTTTTAAGAATAATGTTGGAAAAAGTGAAAATATGAATAGCCTACTGGAAACAAAAAGTGAAGGTGCAAACAATATGAATTTAGAGCATGAGCCTAAGCAACAAGGAATAAACATAGGCTAGGGTGACCAGACGTCCCCGTTTTCCGGGGACAGTCCCGGTTTTTATGTGTTCTGTCCCCGACCCGACTGGAGCTTTTTTTGGAGCCCGTTTTACAGCTCGTTCAAAACAACCCGCATACATTGCAAAAAAAAAAGTGATTTTTTCACCAG
The DNA here is from genome assembly GCF_949357685.1 of Gobio gobio. Taxonomy (NCBI): domain Eukaryota; kingdom Metazoa; phylum Chordata; class Actinopteri; order Cypriniformes; family Gobionidae; genus Gobio; species Gobio gobio. Next base: position 38,928,409 of record NC_137110.1, on the reverse strand, counting down.
CAGATGGCGCTGTGAGATAGGCTGACTCTACTTGGTCGCGCCGCTACTACTTCATGAAGAACGCAACCGAGAGCAGAGCGTCATTATCGTCAAATATCGAGTTCAAGGTAGTAACCATAGACTGGTAGTAACATACTAAGTATTCATGTTAAATTAAAGTAGGCCTAATACTGTTTGCATGTGCTTTATAACAGAGCCTCATGGGTGCGGATTGTTTTGTCCCCAAAAGTTCCGCAGTCACAACGCAGTGATTAAACATCTGAACACACATCTGAATTATAAATATAAAAAACCTAAGCAATAACACTTGCAACAAATACACGTGCAGAACACACATACTCAAACACATGCTTAAAATAAGCCTAAAATGCTAAATAACAAGACCAATAGATAGTAATTTATTTTCAAGCACAAACTTAACAAAACATTTGAAGTAAAACATTTTAAAAAAGTAATTTGTAGTATAAACTTGTGAAAATTAAAGTATTAAATACAATTATATTTGTTAAATAGTTTTATTCATCATATCATATTTATGTTGTTTTGAACGGCTTGTGATTTACAATGGTTACTATTAACTGTTTTCATTGTTTGATTTTTGTTTTGTTTAAAACCAGACCAAAAATCTTAATCAAACTAAATCATAATAATTATTAATGTTAATAATAATATAGGGAGCCCACAACAACAAAGACAACAACAACAAAAAACATTAAAAAATATATTGTCCCCGTTTTTAATAATAAAATAATAATAACCGATAATGTCCCCGATAATAACAAATGGGATTTTTAGTTATTTTGCCACTCAAATGGGAAATGTCCCCGGTTTCCATTTCAGAAATAGGCCCATTAGTTAAATTATCTAAAAGAAACCGGAAATTATATAAGAATATAATGTTATCTAATTATATTTTATTTGTATTGCTTTTTAAAATATATTAATATATAATATATTATTTTTCCCCTAGGAGCTACACACTCCGGTTCATTAGGTGGCGGTTATGCACCATAAGCTGGTTTGCCAACCGCCAATAAAAAGTAAACGAAGAAGAAAAGAAGGCACATGATTGGCTAGAAAGCAGGAAAAACTTCTGGGTGACGTCACTACACTGGGACAGAAGCTTGCTTTGCCCTTGCATGAAAAATTAGTGCCATTTCCGTTTTTCGATCAGTTGTTGTAATTCGATTAAAGTAGATTTGTTCTGCGCTGTCATGTCTCTTGCTGCAGAGGCTTTCGTCTCTCAGATTGCAGGTAATGTTTACGCTTGTGTGTAATGTAGCGAGACCATAGGCGTGTTAGTGGGTTGTGCTAGAGATGGGCATGTCAGGTTGGTAACGTTAATCTATTTATGAATGATTCTTTTAATCATAGGCATTTCTTTTCTCGGCATATTAGTAGAGTAAAGCCAACATGTCTGGTCACGAGTCTGTTATATATGTATTAGGTGTCTTTACAACAGTTACAGTTCTGTTGTTTGCAATGCTATTGTCAGGGTCAACGATTAAGAAATCTATTATATGTTCAATATTATAATGTGATCTCACATAGATAGATATTTAAAGGTCAGAGTTTCTGAAAGATACTGTATTGTATGTAATGTGTGTGAAAGTTTTTTTTTTATTTTTTTATTTGATCTATTGAAGCTGCTGAGCCATGGCCTGAAAATGCTACTCTGTACCAACCTCTTAAAGGTAACTGATAAAAAAGGTGTTTTTTCTCTTCATATTTACATTTAGCATGTGATCTTTAAAACCACAAAATAAATTAAATGAAATGCACATTAATATGTTTTTCTTTCTTTTTTTTGCAGAGGATCAAATCCTGCTGTCAGATTCTGCATCCTCTCTGGCAGTTCAGGTGAAAAGTAGCGCCGTAATCACCCTGTTCATTCACATGCTCGCCGATTCACATTTTGAATCCCACTTGTTTTAGGATTATGAATTTAATCTTGTTTTGCAGACTTTCCTGAGGATGTGCGGCCTGCCGGTGCAGGTGTCCTGCCGTGCCAATGCTGAATACATGTCACCGTCAGGTGAGTAACCAAATTATCTCAATATTTACAGTCATTTTCATGTTTTGTTTTGTTTATTACATTTTTTTTTAAAATTCTTATCTGATGTTGGAAAGGCAGTGGTAAGGAGGTCTGTTTTTGTCAGGATGAACTTATGAGTTCTTGTTGATATGTCTTATGTCTCTTCCTCTCTGTTCATTAGGAAAGGTTCCTTTTATCCACGTTGGAAATCAAGTTGTGTCAGAATTGGGGCCGATTGTTCAGTTCACAAAGGCAAAGGTAATGGTATCATAATCTCACTCTAAAAAACAAACTCCTTATGAATCCTAGAATGTGGCTGACGTTCTGCTGTCCATAGGGTCATTCTCTGAGTGACGGTTTGGAAGATGTCCAGAGGGCAGAGATGAAGGCTTACATGGAGTTGGTCAATAACATGCTGCTGACTGCTGAGGTACAGACCTGCACACGTCAGCATGTCTTTGTGTATTACATAAACTACCGTTCAGTTTGTGATTTGTTTGGATTTTTAGAAAATGTGTTTTAAAGAAGTCTCTTATGCTCATCAAAACGCCATTTATTTGCCCCAAAACGCAGTAAAGAGAGTAATATTGTGAAATTTTATTGAACTGTTTTCTATATGAATATATCTTAAAATTAAATGTATTCCTGTGAATTATCATCATCATCATTACTCCAGTCTTCAGTGCCACATGATCCTTCAGAAATCATTTGAATATGCTGACGTGGAGCTCAAGGAAAATTATCATTGTTGAAAACTGCTTTGTGGAAACCATGATACATTCAGCATTCTTTGATGAAAAGAAAGATCTCTATTGAAATAGAATGTTATTGTAACAATTTAAAAGTCTCAATTTAATGCCTTCTTATCAAGTAAAAGTATTAATTTCTCGACAAAAAAACCCCCTTACTGTCCCCAAACTTTTGATTGGTATTGGATTAATTAGCCATATTATTAAAAAAAAATTTTTTTTAGCACATTATATTTCTTTATATATTTTTTTAAATATGTATTTTGTCTTTTACATTAATATTTTAAAAATGATAAACTGTTCAGACCAATGAAACTTTGCCTCTTCTTTCTAGTTGTATATCCAGTGGTGTGATGACTATACTGCTACAGAGGTATGTTTCACATATAAGGATGTCCACAAATCATATACAACACATGTCTTGTTAACAAAGATTACATCAATAGCACCAAATGTCTGATCATGCATATATGATCATGGTATCCATTTAATGGTAATGTATGTGCAGATCTCTAGGCCACGATACAGCAGTCCTTATTCCTGGCCCCTCAATCACGCTCTGGCCTATCAGAAGCAGTGGGAGATTCGGAGGAAGATGAATGCGATTGGATGGTCTGGAAAGAATCTGGAGCAGGTAATTTTTTTTTTGTGTGTGTGTGTGCAGATAAATTAAGTGTAATTCATTGACCCAGACTTTTTCTTTCATAAATGGAGCCAATGTATGTAATAAGGCTTTGTGTGGATTTCCTCTTCTCAGGTGTATGAAGATGTGAGTCAGTGCTGTCAGGCTTTGTCACAGCGATTAGGAACACAGCCCTACTTTTTCAACAAACAGTACGTTTTGTGCACATACACTATTGTTCAAAAGGTTTTCTTGAAAGACATTAATACTCTTATTCAGCAAGGATTCAATAAATTGGTCAAAAGTGGCAGTAAAAACATTTATAATGTTGCAAAACACTTCTATTTCAAGTACATGCTGTTCTTTTGAACTTTCTATTCATCAAAGAACCCTGAAAAAAAAGCGGCATGGTTTACGCAAATTAAACTGTTTTCAACATTGATAATAATAAGAAATGTTTCTTGAGCACCAAATCGGCATATTACAATGATTTCTGAAGGATCATGTGACCCTGAAGACTGGAGTAATTCAGCTTTGTCATCACAGGAATACATTACCATTTGATACTGAATTTTAAATCAAGTAAATGTAGCCTTGTAGTAGTACACAGACATGCAGCATAACTCAATTATTACATGGTATCTTTGCTAATTGTTGTACTTTAAATGTCACAGGCCAACTGAACTAGACGCTCTGGTGTTTGGTCATCTTTTCACCATACTCACCACACAACTGACCAGCGACGAGCTTGCTGAAAAGGTTAAATCCTTCTCCAACCTGCTTTCTTTCTGCCATCGCATTGAACAGACTTACTTTAAGGAGCATGAACGAGAAGGCCAGTCGGGGTCCTTGCAACATTCCAAAAGCTCACTACCCTAAGCACCCCCCTTTGCCCAATATTTCTCACTCCTTTGATCAGGCTGAAATGATTGACATCTTTGATATCCTATGTGGATTAAAAGTCTTGAAATCGAGGTTAAAACATCAAACAGATCAGTAGGAGGGAGAAAAGGGGCATTAAATAAATGTTTGTGAATATTTAAAGTATTCCCAACACGTTTTCCGAACTACTTCTTTGCCTGTTCATAATGCCATAACGGGAACTTGCCTGCTACAACAGTAGAATTAGGTTTCGTGTATAAGAATTTAGTTGATGTAAATCTTTTTTCCATTGTGTGATTCCTTTGTCTGATATGTGTAAATGGAAAGTGCCTATGAAGTATAATAAACTTCAAGTTGGACGTTTGTTTGTTTCTGTGTTAATGAAGATGTCCATTCATGTGTTTATTATATGTATGGTATGTACTTTAAAACTGTAGAGGCAGATTTGTAATATGATGAAACACTCCCAGCATAATTTTGCTGTTGCTTTTGCTCCAGCAGGGGGCACAATAATGCTACATAAAATTAAAAGCATAATCAATAGTCAATATTTAGCGAATACACAAATGGATGTTGTGTTTAGCTTTTAACCCGTTTTTATTGGATTTGAATATATATTGGAATTACATGACAATCTTCTGTAGAGAGTTTTAGAAAACGAAATATGTTTTATGTGCTTAAAGCTTGCATAATAATTATAACACAAGTACTCATAAAGCAGGTTTATGTTTCAGATCTAAAGTATATGCATCAAATCTTAGTATATTATAGTAAAATTACTCAAGTAAATACTATAGTGCTTTTGAACCATACTATAGTAAATATACTACAGTACATTGTAGTATACCTTGTAGTATTTACTATAGTTTAACAATTGACTATATTTAATACTACAGTATGCTGTAGTATAAATGAACAAAGTGTAATAAATACTATAATAAACTACAATTTACTGTAGTATCTTTACTAGAGTAATTTTACTATAATATACTATAGTATTTTTTCATGTGAATATCTTAGACAGCCTTTCAAAAATCTACATACAGTATGACTATTCAGTTTATACAGAATCTCATCATATAATATATCAAATGAAGGTGTCAATAAATAATCTCTGCCCAAACTCTACCCATGAGGATAGTACTACTTGTGATATGGATCTACATGAGTAGGTCTACACACATATATATTGTCTATATACAGTATACAGAGGTCAGGAAGATGTTTCAAGAAATTAAAGATTATTCAGCAAGGATGAACTTGAACCAACAGTAAATACTTCTACATTCTTACAAAAATAACTAAATGCCATATTCTGAACGTACTATTCATCAAAGAATTATGAAACAAATGCATTACGATTTCCATAAAAAATATTAAGCAGCACAACTGTTTTCAAAATTGATAATAATAAGACATGTTTCTTAAGCACCAAATCAGAATATTAGAATGATTTCTGAAGGATCATGTGACACTGAAGACTGGAGTAATGATGCTGAAAATTCAGCTTTGGCATCACTAATAAATTACATTATAAAATATATTAAAATAGAAAACTGTTCTTTTAAATTATAGAAATATTTCACAATATTACTGTATTTTTGATCAAATAAATGCAGCCTTGGTGAGTGATAGAGACAATAAAAATCTTAAAGACTTTTGACTGGAACTGTGTATGCATTAGCTGGATGTACATTTTATAATACCATAGTTGTCATACTTCGCTTAGTTATTTAAATGTAACATTGACATCATTTGGGGGATTTCAGTGTTTCCCCATTCAAGTAGGCGGACTGCTTGACTGAAAACAGCAGCTAGGGGGATGATGCTTTTTTAACTGGTTAAACCAATCAACCAACCAAACAGACATAAACAAGGCCAATGACTCCTCAAGGCCACAACAACTGAAACCCAAAGCCACTGCTGTGTCAAGTTACAAAGACCAAAAACCAAAGAGCTTCGCTATAGGTACTTCAGGTGTGTTATACAGCAGTGGCCAAATTCTCTGTCAGTGTATTTTTCTTGTTGGCTGCGCTACGTGGCAGCAGGTAAACCGTGCCATCAGTGCTGTGCTGTAGTTTGTACTCTCTAGGATTGTAGGAGTTTCCACGCTCATCTCTCAACTGTCGGAACACCTCATTGTAGAGATTCCTGAGCTTCTCTTTCGTCTCGCGAAGATCTCTAGAGTTTCTCTCTTTTTCTTCCTGGCTTTTATCCTTCTCCATCTTCAGAACCTCAATCTCGTCTTCGAGATCAACAAAACTATCCATCTTTCGTTTGCGACAGCTCTGGGCTGCCATTTTATTCTTGCCACGTCTTCGAATGTCTCTTATGAGTGCATGTTGAGCGTTGTTGAGTTTGCAGGAGCTGATGGCTTCGTTAAATGCTTCCACTGGCAGGTTGATGATGTCATGCACACTAAGTGGCAAACTCAACGCTCGGGCTCGCTGTTCATCTCGACATGCTCGCCGGACACCTGCAGCTCTGCTTGTGGTTGTGAGATTTGACTGAGGTTCTCTTTGTGAATATTCAGGTGTTGAGTCATTTTGAGTTTGGTATTGTGCATACGTCGCAGTTTCATACAGTGTTGCCTCTACAGTCTCAGAGTGGAGAGATAAAGGCAGCAGATCGCTGTAATCTGATTGGATGCTCTCCAGCTCGTCCTTGTCAGATTGGCCGTTGCTTAAGGTTTCGGCAGCATAGAGGGATGTCTCTAAATCCACAGAGCCAACAGAATCAGAGTCATCAAAACCCAGAAGAACGTGATGCTCCTCAAAGTGTGAAAGCATTTGTGGAGCATTCCTTCCAGGCTCAATGGGTGGGCTGCTATTGATGTTATAAGTATTTATATCAGGGTGAAACTCACTGAGGGTTGAATCGCTTGAGTTTATTTGGCATTTAGTTAAAATCCCTTGATTCTCAGGGGTACTGCAGCTGTAAATTGTGTTTGAAGGTGAAGGTGTGGGATTGCCTGGATCTGAGAACGTCTGTATGCATGTTTCCAGGATTTCTAATGGGTCAGAGGGCATGCCTGACAAAGGTTGAGCAACCTCAAAAGAGTCTGATACTGTCTGTGTGAGTTCACTGATGCCACATAATGCATCTGTTGAGTTTTCTCTCTGTGGCTCTGGCAGGTTGTGCTGGCAGATTTCGGTGATATCCTCTAAGGGCAATCCTGAGCCCTCAGACTCCAAAACATCCAGATAATACTAACAGAGAAACAAAACAGTATATTAAAATACATTAGGTATATTTAAATAATTTTAGGTTAAGAAAATTTTATTTTAATAATTTATGATGAGGCATGATAGGCAACCCAGACATTTTTGACATGTATTAAAAAGTATTACATTTATTTGAAAAATTGTTTATTATTCATCTCGCCACTACGATTTTAGTGGAAATGTACATACATACATAGACTGTACAAATTATACTTTCGGTCATCTGAATGGTATAATTTTGTAGCAGTAAATGAAGAGGTGTCATATCGATCACAAGTTCAGTATGGAGTACCGCAAGGCTCAGTACTAGGACAATTGCTTTTCATCCTGTACATACTACTCCTTGGAGATATCATTAGGAAGCATGCTGTTAGTTTTCACTGTTAAGCTGATGATAATCAGCTCTGTATTTCTTCGCACACTGACAAAACATACCAATTCACAAAATTAACAGAATGCATAGTTGATATAAAAAAATTAATTGACTAGTAATTTCCAACTGCTTAATTCTAAAAAACAGAAGTTTAATTATTGAACCAAAAACCACTGCACGTAATAACCCAAAATACTGTCTAACACTTGATGGCTGCTCTGTCAAGTCTTCGTTGTCAGTTAGGAACCTGGGAGTGCCCTTTGATACCAATCTTTCATTTAAAAGCCACATTTCTAGCATCTGTAAAACCACATTTTTATTCTTAAAAATATATCTAAATTACGACATATGACAAATGCAGAAAAGTTAGTTCATACGTTCATGACCTCAAGGCTAGATTATTGTAGTGCTCTACTGGGTGGTTGCCCTGCACGCTTAATAAACAAACTCCAGCTGGTCCAAAATACAGCAGCTAGAGTTCTTACTTGAACCAGGAAGTATGACCATATGGCTCCCTATTAAACACTGCATACATTTTAAAATCTTGCTAATTACTTACAAAGCACTAAATGGTTTAGCTCCTTAGTACTTGAGCGAGCTCTTAATGCATTATAGTCTGTCTCATCTATTGCGATCTCAAAATTCTGGCCAGAATCTAGACTAAAAACACATCTTATTAACCTAGCATACACATAACACATTATCACATTTCTATAATTCACATCCGTTAAAGGATTGTTTGGCTGCATAAATGAGGTCATCTGGAACCGGGAACACTTCCCATAACAACCGTTGTACTTATTACATCGTAAAAGTACTCTAATAATCTACTCTAATATTAGTCTCTCTGTTTATCCCGAGGTTACCATAGTCAGCTGTATCCGGTCTGTATCCGGAGAGATGATGGACCTGCACCTAGACACGACCACAACGCAGCCCTGAAGGTCACCTGTCAACTAGACAATCCCCTGTGAAGGCCTCGTCGACACGATAGCCATATCCTCAGCAAAGACCACAAGAACCAGACCTCTGCAACTCCTCTGCACAGACCTATAACCAGCTTCGTCTGCATACCAGCATGCTGAATTCGATCTTCAAGCAAAAGGAACTGGATGAAATATTTGAACGCCACCAAGCCACAATCTGATTTCTGACTTGTAATGCAGCCTGAATCATAATCACACCGTGTGTGTTTGTTGGCGAGAGGAGAACTGGCCCACCGACTGAACCTGGTTCCCCCCCCCCCCCCCCATTTTTGTCACCTGATGGAGTTTGGATTCCTTGCCACTGTTGCCTCTGGCTTACTTAGTTGGGGACACTTAATATAAGCAATATTATTTATTTGACTGCACTGACACTATTGGACAAGAACATCACTGACGATGGACGGTGACATCACAATGACTTTTTTATTCTGCAGAGCTGCTTTATAGATGAAATAAACTAATTTATTAATTGATGATCTTATCAACGGAACTACATCAACACTGAACTATCTTCAGCTGAACAATCACATTATTTTCTTTTGGAGCTGCTGTACAGCCGAAATGAACTGTTTGCATCACTGAATCATGTTCCTGTTATCACTGTAAAACTGCTTTGAAACAATCGGTATTGTATAAAGCTCTATATAAATAAACGTGACTTGTACATAATAAACTAAATTATATACACTACCTTTCAAAAGTTTGGGGTCAGTAAGATTTTTTTGTTTTTTGAAAGAAATTAAATTAATTCAGCAAGGATGCATTAAATCGATAAATTGACATTAACAAAATATTTATGTTCTTTAGAACTTTGTATTTATTAAGGACTAGCTATGACTCATAAGTTCATTAGTTTCAAGGTTTGGGGTCAGTCATTTCAGTGATAATAAAGACATTACCTGCATACTATTCCATGAAAAATGTAAACATTAACTCACGGTATCTGAGATAAGCACACACCTCAAATTAATTACTATTGCTTTTTAATATTACTGATTAGATATATGGTACTATTTGCTTATTTTACGTTTTACCTGAATATATTGAACAGCTAATAAGTTTTAATTTATAATTTATTAAAATTAAATTATATTTTAAATAAAATTATTGTGTATTATAAAGCATATTTAAGTAAACAGAGGTTGAGCCAAAGTTACTATTTAGAAAAAGAAAAAAAATAGTATAAGAATAAAAATGTTATTGTCTTGTATGTTAGCTAGCAGTGACAGTAAAAGGCATCTGTCAAACATGTTAGCTTTTAATCACTTAATACACCATTTAAACAATTATTAAATGCTCACTCTTTTTTTCTAAGAACATGTGATTTTATAATTACCACAGAACATATTACAATTACCACTATGTTACTTAAATCTAATGTTACTTTTTCAGTAACATCTAGAGACCATGAAACAAAGAGAGAGATTTGAAAAGCGAGAGAGAGCTTGAAAGGATAATGCAAAAGTTACAGAAACTTGACAAGGAGACTGGAGAGTATTTGCCTAGTCCTTTATCTGTGAACTCCCAGGCAACAATTTCTGCAGTTGCCAATGAAGAAAATGTATCCCTAAATTCACATGATAATAATGCACCAGTTCAGGCGTGTCTGTGTGTGTCTTTCTGCATTGTGTGCATAAGTACCTGTAAGTCTGGCAGTGACAGCAGTTCACTAAAAGCCTGCTCCTGAGAAGGAGGCTTCTGAGACTTAGACAATAGCAGGGCAGATAGCAGGGGATTCTGGGTAACAGGTGAATGCTGAGTAGACACTGTAGAGGGCAACGTCTCTGAGAACGGCACAGCCTAAAACATAGTGAAAATAACTCTGTTAGCAACACTAATCGATAGAGAGTGTGTGGGTGTTTGTACAGGTGCTATTTTGAGAGACATAGTTCACCCAAAACTGCTCACTCACAAACTCGCTCACGAACCTGTTCCAAACCTGTATGAATTTCTTTCTTCTGCTAAACACAAAATAAGATATTTTGAAGAATGTCAGTAACCAAACAGTTGATGGTCCCAATTGACTTTCATTGTATTTTTTTTTCCTACTATGGAAGTCAATGTGCTCCATCAACTGTTTGGTTTACCATAATCTTCAAAATATCTTCTTTTGTGTTCAGCAGAAGAAAGAAAGTCATACAGGTTTGGAACAGCTTGAGGATGAGTAAATGATGACACAATTTTCATTATAGGGTGAACTATCCCTTTAAGGTTTTCTGTATTAATTCAGGGATTCACAGTGTTTATTTGTTTACATGTGTAGCTAATGAAATGGTTACCTGGGAGTTCACAGATGAAGGACTAGGCAAAAACTCTCCAGTCTCCTTGTCAAGTTTCTGTAACCTTTGCATTATCCTTTCAAGCTCTTTTTCGCTTTTCAACTCTCCCTCTCTTTCTTTCATGGTCTCCACCTTCTGCCGAAGGCATCCATCAAAGATCTCTCGTTCCACCCCCAAATCGACATCCTGCCTCCATAAGATATCAATCAAATCCTAAACAGAGAAACACAATACAAAACAGACCATTTACCATGTTTGTATGTGTCTGTGCACACTCATATTACAATAAAAGCATGTTTGCATAAACTTTTTGTGAACTCTCACATTATCAGCCATGTTTTTGTACGTGATTTGCATTCACATTCATTTGCTTGGCAGGTGCACCTTCGTACCAAATACACCTGTAAACTGGTCATATGAGTGCATCAGGTTGGTGTAGCATGGTTTAACAATAAACACTATCATGATTCATGGTGGATCGTTTTATTTTATGAATACAGTAAAGCACGCTTTGATCAACCAGGGAGCATTAGCCCAACTTCGGATGAGAGCCTCAAGATGACTTCAAATTATTTAAACCAAGACAAAACAAGGATTAAAATAAGATAAACTAACAATTAAGATATGCCTAATTTGTTTTCTTTGAAGAACCAGGGGATCCACTGTTTTGGAAAAACTTACATTACATGACACTGCATGAAAACACTGAAATCCGGCAATATCCGGGCATGGTATACTCCTGTGTAATTTGATGTTTACCGGATGTATGTGGGAAAAAGTGGGTCAGAGTAACACGGAAATCTCACATATGCGGACGTATAAAGAAATCCGTGAAATTTCACGGACATATACAGCTGAAACACTGCTGGGTGTGCTAGGACTGAAGACTCTTAGGTGTGAAGATATGGATACACCTTTTTTCATGCCGTGTGAGTTCAAAAAGTCATGTAAATGTATAGAATCTTATAACTCCATGGGCATTTTTAGAATACACATTTTTCTACTGAAGCTTTATCCTCATCCAGTAAATCACAAGCGACTGGAGACGTTATGGGGCCTTACAATATTGTTCTGGCCAAAAAACGATTGAGAACCACTGATATAAGATCACTTGTAAGGACTTCTTTTGATATCATAAAATGGTAATCTGAGAATTTATGAGCCCTGATTGTATATGGTCAGAGGTTGTGCTGCCACTGAGGGAGCTTATCCACATGATATACGACACAAGACCTATAAAGTCCTTCAGAGTGTGTATACTTTGTTTTCTACTCAAAATAAATGTCAATGATAGTGGTGCGCACTACAGATGTGGTGTGGAACTGAAAATAGAAACAGTTCAGATCAGAGAAGTTCATGGCAGTTCAGATCAGGTAAGTTCATTTCAGATCAGATCAATTGAGGCAAGGGGTAAATGTTTGGCTAGCTGGCATAGTCCAGTTGACTGGCTCAAAAATGAATGCAGGTAAAAACTGAAAATAGAAAGATGCAAAGATGACAGAATTCAAACAACATATCTTTGGGATTTAGTGTTGTTCAAAAAAAGAAAAGTTCTCCTTCAGTGAGCAAACAAATTGGAGTATAGTTTAAAGCTTAATTTGTAATCTATTTTTACTGTCATTTCAATTTACTATCAGTAACAGATATTACCAGTGGTGTTTACAAGGTGAGAGATAGAGCTGTGCACATGTTCACAAAAGTGGCAATGATTCAAATGTTTTTTTTCAAGCATATTTTAGCACTATCAGACCCCATAACTAGTGTATGTCCGTTCCAGCTTTGCTGCTTCTGTGTGTGTTAACCTGAAGGCCATGACACCGAGGTCCTCTGAGTGAGCGCACTTTATACGTTGGTACACAAACAAAACTTGCTTCTAAGCCGAGCTCATAGCATTTGTAATGGAGTTGGTCATAAAGGCCTTGAACTTGTTGCCCTCTCGCTGGAGTCACGCAAGTAAATAAATGCTCCATATTACGAAGGAGATTGTGAATTTAGTTCACTGAGCAACTGCAGAAAAGCAATCCATCAGATAATGAGAAAAAAAATCCAGAACAAGAATAACTGGGAGAAAGAAGGTATAAAGGTGAGCGGAGTGAAAGGTGAATACACACACCTACAGCTGGGTGGTGAATGTGATGATGCAACTGTGTTAAAGTGCAGACAGGTTGATAGAGCCTTTTGTGCATAAAGGACAACAGATTAGTGAATTAACTCTTCTCTCTGGGGTAAATGGATATCCACCCTGAAACAGTAGTGCGGTAGTGGGTGTGTCTGGATCAGGTGCACAAAGTGAAATGTTTATTTAACCAACCCATTCACTTTATGACAGCCAAGACCATTTTTTTGTGGGTGGCTTCCCCCAGCGTCAGAAACCTCGGACCCAAAGCTTTTCTGACTGTCTGCCACTCCCCATTTATAGCCTAATATTCATAAAATGTTCATTTATTCATTAATATTCTTTTTTTATATACAGCGAATGCATTACTTTATTATACTGTCACATGAATATAAGGTCGACAAATGATGATGTACTTCAACACATTAACTGGTAACAAAAAATGGACCAATATTTTTTATTCATGATGTAAGAAGTGAGATGGGAAGGTTTAAATAAAGTTAGACTGTGCGCGAGATATCGCGAGAAGGAAAAATGGGTGAAGGAGAGGAGATAACGCACGAGGTAATCGGGTGGTACGATGTAGAGGCACAGTAAAGATTGTTGGAATAAACACTGAGTTCTGAGCACAGAAGTCTTGGTCTGACTCCTCTATCCAGTGGGCACGACAGATATAGGAATAGCCAAGAACCCACGCATAATACTCGGTAAGCACGGATTCCTCAAGACCTACAGATCCGAGTATTACACTGGTGGCAGCGCTGGTTGGCTATTTATCTTTATGATTTCTGTATGGACATTTGCTGTTTGACTCTGAACAACGTAATATAGCCACATCAACCTGCAGGCACGTTTATATTATTCATAATAATATTTTTGGTGCTATTTTTTTGCAAGTTCGGATTACGTGCAAAAGGAATTTTTTTCCTTATCCCTCCTCTCGCCGTTGCCCGAGCACGAAATGGCGGATGATGAGAATGTTATCGTGGAGCTGCCGCAACCACATAACGCGGTGGCTGGTACAAATGCACATGTGCCCTTTAGAATTGATCTTCCTGCTCCCTTTTCGGGTGATAACGCTGAACCATTCGGCTCATGGATACAGAGATTTGAAGTTGCACTTAATGTTTCTGCCATACCACCAGATAAAGCTAAACTTCTTCCTGCTAAACTCACGGGACCCGCATTTGCATATTGGCAGTCGCTCTCCCCTGCTGTTAAAGTGGACTATGATCTGACTAAGGCCAGTTTAGGTGCTGTTTTTGGACGTGCAACATTTTTGGCCACATTCCAAACGCATTTGAATGCCCGCCCCCGCAAACCTCAAGAGCCTCTCGAAGTTTACGCAGCTGAGCTCACCAACTTGGTGTCGGAAGCTTTTTCTCAGTATGATGTCACAGCCCGAAATTGTGAGATTTTTCGTAGATTTGTGACTGGCTTAGATCCTGCACTTCAATTGAAAATACACGAGCATGGAGCAGTGACTTTGGACAATGCTTTAAAAATAGCCAGTCAATGTGAACGTGCACAGTTGGCTATCAGCATAGCCAATCCAACAGCTATCATGCCAGTGACTGTGCATCAGCAACCCTCAGCTGCCACAGCGTCGCCAACGCCTGTAGCAGATCTGGCGTCAGCCATTGCTGACCTCCGGATGGACCTGCATACTTTACGCCAGTCCCACCAGCGTCGGACTGACGAACGTCTGGACTTACTCTCACAGCAGATCACCAACCTTCAGCACAAGGTGACAGAAACTACACACGCCTGCGCAGCTGTTGACTACAACATGACACCACGGACTCACCACCCTGAGTGGGAAAACTATCACCATTGTTGTCAGGACTGCCGCCGCCCGGCACAGCACTTGCAGAGAGAACGACAGCAACAACCCTATGATGACTACAGCTCATCGCAACGCCGCCGCTCTACTCACGATCACACTGCATCTTATGAAGACCCCCGTCATCGGAGTCGTCGCAGCTATTCCCCCACTCCCCTGTATTGTGAGTCACATATCCATAGCCACGGTTACACACACCCTGGACCAGACCGCTCCCCTTCGAGAGAGCGCCGACCCCATTTAGTCTATGATGACAGACCACGCGCCACTCGCTCGCCCTCCCCAAACTCACAGTACAGACATTTAGGTTATCGCACCCACAGCTCACCGTCACCACCCCCACCCCCACACTACAAACAATCACCACGTTCTCACACATCCCCTACCCGTCATGTACATTTCTCTCCAGTCAAAAGAGATACAGCCCCTCCTTCGCCACGTCAGGGAAACGAGTAGAAGCTGTCATTGGGGACCGAATGTCAGCTGCAACACACTTAATGGTCCACTCTGATGATATACACTATACATCCACCCCACCTACACCATTCATTCAAGTTACACTGGCTGGCACCGAAATCTACGCTCTAGTCGATACCGGTTCGGGTTTATCCCTCATTACCGACGACTGTCGTAGATCGATCCCAGCCTTGGCATCTCAACCTATTACTAAGTCGTTCGTGTTGGCCTCCTCAGTCACAGGACAACCATTAGACATACTTGGCTCTGTAACAGCCCCTGTGCATATTGGAGACGCCACATTTCCTCACATTTTTCACGTGACACGAACAGCAACCCATCCGGTACTTATCGGATGGGATTTCATGGTCAAACACGCAGTTACGGTCGACATACCACACAAACAGCTACGATTGTATGACACTACGGTATTTCTTTCACCGCCACAGTCCTTCATTCCAGTTCAGAGTGCAGCGATCACTATTGCACAGGTAACAGTACCACCAATGTCAGAAATGGCAATCTCAGTCTCTATTAAAGACGGTGCTGTCGCAAACCCCTTAACAGACTCATATGTGGGTATTTTAGAGCCTCAGTCTCCTCAGACTGTGTCCTTAGGCATCGCACGCACTCTAACATCAATTCAAAATGGTAGAGGCATCGTTAGAGTCGTCAACCCGACAAACCAACCGGTCTCTTTAGAGGCGGGATGCCCCGTTGGCCAGTTTTTCTCCGTAACGGGAAAAACACAAGACGAATACGTCCTAGTTTCAGCTGTACCCACCTCCACTGACGATACAAATTCTGTTCAAGACACTCTTTTAGCGGACACCTGCTTAAATGAAGACCAACAGTCATTGCTTAGGGATTTGCTGACAGAATTTTCCGACATTTTTAGTTCGCATCCACATGATTATGGAAAGACAGATTTAGTCACACACACCATTAACACAGGAGACGCTGCGCCAATCAAACTGCGCCCATATCGCACATCACCAGCGACACAGAACATAATGCAACAAGAGGTCTCTAGGCTTTTGGAGCGTGGCGTCATTGAGGAGTCACAGAGCCCATGGTCGGCCCCGGTTGTGCTCGTTCGAAAGAAAGACGGTACACACCGGTTTTGTGTTGACTACCGAAGACTTAATGCGGTCACGATTAAGGACTCGCACCCACTTCCGCGGGTCGACGACACGCTAGATAGGCTGTCTGGAGCGCAACTGTTCAGCACGATTGATTTGACTGCTGGTTATTGGCAAATACCCCTTAACCCAGCAGACAAAGAAAAAACTGCGTTTTCGACAGGCGCAGGGCTTTATCAATTTTGCATGATGCCCATGGGTATATCAAACGCACCACCTAGCTTCCAGCGCTTAATGGAGTTGGTGCTCCGCGGTCTTCATTGGAGCATTTGCTTGATCTATCTAGACGATATAATAATTTACAGCACGGACTTTGCACAACATCTGAACCACTTGCGCGACGTCTTCAAACGCTTTCGTTCGGCCGGTCTCAAGCTCAAGCCGTCTAAATGCCATCTGGCACGCCCCTCAGTTACGTTTTTAGGTCATCGTGTCTCCAGCGCCGGAGTCGAGCCTGACCCATCAAACATCGTGAAAGTTAAGACGTGGCCAATTCCAACATCTGCCACGCAGGTCAGGGCTTTCTTAGGCTTATGTTCGTATTACCGACGGTTTATCAGAAACTTCGCTCATACGGCAGAACCCTTACACCGGTTGACACACAAGGGTGTTACATTCACTTGGTCAGTTCAGGCGGATGAATCGTTCCGCGTGTTAAAGGAAGCATTAACGTCGCCGCCTATAATGGCCTTTCCAAATCTTTCGATACCCTTCTTACTTTACACAGACGCGTCCCTGTGTTCGGTCGGCTCTGTACTCTCACAACAAGGGAATGGCAAGGAGCATGTTATTGCATACGCCAGCCATGTGCTGTCAGCGTCGGAAAGGAAATGGTCCACTTTCGATCGAGAATTATTCGCCATTGTGTGGTCGGTGCGCCATTTCCGCCACTACCTTGCGTGCCACCCATTTATTATCATCACTGACCATAAACCTTTGGTTGGACTCAAAAAACTCCCTTTGGACCATGATCCAACAGGCAGACGCGCACGTTGGGCGGTCGAATTAGACCTCTATGATTGGTGCGTGCGCCACCGCGAAGGTGCCAAACACTTGAACGCAGACGCAATGTCTCGGAGGCCACAGGTTGAGGTTGTTCAATATGAGAATGGCAATATACGGGAGTCCGCCATGTCTTCGGTCGCAACACAGACCCCATTGTGCGAGCCACAATCAAACCTGGCGGTGACACCTCCGCAAACACACAAGAAGGATGTTAATTCTCTCGTAGTCACGCCTAGTCCAAATTATGTCACAACGAACTTAATCCAAATTCAAAGTGACTGGAAAGTAGCAGAACAACAACGATCTGACTATGACTTAGCCACCGTCCTTTCGTGGGTGGAAGCGGGACATAAGCCCCCTTTGTGGAGGCTCCGAAACTCGTCACCGTACGTTAGGAAACTGTGGTCACAATTCAGTCGTTTAACTACACATGAAAGTGTCTTGTGTAGACTGTCGCAGAACTCTTCTACTGAAGACGTCCTGCAAGTTATCATCCCGGCGTCCTTGGTTCCAGACATATTAGCCCATGTTCACGGCAATCCTTCAACTGGGCACTATGGCCATGCTAAAACGCTGAATAGGGCTAGACGATTCTTTTATTGGCCCTACATGTCTGCCGACATATCTAAACATTGTTCTCGATGCGCGGCTTGTCAGTCACGGCGTTCGCCTGTGCCCCGTCCACAGGCTCCACTCATTTCCATATCTCCCGAACGACCATTCGAAATTGTCGCCGCAGACATAACAGAACTACCTCCGTCAACTAAAGGCAACCGTTATGTTCTAGTGATGATGGACCTCTACACAAAATTTGTAAATCTGTATCCTTTGAGGGATCAGACAGCTATCTCAGTGGCAGGGTGCATTTTCGACCATTATATACCGCAACATGGGATTCCAGATGCCTTACACTCCGACCAAGGCAGACAATTCGAATCAGATCTCATAAAAAATCTCTGTAAGCTAATGAACATAAAAAAGCTCCGCACATCTCCCTACCACGCCCAATGCGACGGGGCTGTGGAGCGCTTCAATCGCACCTTAAAAGATGAGCTCGCCAAATACCTCTTTGAGTCTGGTAAGGAATGGGACGAACACCTACCGCATGTTGCATTAGCCTACAACACCATCAATCATTCTAGCACAGGGTTCACGCCATTTTTTTTTAGCACACGGGCGTGAGGCCCGCGTTCCCTTGGGTGCGTTGTTTCAAGATGGCACATCTGTCACTTCAGCCACCACGGGTACACCCGCAGCGTTTGCTAACTCGCTACGACAAAGATTGTCCGCTGCTTATCGGTCGGCAACTGCCTTTCGGGACAAAGCGCAAGTACAACAACGGCATTACTATGACCGTCATGTTAAATACACACCGTACAAGGCGGGTGACTTGGTACTCATTGATGATCCAGCCAACAAACATAATAAGCTATGCCCTCGATGGGTGGGTCCTTATGAAGTCTTACACTCAATAGCACCCCCTGGTAGTTTGACCCCCGTGGATTTTGCTGTTCGTGACGCTTCCAAACCACAGGCCAAAACCAAAGTCATTCACTATAACCGCATGAAGCCATACATTACTGATCACTTACAAACACGCACACCCCCCACACCTCAGTTAACTACCAAACCAAACACTCTGAATACGCTATCAGGGCTAATCCCACCTCATGTTACACCAATGACCCCAGAACCTTCCGTTGGACCCCCCATGCTGCGTTTGTCGCCAGCACACCAACCTCGGCCGCAGTACGGACCTTTACCGGAAGTTTCAACAGACAATGCAAGGGCCATTTGCCCCACACCATTCTTGGGACAGCCCCCCCAACTGCCAACTTCAATGAGAGTGGAAATACCCACTGGTGTCCCAGCGTCCCCTGTCGAACAGTCATCCACACCACATGTACGTCCAAGGTCACGTCGGATGCCGGCTTACTTAAAAGACTTCCAATTGTACTAAACTGGTGTACTTTGAATGCACCGATGTGACTTGTTTCTGCCAGTATACAGTAGGCAGTATAATGGGTTCATTGTTCTTATGTTTGAGAAGAGAAAAAAAAAAAAAAAAAAAAAAAATGTATGTAAGTTTGGTGACATGCAACGTTATCGCTATGTTCTCTTATACGGGTTGGTGTCTACATGCATTAGAAATGAGGACATTTCTTATAGGAAGGGGAGTATTATGTAAGAAGTGAGATGGGAAGGTTTAAATAAAGTTAGACTGTGCGCGAGATATCGCGAGAAGGAAAAATGGGTGAAGGAGAGGAGATAACGCACGAGGTAATCGGGTGGTACGATGTAGAGGCACAGTAAAGATTGTTGGAATAAACACTGAGTTCTGAGCACAGAAGTCTTGGTCTGACTCCTCTATCCAGTGGGCACGACAGATATAGGAATAGCCAAGAACCCACGCATAATACTCGGTAAGCACGGATTCCTCAAGACCTACAGATCCGAGTATTACAATGATATACACTACTGTTGAAACGTATGATTTTTTTAATAGTTTTTGAAAGAAGTCTCTTATGCTGCATTTATTTGATCAAAAAATAAATTAAAACAGTAACTTTGTGAAATTTTATTACAATGAAAAATAACAGTTTCCTATTTTAATTTAAAAAAGGAAATATTCGTCATGGCGTCACATGATCCGACAGAAATCATTCTAATATGATTTAATTTAAGCTCATCTCTGCAAAATTCTCAACCCTCAACACAAGTGATTGACAAACCAAATGAAAGTGACATGAATTGAATTTTTATGTTTGTGTAATGTGAATTTGTCTGTGTTTTGTTTTCGTTTTTCTTAACATTGCCTGTTTAGCTATTTTATGTGGTGGTGAGCCAAAGACTTTATCACAATAAAGATATACAATACAATACAATACAATAAGTTAACTGCAGGAAAACCACTTCAAAGATGGGACATCAAAAAACAAATGAGTCCATGACATTCAGTTGCACCAAAGTTCATGGATGTTTCAAGAACCCATGATGAATTTTTAAACAAAATATTTTTTTCTCATGAAAGTATTGTGTTTTTTTTAAACTTACCGAATCATGTTGAAACTGAGCTGAAGGGTCGTCCATGTCTTTTAGCTCTTTTAGCTGCAGTGGATGAAATTGTCTGATGGAAGACTAAAGAACGCGACAGCAAAGCATATTTCTGAATCAAATCTGACGACATGCGTGTGTAACAGATCCCAAATATAGACAAGACTTGCCCACAATATCCATCAGCCAATCAAAGAGCAGATAACAAATGCAGGGACAATCCACCAGCCAATCAAACGGCAAAACACAAATATCCACTTTGGCCCGCCTACTACAAAGCATTGACCAATAGCAGCTTTCAACTCAGACGAGACATCCCTTCATCACTTTATAACATGCCTTTACAACCTTTTTTCCTGAAAAAGATGATGAAATGTATCTTGATTCTTCACATGCACAAACAGCAAAGCACAAGTTTACCTCATTAATTTGGCAAAATTACATAAAAATTGCTACTTGCTCTGGTTTTCTTTTCAGAACCTACACCATAAGCTAACTAAAATATAATTTAATATAAGTTTAATGGCCAAGTAAAATCTTATTTAGGATGAAACGTTCACAATATTAAACGTTATATTAAAATGGTAGCATTATAAAGTACAACGAAATATATAGCCTATAGGCTAGGATATATTTGAACGCCGCTTTTAGATGAATCATACATTGTAAGCTACGTCTTTGAAGAATTTCTTCCCCTCAGCTTTCAACACGCCACGAAATGTGACAAGTAGTTGTGATTAGCGCCATGCCCACTCTACCTATGCCAAGGGTACGAGCTTAGAGAAGACTCTCCGACGAGCGCGTTCATGAGTACCCTACACGTTCACGTTTGGCAGCTCCACGTCGACATTCCTTTAGCGACGGGAGAGAGGGGGTCCAGCGATACATTCAGTCCGTTTCGAGGCACAACCAGGAGAGCCACAGGTCAACCGTGAGGTAAGCAGACACTTTACAGTCCAGTATTAAACTTTCATCAGTGGCTTTGCCCTCAACTTTATGTTTTTGGACGTGATGCAATAAACTCAGAATAGCGTGCGTACTAAATTACTTTGCTTTAGTCGGTTCTTAAAGTGATGCCAGGCTTAAACTATTATATAAAGTAATTTGAGAAGTTTTGGATACAAAACCTGAGAAGAGAACCAGTGCAAAATCATAGATGACTTGTTTCAAATAATAGCTTAGCTCTTCACAAATCTATATAGGCCAGTAACGTTAGGTTCATTGTAGATCCTTAAATATGCTTCTGAAAACCGAATTGACATGTTATATATTAGGTGGGTAAATTCATATGTATATGTTTTCATATATTGCATTTATACTCTTTGCTGAAATACCTTTTTTTTTTCTTTTTTTTTGTAATAGACTTTTTTTCCTTCCCTTTCTTGTAATAGACCTTTGTGGTTTGAAATAAGACCTCCATTACAGACTGTGTCAAATAATTTTTCTTAAATATTGGTGCAACTGTTTGAAGTAGTTAATGCATGGAGACACGTCAGCTTATTCTAGAGAGTGGACATAAATTCTAACATGTGTTTTACTTCCCAGGAACCTCAGAAGCTGATTGGTCCTGAGAGGGCTACCATCTCAACCAAGGCAACTGCAAGCAAACTGAGTGAAGCCCTACTGATGGCAGTAAATGTTTGTTACATTTTAAAGACAATTCTAGAATTAAAAAACGGGCTTCCTCTGCCAAAGTCGCATACCCACACATACACATATGGACACACTTCTACAGAGAAAAACACGCACACTCAACCATGGCTCCTCGGGGAAAGTTCTGTGGTCCACTCTGGCTGTGTGAGTGTGTGGTCAGTGCATTACAGAACTTTGCTTTAGAAGCTCCACCCATCAAATCCATATTGATCCACGAGAAAATAAAGGATTGGTTTTATGAGTTTCAGGACTGGTAACATGGAATATGCTTTTTGTTCATCTAATTGTGTTAGTATTTTAGATGTTGACTTCAAATTAAGATCTATTAACAGAATCCCTCTACTCCTACTAGTATTTATATAAATACATATATAATGATTATGTATATTTAGAAATTATTAACAGCATAAGGAAAAATATACAAAACTGAGATGGAGTAAACAGTTAGTAAAATGAAAGAGAGAAATTTACGATGATATAATAATTCAAATTACCTCAATGGTTAATGGCCTGCAGATTTTTGAAATTATTAAATCTTCTAATCTTTTCAAGTGTTTTGTTTTTCTTCTTTACCCTGTCAATAATATTTCACAAGTGTGAAAGTTTACAATTTTGTATTATTGGCTTGAAAATTCTATTGGAACTCAGAATGGTTTATATTGCTAAGTGCTGCTGGAACCAAAATGGTTTACGGAAAGTTATACTTGTGTGAGTGTATTATATTTGAAGAAGCCAGTCAGTCTGTCATTTGTTGAATGTATGGCACTTGGCACATAATGTATTTAAGAGTGACTAAACTCTCACTG
The DNA here is from genome assembly GCF_949357685.1 of Gobio gobio. Lineage (NCBI taxonomy): Eukaryota > Metazoa > Chordata > Actinopteri > Cypriniformes > Gobionidae > Gobio > Gobio gobio. The sequence goes on along the minus strand of NC_137110.1, from coordinate 38,905,184 downwards.
TTTTACTGTATTGCCTCAAAGTGACTTTCTGCTGGCTATTATGAATGTTATCCTTGAAGCCCTTAAGTGAAATAAAATGTTGCATTTATTAATTATGTTGCACTTGATCCAGTATGTCATATTTGGATTTAAATTATGATAGCATTTTCATTTTTGGGTGAACTATCCCTTTAACATAATTTTGTAATGTTTTCAATATTTTAAATCATATTTTTTTCCCTTCACTAGTTAATTTAAAATGTTTAATGTATAGTCTTTCAAATACCATTTATAATAATAATAATAATAATAATAATAATACATGTTTATGTGGATGTAAAAGGCAATTTTGTAACTGCACCTCTATATTTTATGGTGGTTTCAGTATATTTTAAAGTTGAAAATGGTTTAGGTTAGGTAGGTGGCATATTACATTATTACATGAAATATAGGTTAACTGTAAATAAAAGAGAAAGAAAAGAGAGTTGTCTGCTGACCTCTAGTGGAGTTCTGTGGTGTGGCAGCACCGTCCTCTGATCCCTCCCAGCTCGTGTATTATTCATATTTCTTGTCTAAGTTCCTGTATCAGACACTTTCACCTTGAGGTTGAGGATGTTGAATAGGTACAGAATTGACACAGAAATACCAATTAAATGTCTATTACACTTACATCTTTACAAGATTACACTCTAAAAAAAAGGCTCGTAATCATAGGGGAACATTTTTTAGTGCTATATAGCACCAATTTTGGTGCTTCAGTGGTTCTTCAGCGGTTCTTCAGAGGTGTTATATAGCACCTTAGTCAAAGAACCGGTGAAGAACCTCTGAAGAACTGCTGAAGAACCTCTAAAGAACCGCTGAAGAACCACTGAAGCACCAAAATTGGTGCTATATAGCACTAAAAAAGGTTCCCCTATGATTACGAGCCAAGAACCATTTTTGGTGCAATATAGAACCTTTTTTTTTTAGAGTGTACCTGGCAGGTTACCAGGTAAAACAGATCAAATAAGAAGTTAAACGATGTTGTTTTTTGTTGACACTGTAATTCAACAGTTACATTTTAGACATGCATATGACAGGTTCCTCTCCGTGACACAGACGGTGGTAGGCCTTGCTCTATTTATGTCAAAGGCATAAATCAACAAGATATTGTCGTCTTATAGCCTAGCTTTAAATAAACCGGATTTAACTCTACGTAAAACATATATTTTTTATCACATACATGTTCGCAAACACCAAAATAAGAATTACTGCTGTGCTATGAGCCAAAATGCTAACCTATATTTCAATATAGCATAAAGCATGCTTAAGCGTCTATGATCGGATCATTATTGTAGTGATTATTTTGTTTCCGGCATGTTATATGTTTGGCAACAGTTCTTCTAACCATACATTTATATGTGTGGAGTGTGTAGCTTTTAATTTCTTAAACAACCACGTAGGAAGACATTGCATTGTCAATACAAGATCTTGATCAAAAAATTATAAATGTGATGTTATTTCCATCAAGAGGTGCATCAATTTTGACAGTGCAAGAGTCAAGCACTCTGTAAAGTCTCCTCCAGCACATCCCAAAGACTTTCAATAAATTAAAGTCTGGTTTGGACTCAGAGGTGCCAATTCATGTGTGAAAATGATTCTTCATGCTTCATGAAATACGGCCATAATGTGTCTTCCTGGCTTCCAATTAGGGTTAAAAGAACAGTTGCCAAACATAGGGGTGAGCAGGGCACAACCTAACGTGGGGTTAGTTGTAACACACATGGTTTAAAACTTTCCACACATGCCAGCATGACGAAACTTTGTGTATTTACTGCCATATCAGTAATATATAGAGAAAAAATTGCACCAAAATTAAAAAATCTTTGGAAGATATCACTGAACACTTATTTAACCATAGCAAAAGTAAATTTCTTAAGTAGGCTACATTTTCATCTCTGTTTTTCTGATATATCTGATATTATTTTAATCTTAAATCTGTTATTTGTCAGTTGAGATAGTTCTTTAATGCTGATTTAACCAGCAGAAGCCGGTTTTATATCCCAGTTGCGCAGCTAGGGCGTGTTGTAACACTGTTACAATGTGCCCGTATTAGAACTATGCTATTGTATTCTATACTTATGTGAATTCTATTGAGAAACCACGAGAAAAGAGTGAATAAAGACTGAGAGTCAATGTTCAGAAATTATTATTTATTATGTTTTGAACTATGCTGTATATCTGTGTTTTGCTGTGGTAACTTAACATTCACCATGAATTAATACAACATATAGTCTAAGTATTGTTTAATTATTTTTGTTTCAGTTTATAAATTAAAGTCATGTGTGACGTGCTTCAACAAATATGCATGTTGATTGCGCAACCTTTGCGTTTAATAAGTGTTATAAAAAAGCGTTGCGTAACTTTTGGTGACCTCTAGATGGCGACATTTTCGTTTAAAATGACACTTCTAGTGACATTGAAACTTTGAGTCAGGGTAGATTCTTTTTTTATACATAAACCAGGTTGTTTTATTCCTCTGACATTACGTATGACATGTTATGTCATGTTATATTAGGAACGTTCACAGAACCCGATTCTTTTGGAGTGTTGATATATGGTAGCTGGTCAGACTGGATCTGACTAGTGCACTTTTCTGAGAAGACTCGGTTCTCTGTTCGGACTTTGCTCTCTGACGTGAACTGCACGTACACATCTAAAGTTCGAGTCCATTCAATACTTAGCGCTGATAAGGACAGAAATGCTACGCAATTAATTTATATGTGATCCTCCAAACTGATAAAACGTCTTTCATGGTTCATGTGAGGTGATTTAAATGTATTACTCATGAAGCTAAATTGCTGAACTCAAACACAGGTCACATATGCCAGTTAAACAACCAGTACAGGCTAAATATTCAATTAAGTCTGCTTATATCCATTAAAGCTAGTTATTTTGTTACAGTTATCTAGATTATCATCTATAATTTGGACGCAATGTATTTCAAAAACAGGGGGCACCAAGCTACATAACGCATGATTTATTTAATGAAAGAGCATTTTAGTGAAATCGAGTATACAGTAATATAATTTTAATAATAAAATGTATTTCTTACAGCAGTGCAATGAATTCCCAATTACCTGATCTGAAAGCTTGAAATTTCCTTTAGCAATCAATAGAAAACTTTATATTGAACCATGACTAATTTTTTTCAGAACCTTCCTTAGCAGGGAGTGCAATTGTCAAGGCAAACCATAACTTGGCACATCTTTTTAGCAGGACTTCGTCAGGACTTGCCCTGAAATTTCTCAGGGTAATTCAAAAATACCTGACACTTTATATCCGGAGTTTAAAGGTCTCAAGTACAGGGTCACCGGAGTCATTCGACCCCTAAAACTTAGTACACGGAGAACTGAAACTTAAGTAATACTGAATAAATGGTGCACTTTCACTTGTACATTACAAAACGAAAAGCTAGAAGAATAAACATAACAAATGGACCATTTTGACCGTTTTATTTGAGTTCAAATCCATCCGTTACAATTAGTTACCACTAAGCATGCTGCTTCTTCAGACAACTCGTTGCAATCCAAATACTTACAGGGTTCAGTATATTTTAATAATTTAATGTACAACAGCTCCTGTGAAACCAGGGGACAGTTTTCCTTCCCTCAGTGGAAGCACTGGGGATCTGCAGTAACTTGACTCTTACTACTACTTGCACAAAAAAAAGAAATCCTCACAGCTAAAATGGGTTGGCTTTATAAGCATGCCCTGTTATGATGAATAATCCTGGCCACCTGATCTGTCACACCATCCAAATTGACATTGTTAAAGACATTCAAACTACGAACATTTAATTTAAATATTGCCGCTTCCTCGTTCTCCCTGTGTATTATGATGTGGCTGACTTTAAGTATGCAATAAGGTCTCCTCTCTCGCCCTTCTTCTTGATGCCAGCAAAGATCATCTTTGTGCCTGGAATGTACTTCTTAGGGTTCTCCAAATATTCCATCAAGGTATCTTCACCCCAGACAATACCTGAGAAAAGGAAGGCATCATAAAGACTTGTTAAACAACACCATTCCATCTCATAGGGACACGAAAGACAAGCTGTTCTTCACCAATAAGCCTTACCCTTGCTCTTATTGGCATCTGTGTAGGAAAACCCCTCTGCCTGACCAGTCTTGCGACCAAAAAGTCCCCAAAGATTTGGTCCCACTTTGTGCTTGCCTCCGTTTTCAACTGTGTGGCACTGGGCGCACTTCTGGACGAAAACCTTCTTTCCCTTTTCAACGTCACCCATATTTACCTAGAAGAAAAGGAGGAGATGTGAAAACACTGCAGAAAGGCATTTGAAGGGTGAGCGGTTTAAAAGCACAGTGGACGGATCATCAGAAGGTCATTCAAGGATAGAGCATCGATATGATTAACAGATCAGCTTCAAGACATAAATCAACCAATAAAAGCTCTAGAAATGCTCCTAAGGTCAGTTCACCACCCGTGGAGATGTAAAGCACTTGCTATTGGTCTCTAGGTAGTTGGATAAACTTGCTTCCTCTGACATCCAATCCCTGCCAATTCGTATCAGAGTAAGCATCTTGGTGTTAAGTTGTTCATCCAAGGATAACTTCAAATCGTTTTATTAAAAGAAGCCTTAATCACTGATGTATAGCTCGTTAGGCATTAGGTTGTTAGAACTAGATCAAAATGAAGTAGTCGTCGGATTAGAGTATGTGTGACAAATCCCAATTCAATTTATATACAGACTCTGAGATAACTATACTTAAACAAAATAAGAACATAGCAAAAGTCATAAACCGGCTTTAGATCCACGTTGTGCAAGCTAACGTCAGCAGTTAGCCACATCTGGCTAGACACCCATAAAAGCACACAATTCATCACGAGTTACTTAACATTTTTTTAATACTCAATTACATAACACGAGTATTTTTCTTGTTGGGATTAAATTCAAAACAGATTCTTTTGTTTTTGTTTTGTTAAACCCTGCATATTCCTTCCTTTACATACAATTGTTCTTGAGAAGTAACGTTACCGGTAAGCTTACGCAACCTCGCGTCATCCTTCCTCAGAACCGCTTCAAAATCCTCCATTTCGTATAAACATCAGATCTGTGATCGTTTACACGCCGAACAGTTCTCAACACGACGTGATCGATTATAAATGTTACCTTTCAGACCGTGTGAGGAACCTCCTTGCCTGTCGGGATTGTGGTACTCTGCTCGTGCCGGTTGGCGGACCGATTCTGTATCAGGGCGAAAGAGAAAGGTCACTTCATTTTAGAGGCGCGAGAGTTAGGCTCCAGTATTTTACGTCACAATCATGCGCTGCTGAGCCGTCACGTGCCTCATTCCGACGAATCTGGTAACGGTCCAGCAGCTGTTCTCCTGAAGATCCATCTATGGAGTTGTGACAGACAAGTGATTTTAAAGAGATAATCGGTTTAGATAAAGCGAGTTCAGAGTCCGGAAACGTCGTTTGTACATGTAGCATATATGCAGCATACAGATAAATGATGGAGAAAACAGAGAACCAGTTTGACCTTGGCGTCTTGTCGATGGATGGAATTGATAGAAATATTTCAGTCTTAGAAATTGTAATTACGAATAAATATTACTTCCTAGTTATTCGAAGAAAACGTTTATTTTCAACTGAAATTCTAAAATGTTATGAAGGCTATTAATTAATTAATGAGAAACTATCCAAGGCGTGGTTAAGTTACCCTGAAAACAAGATTTAATGAGCGCTTTTATTTACGTCACACCCTGAAACAAGTCTCAAATGTACGCAAAACATGCGCCTTCTCGCACACACACACACACACACACACACACACACACACACACACACACACACACACACACACACACACACACACACACACACACACACACACAGAGAGAGAGAGAGAGAACCTATAATGTGACACTGACGTGCATGGCCATGGCGTCACATGATTTTTTTACTGCGTGACAAGACGGGAGTTTCATTACATTGCAGCACGTTTCCATTCACTCGAATCTTGTTCGCGGCTAAATGTGCATGAAAGGTGTTCTGAAGACTTGATTTTCGAGTTCTCTGGTGTTTCCCCTTCATCTGAAGCTGACAGACAGGTGACTCATGTAGCTAACACGTGACTGACAGGAATGTAAAATGAAGGATTTGCCAGACGTACATACATTTGTCAATAAATCATAACTGGGCAACTTCTCATGAAGTAGTAATTTCTCAAGGAGAACCGCTTGAAAATGTGCCTTCTTCATTTGAAAATACACATAGACTATACCAACCTTCATTACTATGTTAAAACTACCCACTAACATTAGCTTACAAATGACCCTTATTAAATTTGTTTCCTTTCCCAAAGTCTCAGTTTGAGTAAATCCACTTGGGGTTCAGAGTATTTATTTGTTCCCACATGTCTATTACAATTATGAGGTTTTATTAAGGGTTAGTTCACCCGAAAATGAAAATTCTGTCATTAATTACTCACCCTCATGTCGTTCGACACCCGTAAGACCTCCGTTCATCTTCAGAACACAAATGAAGATATTTTTGTTGAAAGCTGATGGCTGAGAAAGGCTTCAGATAGGCCTCCATTGGCATTCAGTACACTTATACTCCCAAGACTGATAAAAGGCACTTAAAATGTCGTTACAAAGTCCATCTCACCACAGTGACTCTACAATAATCTTACGATGCGACGACAATAGTTTTTGTGCGCAAAAAAAATCAAAATAACACCTTTATCCAGCTTGTTATTGCCTTCCGTGTGTGCCTCCACGACGCATGCGCGAGAATATGACGTAGCGCCGGGGTTCGGGAATCCATGAAATGCACACTTAAGCCCCATTTTGAGCACTACGCCGAGACCTAAAGCACGATCAATGTAGAATCCAACAGCTTAGACACGCGCGTCTTCCTCTGATTGTAAACAAATCGCTTCTGGGTCATCTGTCCGAACGGCGGATCTGCGTCATATTCTCGCGCATGCGTCGTGGAGGCACACACGGGAGGCAGTAACAAGTTGGATAAAGGTGTTATTTTGATTTTTTTTGCGCACAAAAACTATTGTCGTCGCATCGTAAGATTATTGTAGAGTCACTGTGGTGAGATGGACTTTGTAACAATGTTTTAAGTGCCTTTTATCGGTCTTGGGAGTATAAGTGTACTGAATGCCAATGGAGGCCAATCTGAAGCCTTTCTCAGCCATCAGCTTTCAACAAAAATATCTTCATTTGTGTTCTGAAGATGAACGGAGGTCTTACGGGTGTCGAACGGCATGAGGGTGAGTAATTAATGACAGAATTTTCATTTTTGGGTGAACTAACCCTTTAATACAGTGTATACTTTTTTCTTGATTTACCCCGAAAGAATGGAAGTGAATTGTGACAACATGCCCCATAGCTGGGGTACATTGTAACATGTGAGGGGCACATTGTAACATGACTAAATGACCCTGGAGAACCAAAGAACCACTTTCTTCTTTGGAAAATTATGAAATTCAATTACTGCTATAAGTTCACTGAACACCAAAATATCCACTTTTTCAATTTGAACCCTTTACTCCCTATAGGATAGGGCCAAATCTGACCCATTGGGCTTTAGGCGTATCATTTCAAAGAATCACAATAACAAACACTGTCAATGCAAACTATTTTAAATTTAGGAAAATAATCAGTCAACCACACAGCTACATTTAACAATGTTTTTTTTGTGATTTGGCTCAATCTGTGGGCTAGCAGTCTCGGCAAATGGCACATCTTCATCACTGGACAAGTCATTGGACGAGTCACTATCTTGGGCAGAAGATTCACCACCATCACTTTCATGCGGTTGAAACAATTAATCAGAATCGCTATCGCTGTCCAATTCAGGGCCAAAGTCACTATCATCAGCTTCAAGGTAACTTAGTAAAATATATTATACAAATGAATTTATTTCAAGGCCAAATACAGGAGGACTGTCACCATTCTCCATCAAAGTCACTCAAAGAACGAAAGGGTCATTTTTGACCCTACATTTTTTTAACCCATACACCCAGAGGGTCATTTTTGACCCTACATTTTTTTAACCCATACACCCAGAGGGTCATTTTTGGCCCATCGTTTTTCGAACTAGCTCAGAGTCACTAATTTATCCAAAAAGAATATAAAACGTACTTCTAGGCATTCTGCAAGCGAATATTAAATAGATTAACAAAAATACACAATTTTACCAACTGCTGGTTTGCTGAGAAGACTATTTTGTTTGGGTAGGTTTCCAGCTCAACAAAACAGCATGTGGTCAGCCATCTTGTTACTATCACTCTGGCACTTGTGAGTTCAATATTCATCCACTAGGCGTCTCTATACAGGGGCCAGAAGTAGCACTCTGGGCTTTTGAAGTTAAATTTGACTATTTTTTTTTGTTTGTTCATTTTGGGTAGCAGCAATTAACAGCTGCCAAATTTGACCCCGTGGGTTCTCCAGGGCTAAATGACAGCTTAAAATGTTATCTGATATAATAAAATATCCATGAGAGACTAAAATATTTTGTCAATAAAATACAATTATTAACTTTTTAAAATAAAATAATGGCATTTTTTAATCATTAAAAACATACACATTTTTTAGTTTGACAACAAACACATCGCTAAATAAAATTATACAGCATAGTTGAAAAATAATAAAAATTAATAATTTCTGAACATTGACTCTCAGTCTTTATTCACCCTTTTCTCGTGGTTTCTCAAAATAAATCATAAAAGTATAGAATATAATAGCATAGTTATAATAGGGGCTCATCGTAATGCAGTGTTACATCACACCCCACCTGCACAACTGGGATTTAAACCCGGCTTGTGTCTTCTGCTGGTTAAATCAGCATTAAAGAACTATCTCAACTGTTAAATAACAAATATCAGATTTGTCTTATTTTAAATAAACACAAAAAACAAAGATGAAAAATAAACTTAAGTAAGAAATTTACCTTTGCTATGGTTAAATAAATGTTCAGTGATATCTTCCAAAGATTTTTATTTCTCTAAATAATGTTGATATGGCTACTAGTAAATACACTAAGTTTCGTCATCCTGGGATGTGTGGAAAGTGTTAAACCATGCATGTTACAACTAACCCCGCGTTAGGTTGTGCCCCGTGCTCCCCTAGGCAATAAATTGAAATTCACCTTGTTTATTTTCTTTGTTATAGATCTTATTGTGCACAATTTGTCCGTGCATATGGTTATTTTTTAATTTAATGATAAGACCTTGAAATGTTTCATCAAAATGTCATAACTGGACCTTCCAATGAAAACGACCTGGTTACAGCCTCAGTGTAACCTACATGTTTTTGCCAAGACATGTTCCTGGATCAAAATATTTAGTTGATCCTGGAACAACATTCCTGTCCAAAAATGTAGTCCTACCCTAAACCTAACCCTACCCTTTAAACCTGAATAAATTGGCAAAACTCAAAAAAATTGAGGCAATCAGTTGCCTGGAATTTTTTAAGTTAAGAAATTCAAAGTTTAAGTTAGCAGAACTGGCAGATTTTGTATTTATACATTTTAATTGTTCTTAACTTGAAATGTTTGAGTACACTAATTCATACATTTAACTTAAAATTTACACGTATACCTTCAATATGAACATTATTATTAGTATAAACTAAGCTTGCTATAACAAGCTAATTAAAAAAATGCTCATTTGTTAACATTAGCATGGTGTAGTACTTGCTGAATGAGTGCAGCAATACAAAGCATTTAATATACTTGCTTTCAAACCAATCCACATGCACCACTTGTCACCATGACGGTAACTCTCCAAAAACCCACATTAACAAAAACTATTCAGCAAAACAAAACATTAAACATTATACTGAATTTCCCAGTTAGGATTAATCTAGACAAAAAAACATTATATAACACTTAATTTGAGCATTTACTAGCAATTTTCTAATGCTGGGAAATAGAAATCCCTGCCCAGTTTCAGTTAAACTTAAAGGGACAGTTCACCCAAAAATGAAAATTAGCCCATGATTTACTCACCCTTGTTTTTGAAGTCCATAAAAAATGCATCTGTCCGTCAAATAACGTGCTCCACGCGGCTCCAGGGTGTTAATAAAGGCCTTCTGAAGCGAATCGATGCGTTTGTGTAAGAAAAATATCCACACTGTAAAAAAAATTCAGGTCTCCAACTGAAAATTTTCTAGTGAGCGATCACATCTAAATTTTTCAATTGGAGACCTGTTTTTTTTTTACAGTGCATATTAAAAAAATTATTTCATTTTTTTCTATGGCTCTGCATCAGCCGTCCCCACGCCATCACTTCCCAAAAATGAATAATGAATATCCGAGCATGGTCATAGATTTATACGTAGATGCCTCATTAGCGCCTGCACTGATCAATAGAATGAGGCATCTACGATCAATATATCTATGACCACGCTCGTATTTGACCTCACTTAGCGGAAGTAATGGCGGAGCTCAGAGATTATCACGTTCGACTGATAAGAGGTAAAATAATAGCATTAATACTGCTCGGTTTCTCGCAGAAACTGATCGTTTCGCTAGATAAGACCCTTATTCATCGTCTGGTATTGTTTAAAGCCCTCTAAAGCTGCACTGAAACTGTCAATTGGACCTTGAACCGTTTGGAGCCCATTAAAGTCTATTATATGGAGAAATATCCTGGAATGTTTTCATCAAAAACCTTAATTTCTTTTCGACTGCAGAGAGAAAGACATGGACTTCTTGGATGACATGGGGGTGAGTAAATTATCAGCAAAAGTTTATTTAAAAGTGAACTAATCCTTTAATGACAGAATTTTAATTTTGGGGTGAATTATCCCTTTAAGAGAGCCATGACATGTAATACCCCACTTAAAAAAAAAAAAAAAAAGGTTTTGTAAAGTCTCAAATGTATCGCAAACACCACAAATGCTTTCCTTTACTCAAACTACTACAATACCAGAACAAACTTTCTGACTGCAGGTCGCTGAATTCACTGCTGCCCTTGTTACCAAGAGAACAAGCCTGTGGACGGTTCCCATAGCAATGGACAGAAATCATTGCCTTTGAAGCCATATTCTATTTCATAATCAGCATGTCTTCTCTCCTAACTAGCCGTCATTGCAGGGTTATCCTCTCTACTGCTGGCCAATTTACACATACCTCTGGGGAAACCTTATGTATCAGTCTATTAATAAAACATCTGAGATCTTGTGTTGATTCTGTTCACACAGAAAGAAAGGCTGTCCTCAAATGACCTTTAGTTATTTATAAACCAATACAATTTTGTCAATATAATTGTTTTTTCTGGCCTTAAGATTCAATAAGGCTTAAAAAATTGTTTTAGGTTCAGGAAGCCCCTACTGTAGGTTTAGAGGTGACTGTGTCCTTCCCATACTATTCCCTAGTGTTCCTTACTGCACTTCCTCCACCTCCAACACAATTGTTTCCTGTTCTGTTTCTTCCTCTCAAATGTAGCTGTTTGCAGAAGTGCAGCGACTCCTGCTGCTCATGTTTAGGACTGCATCGTAATGTATTCAAATGATTCTCAGCGTCAAATTATTTTATGCAAGAGCGCGCTCTAGCGGCTACGTGTAGGAACTACAGCATAGAGTGTAATGATATAAAAAGGTCTTATTTCAAGGGGTTAAGGTTTGTCTGCTTAGCATAAGCATGTTAAGCCCTGCTATTTAAATTTTTTTGCAAGCAACACTTCACAATTCATAATTCATATTTTTTTAAAATTAATCATAAAGGTGTTCTATCGAGTTGAGGTCAGGACTCTGTGCAGGCCAGTCAAGTTCCTCCACACTAAACTCGCTCATCCATGTCTTTATGGACCTTGCTTTTGTTCACTGGTGCGCAGTCATGTTGGAACAGGAAGGGGTCGTCTCCAAACTGTTCCCACAAAGTTGGGAGCATAAAATTGTCCAAAATGTCTTGGTATGCTATGTTTTAAGATTTCCATTCACTGGAACTAAAGGGCCAAGCCAAACCCCTGAACCCCCAACCCCCCCCCCCCCCCCACACACACCATAATCCCCCATCCACCAAACTTTACACTTGGCACAATGCAGTCAGGCAAGTACAGTTCTCCTGGCAACCACCAAACTCAGACTCGTCCATCGGATTTCCAGGCAGAGAAGTGTGATTTGTCACTCCAGAGAACACGTCTTCACTGCTCTAGACTTCAGTGGCAGGTGCTTTACACCACTGCATCCGACGCTTTGCATTGCACTTGGTGATGTAAGGCTTGGATGAGCTGCTCGGCCATGGAAACCCATTCCATGAAGCTCTCTACGGACTGTTCTTGAGCTAATCTGAAGGCCACATGAAGTTTGGAGGTCTGTAGCTATTGACTCTGCAGAAAGTTGGCGACTTCTGCACACTGTGCCCCTCAGCATGCGTCTTTAATTAACATTAACGTTAATTTGTGTGCAGCCTACATTACAATAACTGTCCTGGTTGAAGTGTAGCCTTAATGCAATTGGTCAAATCGGTGTTGTTTTTAGCCAATTAATTGCATTTCCGCTGAAAAAACATTCTAGTGCGAAAATATTGCCTATAAATTGTGTTGCGCGCCTTCTTATCAAACCCGCCACGGCAATGATCAACCTCTCCTCCACTTTGCTTGGGAACTAAGGTGGTCGGAACCAAATTTTACAGGACTGCGTTTTCTGGAAACCTCTCTAGATATTAGGCATGCTAAAACATGGTTCTAGCGGTAAATCACGAAAACGAGATTCAGACAATAAGTCTTGTTTAAAATCACTTATTTCTTGGAAACATTTGGGATAATGTAAGTCAACAAAATATATAACATTGTTCTAGTGGTTTTTGGATATTTGAATCCAAAAATCTTACATATTGTGCCTTTAACCTAAGCAGTAAAGCTTCTTGACTAGATTTTGAAGGTGGATTTAGACCACAGTAATAATTATTAGTATGGTGTAGGCCTGTAGGGTGTACAATCCCTTTTCTTGTATGAATGAATTGGAAATAATAGTTTTCCTAAAACCAGCATATATATTCTGGTATTTTTGTTACAGGCAATGTCTGTATTTGGTGACTGAGGGTCTGACTCATGTCAGGAATGCATTAAAAGTGTTTACTCATTTAGCCCAGCTTCCAGAGAATAAACATGTGCTTGTTTTGTAATTAATTCATTTGCTCATACAACCAAATCAATCAAGTTATGTTTTGAAGAAAGAGACCAACACTGTAAAAAAAAATCAGCTCTCCAATTGAAAATTTTCAAGTGAGCGATCACATTTAAAATGTTCAGTTGGCCAAATTGAATTTCTTGAATTTTAATTGAATTAAATTAAATCAATTCACAGAAATTCAATTTGGCCAACTGAAAATTTTAAATGTGATCGCTCACTTGAAAATTTTCAATTGGAGAGCTGATTTTTTTTTACAGTGAATTTGAACTTTATTCTTTTTAATTTTTTTCTCTTCTCATGATAGCTGTATGAGAAATGTACAGACAACTGTGTCTAAGGTCATGAAGGTCAATAACACACTACATGCATTTTATGGCACCACTAGTCACTACAGGGGTTGGAATAAAACTGAAACCAATATAGTGTTGCAGGTTTCATGCCTATACTGTATATGTGCGGCCTGGTGGCCAATCTTTGCTGATTTTACATTCCATCAGAGCACCGTAAGAGCAGCATGTGAAGGTTGAATTAGCAGAGCAAGAGCACAGCTGTAGTTAAAATATTGCAATCCACACAACAGCATGGGAGACATATCAGAGTTCAAAAGAGGACAAATTGATGGTGCGCGGATTGTATCTAAAAAACATGAAACCACAGCTGCCCAACTCACTGCAGAATTAAATGCGCACCTCGACTCTCCTGTTTCCACCAAAATTGTTCATTGAGAACTTCACAGGGTCAATATTCATGGTCGGACTGCTATAGCCTTTGGTCACTCATGCCAATGCCAAATGCCAGTTGCAATAGTGCCAATAGTGCAACTCTTGGACTACTGTTCTTTGATGAGTCCACCTTCACTGTCTTTACCACATCTGTGGGAGTTATGGTGTGGAGAAGCCCCAAAAAGGCTTAACACCGCACTGTTGCTGCCCTGAGTGAAGAACAAGGGTGGATCAGTGATGGTTTGGGCTGCAATATCATGCCATTCCCTATACTACCAAGGGCTACCAGACCATTCTGAAGGACCATGTACACCTTATGATTCAAACATTGAACCCTGAAGGGGGTGCTGTGCATCAGCATGATAATGCACCAATATGCACAGCAAGACTTGTGACAGAATGGTTCCATGAACATGAAAGTGAAGTTGAACATCTCCCATGCATGCACAATCACCAGATGAATGGCTCAAAACCCTCTGAAGTACTTATATCTGTCATTCCTAAGACGAATTGATGCTGTATTGGCCACAGAAGGAGGCCCTACACCATACTAATAATTATCATTGTGGTCTAAAACCAGGTTCCGTTTCATTGACCAACCCCTGTATAGTATGTTAAACTATGACAGTGATTTATGAGTAGAAGTTTATGTCAGTGCTCTATGTGGATGTAATTTTCATATTCTGTTCCAGTGATGTCAGCCTTGAAGGGCAAAGATATCGCCGTTTTATCTAATTGTGCTTGCAGGGGTTGTTCATTTTTAATAAGAGGCATGTAACATGCCAAAAGAATTGTCTCCAGGAGAATCCTTCCGGAATTTATGATTCACCCGTGACCCTTACCAAAGTTTCTTACTGTACATAGAACAAAGTGTGTCAAATATACTTTAATGTCTTAAAAAAAAACGAATACCATGTTAGGATGCTGCTAGAATTATCTATACTGTTAATCAAAATCTGTAGAAATGATGTCACTTGATTATTCGTACACTCTAAAAAAAAAGGTTCTATATGGCACCAAAAATGGTTCTTGGCTCGTAATCATAGGGGATTACGAGCTATTACCTTTTTTAGTGCTATATCACCAATTTTGGTGCTTCAGAGGTTCTTCAGCGGTTCTTCAGAGGTTCTTCACCGGTTCTTTGACTAAGGTGCTATATAGCACCTCTGAAGAACCACTGAAGCACCAAAATTGGTGCTATATAGCACTAAAAAAGGTTCCCCTATGATTACGAGCCAAGAACCATTTTTGGTGCCATATAGAACCTTTTTTTTAGAGTGTATTACTATAAGTGTTTCTGTATCCCAAGATAGTTTGAGGCTGGATCCTCTTACTAATTTGCTACATCCTATGGAAGTGTGGAGAACTTTGTCTTCAGTTAACTCTCTGTCAACTGACTGAACTTCAACTTTGACTTCTGGCCATGATAGTAGTTGAACAAACTCAGGGTTACAGGATTATTTTCAAGTTGACGAAACCAATCAAATCAGGTTTTGTTGGTACCATGATGCTGATCATCAACTTTCTCTTCAACTCAGACTTTGATTCTGAGTTTAGGAGTTTAGGTGTGGCATCAGTAGTGAACAGACAATCACATCCTGTGGAACAGTGAAACTACAATTCACTTCTTGCAAGAGAAGCAGCGCGATTCCCTTCTCTCTTCTGCAGAATATAACAAGAATTTAAACAAATTTACACAGCAAGAAGAAAAGAGCTGTCTACCCAGACCACAACATAAACTGTAAAATCGAATTAGTTAGACTTACTTTAAAAAACCATGCAAACCGACTGCCTTGAAATAGGAATAGTATGTTGTGCTAACAAATGCTTAGTTAGTACACAAGAGTTATAGTAACTAAAAAAGAACTGTAGAGAGTACTTGATCTTTTACTTTAGATTTACTCTTGACTTAGTATAGCAAACATTGTTGTGTTTTGATGCTGAATGTTGAATGTTATATCCACCCAATTGAAAGTTTTTACAGGTGTTTATGACGTTAGTGTTAGCAATAAAATTGTAAACGATCATTATGCGACATGAAGGGAAATTTTACATAGCACCAATTTTGGTGCAGCGATGCAAAAAGAAATCAGTTATTTGGTTTAAAAGTAAGAGAAGTAATAAATAGGTTAATTTTAAAAGGTAACCTAATTTCTGACTAAATCATTAACTATAGTTCAACTATAGGTCAACTTTTAAAAGCAACCTATTTATTACTTCTCTTACTTTTAAACCAAATAACTGATTTCTTTTTGCATCGCTGCATGAATAGAAAGAGAGTTATAATAAAATGAATGTTCCAAGTGCTCAACCAAAGGGAACACTGATCACCATAATGTTGAGTTTTTGTTTTTGTTTTTTGGCTAGATAAAAAGGCGCTCAAACCAATCAATTAATCTTAACTTGGGTTTTCTGAATAAACAAGGAATGTGAATAGTACAGATTGCTAGATTTTTACAATTAATTTAAGACATTAAGTAAAGATAACTAAAAAGTGTTAGGGTTAGGATTTTGTTGGATTTTACAGTGCGGCCCGGATCTGAGCCACATCTGGTATGGATTCAACACGTACCAGATGTGGGCCAGACAGCCACTATGTGGGTAGTTAAGAGGACAACTAAAAGAAAAAATCTTGCTATATCAGTGCAATTAAAAGTTGTAAAGTTAGTTTATATACACTCTAAAAAAAAAGGTTCTAAATCCAAAAATGCTTGTAATCACAGATTGATTACGAGGCTTTTTTTTTTTAGAGTGTATATAGCACCTTAGTCAAAGAACTGGTGAAGAACCTCTGAAGGACCGCTGAAGAACCACTGAAGCACCAAAATTGGTGCTATATACACTCTAAAAAATGCTGGGTTAAAAATAACCCAAGTTGGGTTGAAAATGGACTAACCCACCGGTTGGGTTAAATGTTTGCTTAAAACAACCCAATTGCTGGGTTAGTCCATTTTCAACCCAACTTGGGTTGTTTTTAACCCAGCATTTTTTAGAGTGTAAGCATAACCTACTAAAAAAATTACACCCCCAATTATTTTTTATAATAATAATGATTTTTTTCTTAATATGTTTAGTACACTAAAAAAATGCTGCGTTAAAAATAACCCAAGTTGGGTTGAAAATCGACTAACCCAGCATTTGGGTTGTTTTAACCCAGCGGTTGGGTTAAATGTTTGCTTAAAACAACCCAATTGCTGGGTTAAAACAACCCAATTGCTGGGTTAAAACAACCCAATCGCTGGGTTAAAACAACCCAATCACTGGGTTAGTCCATTTTCAACCCAACTTGGGTTGTTTTTAACCCAGCATTTTTTAGAGTGTAGCACTAAAAAAGGTTCCCCTATGATTACGAGCCAAGAACCATTTTTGGTGCCATATAGAACCTTTTTTTTAGAGTGTAGTTGATAGATATAGAGAGAATTGAACATTTAAGCACATAATCATTTTTATAGCTTTATCTATTGATTCTTATTTATATTACCTTTAGTGCTTATAATCGATAAATTAAAATTGTATGTGTAATGGATTAAGGGTATAATAATTACATAAATAATATCTAAATCATACAAGACGTTTTTGTCTTTAAAAATTACTTGCTATGAAGTGACCTTTAATTTGGAGTAGAAACAGGGGCAGTGACTTTATTGCATCAGACATGTTTCACTTTGCTCACAGCTGATTTGTTCAATTTCGGTTTGAATCTCTTACCTGGAACATAACCAGCCCCGGAGCAGGTTAGCTGTGGTGCGTAAGTTACTATGGCGATAAACACTGCTAAAAGCCAAACCACTTTCATAGTGCCTAAAAACCCAGGGTTGTTGCAAACTAAACTGAAACATACCTGGCTAGTCACCTAAACCGGCTTCATGGTATAGGCCCGTGGTCTTCATTGAGCATATTGGCCTGGGGTCTAACTGTAATTCCCCTATGTGCAAAAACCATTGGTTTACCTAGGGAAAGCCATGGCATTATGGCAGTTATGACAGCTTAAGAAGTATCCCCCAAAAGTATGACATCTCTCATTTTTGCTCATGGGTATTTCAGACAGGCTGTCAAAAGCCCTTTAGTAATGACTATTCAATAACAGATGGTGCATGATAAATATAGCCTACTATAATATCATGAAATATTTGTGAAATTACCGTTAAAGCCTCTGGCACTTACGCTATTCAGCTCAAATAGTGCTAACAGAGCACACCAACTCTCAACAATGTGCTCTGTCTATCCAACTTTTTATTTTCTTCAAGTGTTTTTTGTGTACTGCACATGTGCAATTTGGGCAATTAATTTATGTTGCTTTCCTGCATGCAGGACATTTAAACTGTTTATAGACTCACCACAACCACACACATAGTACCTTCTGTGACCACAGGCAGGTGTAAATGTCTTCCTCACAACCAGTAAAGTGGGTGAGAAACCATAGGATAAAATAGTTCACAATTTCGTGCGCATGTTTGCATTCTATATTGGTAGTTTAACAACTGTATGTCTCCTTCACGTAGGCTTCGAGTCAGGTTTTTATTTTAAGGTGACATATTTTGTGTACCTAACCACACAGCTGAAGAGGGCGAAACTATTTTGATGTGCAGATGAAGAGAAGTTGACGGAAATGTTTGTATGACACAGAAAGCAACTTGAGTCAGTTATTTAAAAATGCAGATTTATTCAGTTTTAAAACAACTCTGACATAAAGAATAAAAAGAAGGCATATTTTAAAGAATTGTTCAACCATGATAGAGAATTATGTTGCTTATTACTGGACCGTTAGCCTAAATTAAAACTGTCTCACATTCAATATAGACAAATTCATGTTGAAGACAAGATATTGAAGACAAAATGGCTATATCACATAACACAAAGAGTTTCTTTTGTCAAAGGGCAATCAAAAACAAGAAGTGAAAAGCTTATTGTTAAAAAGCAGGAAGAAGGTTTTTGTACAATAAATCACTAGTAACACTGCATAGTATAATTTGCAGTGTGGCAGTGTGCCAGTATGTCACCATTCAGTCCTCCACAGGCAGTTTCCTCTAAATTAAGCGATTTCCCACTATATAACCGAAACTGGCAAAACCTTTTTTGTTATGGAATCTGTTCTCAAGCAGATTTTCAGGGGGAATATGTTGTGGTGGTTTCGGTGTCCAGGCCGACGGAAGATCTTCGTTTACCGCAGTGGGTGTACATGAGGTGGCTCTTTTTGATACATCCCAAGTCTTTCAATAGCTTCATGAGATCATTGCGAAACTTTACCCCAATGAAGGCGTACAGGAATGGGTTCACACAGCAGCGCAAAAAGGCCACGGCCCTAGTCACATCCATGGCATAAAGACGACTGTTGTCCATTGTGCAATCCTTTGTTTCCTGAGTGCTCACTCCCATTACTACATTGTAGGGTAGTTGGCTGAACACAAAGACAACTACCACTGCGATGATAACCTTGAAGGCTTTATTCCTCTCAAAGTTCTTGGCTTGCATAAGGGTCTTGATGATGCAGATGTAACAGAATCCAATGACGATCGCTGGAATTATAAAACCCAGGACCATCTGACTCACCAGCATCCTAATGCGGTAGTCCTCATATTTGCTGCCGTTTGCTACACAGGTGCCATTGGCGTTGACTTCAGAGAACACCATGTCGGGTATCGAAAAGATCACCGCCATCACCCAGGTAACCAGAGAAGACACCTGTCCGTAAAAGACCGCACTGGAGCGACAGCGATGAGCAGAGACGGCCTTCGTTATGGAGAAATAGCGATCTACGCTGATACAGGTGAGAAGGAACATGCCGCTGAAGAAGCTGACCTTGTAGATGGTGAACATGGCCTTGCAAGGATACAGACCCAAATGCCACTTGCTCATGAAACTAGCTGCCCAGAAGGGGAGCGAAATTGCAAACAGCAGGTCAGCCATGGCTAGATTGAGCAGGTAGACGTCAGTCATCGTCTTCAGCCTCTTGAAGTAAAGGTAGGTTAGGATGACCAGAAAGTTCCCCACGAGAGCCAGGAGGCAGATGATCGTGTAGATGGTGGGCAGGAACCAGGCGCGGAAGGTACGGTTGGAGTCCTTATCACACATGAATGCAAGGCCGCTGTAATCCACCGGCCCTTGTGAATAGTCATATTCTGTACTGGATTTTTCTTCTTCTTGGTATTCAGTAGTCTGATTGGACCAACTTTTCTGAAAAAAAGGTAATGCAGAAGCTTCAAAAACCTTCCAAGTAATCAGTTACTCAGCAAAAGATGCCATTGTACTATAAATGTACAACCCCAAGACAGTCTGAAATCTGTACATGCATATTATTTAAAGCTGCAAGGTAAAGTGCTTGCGGAAGCTTTCTACTATACATGGATTTAAAAGGTGTTCAGACAAATAACTAGACCTCCAGAAGTCTCAGAAATCTGGCTTCTTGTTCAAACTCATTAGATTTTCTGGTAAGACTTTACAATAAGGTCCCATTGGTTAACATTAGTTAATTGCATTAGTTAATATGAACTAACAATGAAAAATACTTAACAATAATATAATAGGCCTAATAATATAGTTTATTTTATATA
Organism: Gobio gobio; assembly: GCF_949357685.1. Classification (NCBI taxonomy): domain Eukaryota; kingdom Metazoa; phylum Chordata; class Actinopteri; order Cypriniformes; family Gobionidae; genus Gobio; species Gobio gobio. The sequence goes on along the minus strand of NC_137110.1, from coordinate 38,884,775 downwards.
GGGTCTTTATGTAGCTTCTCAAAGTGCTGTACACAAGATGAACAATGCATACAAAAATTAATAAAATAATAAGAATAAAAAATCAGCAAACATTCGCTAGACTAAAAAAATGTCTTAAATTGAGCTTTAATAATCCCAAAAGTCTGAATTTCCCTAAATTCCAGAATAAGCACTTATTAATCTTAGTTAATATTAATGTTTAACATTATTTTTTTTCACTGTTGGTGTTAGTTGATCTAACAATGAAAAATAAAGCATTTAGTAATATTAGTTAATGTTAATTTTTAACTTTTACTAATACATTGTTAAAATTAAAAACTTGTGTATCTGTTAATAACATTTAATGGACCTGAGCTGAGCTGGACTAACAATGAACTCTTATTTTTATTAACTAACAGTAGCAAAGATTATTAAACACTGTAAGAAATGTATTGCACATTGCTAGTTAATGTTAGTTTACTCACACTAATGGTAAATTGTTACTGCTGTAGAACACAAAAGATGTCAGAACGACAGCTTCAGTCACCATTCACTTTTGCTGGATGCAAAACAGATGCGTTGAAAGTGAAGGGTGACTGATTTTGTCATTCTGCCAAAAACAAATCTCCTTTTGTGTTCCATGAAAGAATAAAATCATACAGGTTTTGAACGACGAGTAGGGCGAGTAATGACAGAAATGTATATCCCTCTGGAATTAGAGGTAAAAATGAAAGGTAAATGCAGTTTTTCCTGATTTAATCTGTGAAATTACCTTTATGTGACACGACCATATCAGCAACACAGGACAAAAAACTGTCAATGAAAAAAGACACAATTTCATTCATATACATTTCATTCATTGTAGAATGCAAGTATGGTTTAAAACAAATGTATTGGAGCTACACTAATGAATCACTTCTCTTTTTGACCACATCCTCTACATTTTTAAAGATTTGTAAAGTTTTTATATTTATTTGACAGTGTAATTGAGCAGATTAATTTCTAGGCTTACCGGTAAATGCATGCATGATTTCAGATGACTTTCTCTTAGAATGTTTCACCAGGAGTGCTAACAACACAGTGGATACGAGAGCTCTGTTTCTGATGTGTTAAAAAGGTGAAGCACCACTTTTAACTCTGAAGTCAAGACCAGAGGAAAGGGTTTTTACCACAGACTGTGCTTTTTCAAGAAAAACAACAGCATGTCTTACCTTTGTACAACCATAAAGTTGTTTTCATTATATTCATCTAATTGTAAATACTTCCCCTTCTGCTATGTTTACTAAATTAAACCAACCAATAATAATTGAAAACAAAATGTACTATCTATTTGCATTTTTTTGTATTGTCACTGTCTGCTTATGATTTATGTTTTAATTTCTTAAACACTGCGACAAGTACATTTGAAAAATATGATTAATCCAGTAACACACTGATGCATGCAGTAATGTGGCATGTTGTACAACTGCTTTTATACAATATGACTAATGATGCAATACCTTTAATGTGATGACCCAGATATCACTATCAAATAGAAAACATGTAATTCGTTTATTTGATGATAAGAAAGCATGATTTTAGTAAAGTATCATTTCTGATTATTTAATGTTTTACAATGTTCTATCAAAACCCTGAACAAAAGTGTAGGCTATAAAACAACAACAACAACAACAATTAATTTAACATGCTTTTCCCCTTCTTCTGTTCTTTAAAGTTCCCTGTCCTCAACCACTGTCACTCCACTCCCTCCCCCAATTTTCAACTTTGCACAGGTAAACGCACTGCTGCACGTGTGCACTTGTGGGTTTGTGTGTATATTGCTGCCAGGAAAAGAGGCCTAAGCAGGAAGACGTGTTTCGGCCACAACTCAGGTGATTTGCGTGGTAAAGGAACTGCTGCAGTTAGCTCTCACCATCTGTGAATAAACCTCAGTTGGTACAATCACCTGTACACATACCTGTTTGTGCAAAAACCATTGGTGTTTGTGGTTTTTTTAGTTAATGAGTAAGAAGTGACCTTAAGTTTCAGAATCATCTTTTTTGAGAAGACTTTTATGCAAAAAAAATTAAATGTGTAATTTAGTTTTTTGTTGTTTTCATACAACAGAATTCGATGAAAAGTCCACAGAATATACATTCGTTATATGTTATATGTGAAATTGTTCTGTTAGCCTATGTCATAAAAATATATACAATTTACATTTAAATAAAAATAAAGGCTAAGCAAAAAAGGTTACACTCAAAAAATATTTACATTTTTAAAAGAAAATGGGCAACGGCAAAACCCTTTGTATTGTTTAAAAGCAGGTCATAGATTGTTTACAGCTTTGAGTTTCATCAAAAAGAGATCAAAGAGATAGAGAGAGTGAAAAGGAACACACAACCCCCCACCCCAAAATCACAAAGAAAGCAACAAACCTATGAAAGTTCCCTTTTCTCAAACCACCTCGAGTAAAAAACAAAGCGATGCGTGTCGTTACATGGAAAGTTTGTCAAAGTGCACCCAAGCATGCTTGTGCACTTTAAGACAGTGGCCTATATGACCAATGTTGGATGTATCTCTATATGTGTCATTGTAATTAATGGGAGCGCCTAGTTGAGAGAAATATCTGACTGTGGTTTTAATGAAAACAGGAAGATGTAATCTGTCAAAACCACGATAGATTATCTTGGTGGAGGTAAGAAATTAAACCCAACCCGAGCAACCCGAGATCCCTTTGCTGATTTCACTTTACTAAACAAGCATAACGAATGTTTTAAATAAAAAAAAATAAATAAATAAAAAAAATATATATATTAAGCTTATTTACTAGATATTAAAATAAATAGTGATGTTTTAAGTGTTTTAAATTAGTTGCAAATTGTATTTTAGAAGGCAACAGTCAGGTTCCAGAATTAAAAACTCATTCAATTTGTCCATATAAAATGTTTAACAAACCTTTAAAGACAGCCTTATGAAGTTGTTAATCGACAATGTTTGCTTCTGTTGAAGCCATTATTCCTCATTATTTCAACTTAGTTTTAAAATAATCATGTTTAACAGCGGAATTCATGGTAAAAAAAAAACACATTACCCGTGATGCTTTACAGAAAATTACACAAATCTCAGAGTTGAAATAAGCAAAATGCAACAAAAGAACTTTTTAGCTCGGCCCACTCCCATGAAGTACTGTATCAGTCTGTCAAATTTACATTTCCAAATATTCCTTTTGCCATTATTTTTAATAATCTAGTAAGAATTATTCCTTCCCAAACAGCCGGAATGCTCCACACGGAGATCTGATCTCACTATCATCAAGTCTGTCTGTGATTACATAAAGAAACTGAAAAAAACGGAGACAGACTAAATCCAGAAGAACTGTGGCAACGTCTTCACACATTTTCACACTTGGGTCAAAATGCTATAAAGTGAGGATGCTTTCAAAAATAATATTATAAATATATTTTATTTATCGGTTAACTTATATTAACTAAATCAAATCAATATTTAGTGAGACCTAGCCTAGAAATCTAGACGCACCCTAGCCGCAGCAAATCTAATTTGCTGCCAGGGTAGTCTAGCAACTCTCCGTTGGCTTGCAAGCTGGAAAAACCAAACTCTGGTCAGGCCAATCACAACGTGTATAGCGTCGGTGGGTGGGATTAACATAATGACAGCAGAGTTGCCGTGGTTCCGCGTGCTACTTGTAAACAAAGAAGCTGGCGAACAACGCTCTCTGGAAGACTTGGAGTTAAGCTTTTCTTTGAGAAAAGAACAAAGAACGGCACTGAAGTCATTGTTAAGAAAGGAAGATGTGTTAAGAGTTTTGTCAACCGGATACAGTGAAAGTTTAATCTATCAACTTGCTCCACTTCACCTTCTTCGTTACTCTGGTTGGTTGTAGCGCTATCCTATTGCGTGCAGAGGGAATTGAAAGACAACCGTTTATTCCGCCCCTCGGATTGAGCCCTGTCAATGGTGTGTTCCTAGACCCAACATCTTGATGTGGGTCTGGCTTGTCAGGCTAGGTGTGACCACCCTTTGCGTTCAAAACAGCCCCTGCCCTAGGTAGTTTTTCAGGTAGATTGCAGGTAAGTTTCTTCAAGCGTCTTGGAGACGTTGCCACAGTTCTTCTGGATTTAGTCATTCTCAGTTTTTTCTATTTTTTCATGTAATCCCTGATGGACTTGATGATGGTGAGATCAGGGCCCGTATTTATCAAGCTTCTCAAAGAGCCATTTTAGTGCTAAGAATTCATGAAATGTACTCCTACTTTCAAACTTAATTATAAAAGCAAGTTATCAAATTTCTCTCTTACTCTCCCAGTTATTTAAGACAGCTTGAGAGGTCTCTGAAGTGGTTAGGAGTTGCCAGTAGGGGCTTGTGATGGCACTGAGGAAGAGAGGAGAGGAAGAATGTTTTTGAAATGTTTGACGATGAGCAGTTAATCAAACGGTATCGTTCGGACAGAGCAGATATCATCTTTGTCAGCGCTTCTTCCTCCCGCCAGTTCGGTTTTCTTTTGGAATCCATGGTGGCTGATTATATCATAAAATCTAGGCTATATATAGGCAGGTCAGTTAACAGCACACAGGTTTATAATTTGTAATTAAGATATGGTGGGAAACGTGTTTATCTTTCATTTACAATGTGTATCAATGTATTCTCTTGAATTTTTTTTTTTGTCATGTGTGTTGAATGTAAACTCCTCTTAAAGGTCCTGTTCTTCGTGATCCCATTTTTCAATCTTTAGTTGTAATGTTGCTGTTAGAGCATAAATAATACCTGCAAAATTATAAAGCTCAAGTTCAATGCCAAGCGAGATATTTTATTTAACAGAAGTTCCCTTTCAAAGCCTACAGCGAACGGCCGGTTTGGACTACATCCCTGTACTCCCTGCTTTAATGACGTCAGTAGAACAGTTTGTTGACTAACCTCCGCCCACAAGAATTCGCAAAAAAGGGGGCGTGGTCTTGTTGCTCTCCCACGTGGAGAAGAGGAAGTGTTGCGTTCGTAGAGTGTTTGTCGCCATGTCGTCGAGACCGGTCGAGATACTGTTATTTTCATCCCGGAGTCAAATCACCTTTGTTTGGCCTTCAGGGATGCTGTACTTTGAGCGTATGCATCTCCCCGTTATGGTAAGAGGCGTGAATCTGCTGCTGTCGAATCACAACATGGGAACCGCTGGCACAATCAGAACTCCTTAAGTACTTCTGAAGGAGGGACTTCATAGAACAGGGAAATCCTCAAGCCGTTTTTTGGACAGTGAAAACAGCGGTATACAGATAAGTAAATTGTGTGAAAAATACTGTGTTTTTTTCACGCGAAACATGAACACATGTTATAATGCACACTGTAAACACAATCAAAGCTTCAAAAAAACAGGAAAAACGGAACCTTTAAGATTTTCACCATTCGATGTCAATTGATCTGAGAATATTCTTAAATAAGGCAATCTATTCAGTGATTAGTCCATGCTTATGTCGTCACCCAAAATCCAATTTGTGGCACAGCAAAGTGTCGTGAATCATCTCTAAGACTGACACTTAAGATTTAGTCCTACATTTCACTTCACAAATTACAACTGAGATGCTTGATGACTAACTTTTAAGCACAGCTTTGAGCCAAGATTTGTTTTACTCTCAAGTCAATTCTTAGCAGTGTTCTTGTAAGTTGATAAATACGGGCCCTGATCTCTGTGTGGACCACAGCGGCTGTTGTCAGACTCCTTGTGCATTCAAAAATCTCATTGGATTATTTCAATAATGGCGAAAGAAATGTTTGGAAATCTACACTGATATTTTCTACTGACACACTACAGCAAAATATATAAATAACTGGCTTAAAACCATTTTTTTTTTGGTGAAAATACTAATGTGTCTAAGACTTTTGCACATTTACTGTATGTGCCATTAAGTACAAAGTCCTGTACATATTTGGTTTAAATCAAAGTTTGTAATATTACGATTCCCCTTGTAACTGGCTGGCTTGGTTCATGGCTTATAATGCGTTAACAAAGACTTTTTCTGTAGTCTATGTGAGAAATGGATGGAAAAAATACTTGTAGAACCAACACTGCTGATACTATAAGTATTATCGGATGTGACATGAGGCACTGCTGCGCTATAGTAGCTAGCCCTGGTATCTTATCGAAAGTAAATTAAAGTGAAATGCTTCAGAATTTGCACCTGAAACATTGAATATTTACATATAATACATAAAACATTTTAATCAGAAGAAGAATAGCCAAGAGATGCAATATGAACAACGCATATCAATGCGTCATGGATGGGAGCACAAATCTTTCTACTTTCATTTAGGAAAATGATTCTTAATTATTCAATGAACATCCTCCATGAAATATAGTAGATTCCAAAGTTTGTGTTTGCACAATAGAAAGAAATGTGACAGCTTGATAACCTTAAATGACTTCAATGACTTTTTTTTTGTTTGTAGTCAAACTGCTGTGTACAGGAAGCCAGCCTTGGCTTGTCTGTATAGTTACATATGACCAGTTTCCCCCCTTCATTTTGTATCTTTCATAATGAATTGTTTATGCATGGATATAATAGTGAAATTCCCCTCTAGACATATTTTGTTCTAACATTGCTGAGAAGTGTCTTAGTCATGTCTTTGCTTCATTACATGAAACTACTACTCAAAGTTTCCACTTGATTCTTTTAGGAAATTGCATGGGAAACAAAACCTAGCAGACCTGCCAGACATTGGCATCAAGCCTAAAAGCTTTACATTAATTCATCCATTCATTCTCTGTGGGGTCCCAGGAATGCGGGAGCCTATTCCAGTGTCTCGGGACACAGACGGGGGAAAAGCTTACAAGCTTTTCAACATCCCTGCATTATTTAAAAGAAGAACGATTCTAAAACACATTTCTGCCTAGCAAAAAATAAATGCAGTTCAAACAGGAATAGAAATTCCAGTCCAACACACACACACACACACACACACACACACACACACACACACACACACACACACACACACACACACACACACACACACACACACACACACACACACACACACACACACACACACACACACACACACACACACACACACACACACACACACACACACACACACACACACACACACACACACACACAGATAGCAGGTGTCTAAAACATCTTGTACACATAAAAGTTTTCATTCGTCTTTTATCAGTGTTCAAGATAATTCAAACAAACTATAAACGTCAAAAAATAAAACTTGATGGATATTACAGATCATGACAAAAGGCAAGAAGAATACTTATGTGGATGTGAGATAAATATATTTAAAAGTATTTGTTTTTCTTTTGTATTTGAGGATGGTTGTCAATAATTGCACACTTATATATAAGGCAAAAATAAACAGATACCACGTTATCCATTCACATCAATGTACTCCATTTTTATGACTCTCGTCTACAAAATGGACTACAACGTCTTAAAACAGCATGCACTTGCTAAAAAATAATGAAGATACATATCGTAGAGTAAGTATTGTGGCAGGATGTTTGGAAAATGTGGTTGCTGCAATGTTCTGCTGTCCTGTCACGTTTTTTTCTTTTCTTTTTTCAAATACATGCAGTTATTAGACTGCTCACTGATTTTCTCCAAAAACCTGATGGAGAGAGAAACATCCTACTAAATCCTTGTCGATTCGCAACTTGTACATTCTTCAGATTTAATAGCAGTAAATTCAGCTCTTTTTGATTCTATTGGTACAGTATGATGCTGTCAGACAGTTTTAGTTAAAACATTGAATTCAGACACTAGTTCTCTTACTGAAGTAATGAATAGATTATTTAGCAGTTGTGATAACCATTGATTAACTGTGTCTGGAGGAACTCAGGGTCGCTTACTTGGAGAACCCGAAATCATTCCTGTTGATAGAACATGGTTTTAAAGGCAGACTGTCGGTACTGAAATCCAGTGACATGTTCACTAGACAAACCCAGGTCCATCTCTGGAAGTGGCCAGAGAGGAAGCCACTGAACACTGATCTCGAAAGTATGGATGAGGTGAACCGTGTCGATAAGAACACCACCGCTCGCTAATGCTAATTTAGCCACCATTGCTGACCATGCTGGCTGAAATATCCCCGTTTACATCCAAGCCTAGCTTTCGCAGGTCCAAGCCCATACTGGCCAGCACCTGGAGCAGAGTCATCTCCTGTTGTGTGGCCTGGTCAATCAGGGCTGGACAAGTTGGATTGCACTGTGGCCATTGACAGTTATCAATGAGATGAAAGGGACAGCCCTTCAGAGCGGTTTTGCTGTTCTTATTGGCCTCCTGAAGACTTTTGTCCCAGCACTGCAGAGCACGAGAAAGTGACGTCCCCTTGACTTGGAAATCCATCCAATTACTGAAAGAGAAAAAATAGGATAGAAAAAATTGGCCCAATTTTTTTTTGGGCACATATGTGTTTTTTCATAACAGTCTGAACAGCACAGACCACAATATCAGATGCAGGTCTGTTTTGTATGCACCTTCAGTCTGAACAGTCATATTGGAATTAGTTTGACTTTTACGTCACTCTAGTCTAGAATGTCACAGTTCAGTTTTTTTTTTTCCGCAAAGATTTTACATATCAGTAGTTATCTTATCTTCCCTTCTTATCTTCCCTTCTTAAAAAAAGTATTCTCGTCGTCAACATTAAGGTTGAATCACTATAGTCATATGGACTATTTTAACAATGTCTTTACTAGGGGAGAGTGGGGCACAACCTAACGCTTTTTTTACACGTCTCAGTTTATGTAAATCCACTTGGGGTTCAAAATAGAATTTTTTTCCCACATTAACTGCACACATGTCTATTACAATTATGTGGTTTTGTTTCATTAATACAGTGTATACTCTTTCTTGATTTCCCCCAAAAGAATGGAAGTGAAATGTGACAACATGCCCCATAGGTGGGGTACATCATAACGTGAGGGGCAGATTGTAACAGGACCAAATGACAGCTTAAAATGTTATCTGATATAAGAAATAAAAAAATCCAAGACAAACTAAATATTTTGTCAATATTATTAACTTTTTAAAATAAAATAATGGCATTTTTTAATCATTAAAAATATAAATTTTTTTGAGTTCGACAACAAACATCGCTAAATACAGCTATACAGCATAGTTAAAAACATAATGATAATGAATCACTTCTGAACATTGACTCTAAGTCATTATTCACCCTTTTCTCATGGTTTCTCAATCGAATTCATAACAGATAGAAGATTCAAATAATAATAATATTTTAAATAAACACAAAAAAAACAGAGATGAAAAATAAATTTAAGTAAGAAATGTACTTTTGCCATGGTTAAATAAATGTTCAGTAATATTTTCCAAAGATTTTTTCTCTAAATAATGTTGATATGGCTACTAGTAAATACACTAAGTTTCGTCATCTGGTATGTGTGGAAAGTTTTAAACCATGCGTGTTACAACTAACCCTGTGTTAGGTTATGCCCCGCGCTCCCCTACCTTTCTGGGCCTTGAAAGTGGTAATTAAATTGCTGAATGTGTGGTTCAGAAAACTCTTGGATTTCATCAAAAATATCTTAATTTGTGTTCCGAAGATGAACAAAGGTCTTACGGGTTTGGAGCGACAAGAGGATGAGTAATTAATGACAGAATTTTCATTTCTGTCAGGACCACTATCGTCACAGATGATAGACAATTAGCATGTAGTTTAGATTGGCGGTATGGTTCTGTTCTGGGCAAGAACTCCCTGCACATCCATACAGCCTAGCATGGATAAGAGCAGGGATGGCAGTGATAAACCCCCCTAGGGTAAACAGATCAGAACCAACAATGTATTGCAGATATCATTAATGTCAATATTAAAATGTACAACCTAATTCGGGAATTTAGTCTGATTCAGGGGGAATCAGAATGCCAAATCCTTACTTACGAGAGGAGGAGCAGCTCCGCAGCTGATAGCATAGCAGCTGATAATACTGAAGGAGCTTATGCTGTGATAGGCATTGTATTCCTATAGGTAGACGTGATCAGCTGACAGTCAGCTGATACGAGCTTGACTAACGTGACCTGCCAGAACTAACGCTATACGCTTGATTTTTGGGTGAACTAACTCTTTAAGTTGCTTTATTAGATGAAAATATTAACTAATTGACTATTTAATGCCCCTTCAGTCTAACCAGTCTCTTTATAAGTGGCTACCTCTGCTGTAAGTTGTTTCGCCATAGTTCCATGGTTCACCTCACAAATCATCTGTCCCACTGCTCTCTCAGCTGAGCTCATAGAGGGAGCCATTAATTAAGTGTGAAACCATGAGGTGGCATTTTGGTGACACCTAGAATGCATCATGATGGACGAGTGTTCAAATGCAGGCGTATGAGCTCACCCATGAGGAGTGTGCCTCGGGGTGCCTGCGTGTCCTTACCTTTTGGTAATCAAAGTGTGGGAAAGACAGGAGGGGGCGAACACGGCCCTAAAACAACATACAGAAGGACATTTTAGTACACACAAGATATACAGCCTTTAGCAAAACACAAAGATTCAACATTTTTGTATAATGGTTGTTCTTAGCTATTTCTAAATTATTAAATAGATTCTTATTAAAATCCTGATATGAATCAAATTAATATAAATTTTTATAAGGTTATACTGCACATTACTTTTGATGACATGACTTTGACATGATTATTCAGCTATTAGTAACTACTAGCTGTTCTGGAGACATATTTAGCAAGTACAAGTAATATATGTACTCACGTAACATCTTTGAGAGAGTTTTTGAACTCTTTTCCCAGGTTCTGCATGTAGGTCCACTGCTGCTCTGAGAGTGATTGGCCGCCCATATAAATGTTCTCCACTCGTAACTGTTCCTCATCAAACAACCACTGCACCACAAACAGCGGAGCTACAAAAGGACACATCCTTATTTTAAAGGAAGTCATTCTTATTAGCATTAGCCACTTTTATTAAAACGTTTTCATTCAAAGCGCACAGACAGCACATCCTCACCGGTTATGTAGGAGTACAGTTTGTGTCCAAAAAAGCATTGCCAGTCCTCGCCTCTTTTATACTGCTGTTTGCACTTTTCTGGAACAACACCACTCCACAACCTAACAGAGATATAAAATCATCAGAAAATAACTATATGTGGATGAGTTATGCACTGAAGTTTAAGTCAAATGCCTAATCCTATAAGCATGAGCAACAGTAGCACTGATGCTTGCTATAGAGACAACACAACACTTTTGGACATCCCTTGTGAAAAAGAAGTGCATTTAATGTTGCACTTGTAGTGTAATTCAAATCTTAAAAGTATTTTAAAAAACTGTACTTGCAGGTAATATAACATTAATCAAATAAAATGTCACTTAAGTGTACTACACCTGAATACACTTTGTAATATGTCAAATTAAAAGTTTTACATTAACCGCAAAAGCTTGTCAGTATTTCAAAGACAATAAATGCTTAAAATGTGCATAATTACATGCAACTAACCCTAAACCAATCCCTGTTCCTAACCCTATAGTAAGTACATAGTTAATTATTATTACTCAGTACTTAAATGTATAATTACACTGCAACATGGATACCTTAAAATAAAGTGTAACCTAATAGAATTATGAAATTACGCATAAAGGTGTACTTAAGTCCTACTTAAGTGGTTTTGGTAACATTTTAATTTTACAGTTTATTACACAAATCTATGTTTATTGAATGTATTACTTTAGGAATGACCATAACATACCTTGTGAGAAATAAGAAGGACCACACAAAAAGAGTAGCATACCTATTATGGAAGTAATAAACTTAAGAGTGAACTGAATAGTGATTTAGGTCACTTAATTAAGTCCTACTTAAGTGGGTCAAAAAAGCGCTCAACTAATTGTATTTTATATAAATTTAAAGTATAATACATTTTCATTTAATTGTAAAGAACATGCAATTAAGTGACCTAAATCACTATTCAGTTCACTCTTAAGTTTATTACTTCCGTAATAGGTATGCTACTCTTTTTGTGTGGTCCTTCTTATTTCTCACAAGGTATGTCATGGTCATTCCTAAAGTGATAAATTCAATTAACATGGATTTGTGTAATAAACTGTAAAATTAAAATGTTACCAAAACCACAGCAATTGAAATTAGAGTGTAAACTTTACCGAAGTCCTTTTTTTATGGCATCTACAGGGGTACAGGAAGCACTGTCTGGACAGTCAGGAACTTTTTGCTGTTTGCTTTCCAGAAACCAGCCTGAGTCGACAAGGCCGCGCACCTGAGCCTCTGCACCCAGCTGCTCCAGAAGACTGGACACCTTATCAATGTTCAACAGCACACCTGTTCCACCGGCACTGCAGGAGAGAATCAGAACCTCAATTTGGTTTCACTCCCAAAATATTACCTCAGCCTCCAAATCTAGTTTCGTCAAGCTGGTGAACTACAAATATTGCTCTGAATATGAAATGGCTTTAACAAATGCTTTGGGAAAACCAACAAAACATGTTGCTAACCTTGGAAGAATCCTGCATGGCTGGACACATATATAGATATTATGTCATTATGTCATGTCTATAGCATTACAGGCTGCAGTAAAACATTTTATGGTAGACAACAGGATGTGCTGAAAATAGTGCTTCGGTCAGTGTTGTGTATGGAGGTGGTGTTGTGGTAAAACTCAAGGGGTGGTCCATGGACGGGAATAGGATTTTATGGTACTCCAGATGGCTTTGTTTCAATTGTTCATAGCATCTTGTTATTAGATCTCAATATGCAGCAACAGGTGTAATGGGTGTTAGTGTTGTCTTTGTTTATAAGTGAATTCAAATGGGATTTATAATAGTTATCGTTTATGGAATGGAGAAACAAATTGCAGAACAGCCTCAAATATAATGGCAATAATAATAAAAATAAATTAACCACTAATCATTTTTACAGGCCAGACGATGAAGACTCGAGATTAATACAATCTATCTTTTACTATAAATCATTTCCATTATTTTAGGAACATACAGAAATTAGATACAAATCTTGCATGAATATTTTTTATCTCTAGTTTATCTCAACTTTATCTCCAAACAAGAGTTTGGATACATAGCTAGTGAGATCTCACCTTGTTCCTGCTAACATCACAACTTTGGCTTGTTTCAGTCCTTTTGGGGCAAGATCTTTGATCACCTCCCGAATGATTTGAGATCCCATGAAAGCATATTCTATGGCAGAATAAAGAAATAGAGGATCCAAATTTTGGTAACAAAATGGTAATGGTCAGATCAAATGTATTACTGAAAGATGTACCTGTTTCTTTTCCCTGTTTGGATTTTGATGCTGCTTTGTTACCACTCCACACATCACTTGAACAGTAGGGAACAAACCTAGTCACATAAGATACATCAGATGAGTCAGTTAGATGTTAATTATAAAGGTGATATAAATCTCATTCTTGAATTTTTCAGAAACTTACACAATATTGGCATTGTACCAGTGAGGATTTTCATCAGCTTGTGTTGATAGCAAACCACTCCCTGCAAATAATTAATTTCATTAAGAATCACTAAAGAATGGCTAGCTAGCAGATGTGTTGCTGTGTGTCTGCTTAATATCAGCCTATACCTTTGCGTGTCTGAGGCCAGTCAGTTGAGCTCATAAGTCGGGGGATAGCTTTGTATCTGGAATCGCAAGTCTCTTTGTTGTAACAGCACCAGCCACCTAAATATGATTCATTGGAATTAACCTCACATTAGCCATCCTTTGTGCAGACTTCAAACGCTTAGACAGTTTGAACTGGCATAAATTTGCTGAGATTACTCCCTTCTGGTAAGAACTTGCTGTAGAGAGGATGCAGATTTAATCTATTATAGTCTTCTATAATAATATTAGCCTACAATATTATTTTATTCTTGTTTTTAATTCACAAAACAGCACAATGAATCCATGTCAGCCTGCTAGAGCAGTTAAAGGCTTATTATTGCAACAATTACATGTTTAGTAAATGTGTTAGTCTCTCCCCCTCCATTTAAAGTCACTTCCTCTTGTCGAGGCTTTCCAAGTAAAGAGACGTTGCGTGATTTATGTGCTCTCACTTTGTTCTCCTTCTTGCATTGTTTAATTTTGACATGGCTAATTCATCATTGCATGTTACTTTTCTTGTCCAGTGACACTATATGTGTTCTCGGCATACTGGTGAACCAGCTTGATGTGACGTGCTCCAAAAAAGCAAGAAAAATTACGTCTAAGAAGATGACCAGCAGTCAAAATAACGCAGAGCACTGCATTTAAGCCCGCTGACCTCTCTCGACCAAATTAACTTTGTTTTAAATACTCACCTTCCAAAAATATCAGCCATCTCTTACTTCCTTTGAACTCCTTTAGGTAAAACCTGTGGGCCACAAATAAATATAGATGGTCTAGGGAACATAGCCATATGAGGACATTTTCAAAACGGTCAAAGGACCAATATTTAATACGACATTGCAGCACTGCTACAATTTTGTAGCAAAAGGTCTTACAGTTCATTAACTTGACACATACAGTTTTATTCAGTTTTCATCAGTCCAGAAGCTGAAAAGTGGCAAGTTTATGAAATGCACCTCTGGCTAGCGGTGAAGATGTCAGTGCTGTGTCTTACCCAGCGGCAGTGCCATCATTGCATGTCACTAATGTGTTTTTAAGAAAGTACAGCTTCATTTCATCAACAGGCTTGTTGGCAGATGCGCTTTGTTGGGTGGTGCCGCGACCTCCGGGATTTGTTTCTTTATTGGAATCGGCAGCACCTGCCAGCCCAGGGTTTGGGTCATCTTCAGGGCCATGCTGGGTCGCCTCTATAGGTTGGCTGTTAGGCTTCTTTGCAGGTTTTCCACCCGCCTTGGCATTGCGATTGTTGTTCTGGCAAGAAATGACTCCCAGCAGAAGCAGGAACATAACATGACACAGAATATTCATATCCAATTTGACAGGACCTCCCTAAAAAAAGGCCAAACAGAACAGTCAGCATGAAACGTTTTACAGCAACATCTTAATTTTTATCATGAAGGGCCCATGCTTTGAAAGGACACAGCTTTTAATTCTTTCAATGACTTGATCTGCGACCACCAATAAATTACAAGCAATCAACCTTATGGCCACAACCTTAAAATGAACACTCACCCCTTTAAGCAACTGGTCCTGGTCCCCTTGGAGTCTTTGTGAGCAAAAATCCTCAGGTGCTGCGGGAAAGGTGGTTTTCGAATTGATGCTGTGCTGGCGTCCTGAACAGACCGTTGTCTTTGGTTGTGGTCCGTGCTAGATTTTATAGTGCCACCATATGGGCAGCATTTCTCAACATCCCCTTTGAGCTGGTGCCAGCTCTGGGCTGCAACCAATGACACACCAAACCTGGACGTCTAATGGCGAGGAGAAAAGATAACATGCGCTCTCCCACCCATAATTCAAAGACTTCCCCTCCCCACCTAACTTAGTCTCACAACAAGCCCTCCCGCCCTACCCTCGACTTTGATTTAAACACCTACATGGTTGAAATACCTGCATAACCCTGCAGCTACATGGCATGTGGCTCTAGGTCATTGGAGCAGACCTCTCCCTGCTCACTCTAATATGGAGAAACTCTTCACTCACTCCTAATAATCCTTTGAGTGTCTCTTCTGAAAATATAAACTCTTAAATTAAAGAAAGAGCTGTTTGTAAAATGAATACAAAGTATCTGCTGATTTCACTTCCAGGATTGATGTGTGACCTTCACATAAAGCTGCAGCTGATAGACTGATGCTGTCATTATCCACTCTGGTGAAATGTATGTCAATGAATGACGTTAAATAAAGTTTCTTACATCTTCGGCATAGGGAACTATCTCTATTTTTCTATCTTTGGGTCTGACCAACTAAAGCATATTACTTCCATCTAAGTACAAGCACTGTCCCTTGGTTGAAAAGGGCCTGTTTTTCAGACTGTGATGCTGGGTATAACTTAAAAAAGATTGGTACTCAACAAGAATCAATAAAAGTTAAAAGGAATATTTTTTTCAATTAGTAGCTATCTGATACATTTACAATAAAAACAGCAATAAAATCCTACTAATACATTTCTGGACAATGAAAACAAGTTATTTAGTAAGAAACCAACTGACAAAATTATTTATTCAGTAATAATTCATAAATTGCAAATCCATGGACAGAACAGGGAGATAGAAGACAGGAGTATTTGAAACCGATCTGGGATAGCTTTAGCCTGACGTAGTGATCAGCAAAACGGATCACAAGTCCTGTGTAAGTCTCATCAATGAAATGTATACCATCGTTCCATGTCAATCAGCCATTAATGAGCCTCAAGAAAAGGGTTAGCAGTGAGATGCATTCCACAAAATATCCATAAAATAATAATAAAAAGCCTTACATAATATTTGATCTGATAATGACCAATCGGTAATTCCTGCAAAACTATACAAGAGAATATATCTAAAATAAAAGCATGGGCTTAGGAGGCAAAAATCACACCTACACCCAGCTTTGGTAAAAAAATAAAAAGATAATAAATTAAGATGCTGCATTCAGAAACACAGTACCTGTTTCCTAATTATGCAAGTTGCTACATAAGGATAATTGTTCACAATCAGATCATTGGTGTTATTTTATAATCTTGTAGGTTTTTGGTAATCTTTGAGAAGGGTAAACCAGATACAGCCCTTTTGGAATATAATTATAGATAATTAATATAACATAAAATAACATAATATAATATCATATAATATAAAATAATATGATTACAGTTGCTTAACCTGGACTTCTCGTAGGCACAGTTTTAGACTCAAGATGTTTTTACCTTTCATTGCGTTGTAAGTCTTTAAAGTTTTGCCAGAAACACTTCAGATATGTGAAAATATTTAGACAAAAATGTCTAAACAGCTAATCAAATGACATTTCTGAATTTGATCTACTGAGCTTAAAGCATTCTTCATTCTTTCTGTATTTAGAAGCACGCACAGTGCTCCTGTCTTCCCAAAATTCACTGCAACAATCTGCGAAGCAGACCTCAAAATGCAGAAAAATAGAGAAAAAAAGGTGTAAATCCTTCACCTTCTTTTTCCAATACAAGCCAGAATGTTTTGAAAAAAGCTTTTAGATGGCATTGCTTGTCTTTTTTTGTCTTTGATATCTGCTTCAATAGATTTTTTGCAGAAGCTGGCGAGATGCTGCAGATAGTTAGACTTTGTCTGTGGGTCTGAACCCGAAGCATTTCACCAGAAATGACACGAAGAAGAGCAAATGCGCATAATGTCACATTTCTGTTAAAAAGGAAACCAATTCCATATCACTGCGTAATCGGGCAGCCAAGCCACTGGCCAGCAAAGAACTAGTACTCAGTTTTGTTTGGAATGTGTTTTTCAAATGTACAGCCAAGGTCAGTTCCTGACATTAAGCGCTTGAGTGGTCCGAGCACTTTGTCTGTGTCCGTGTGTGTGTCAACGCTGCATTTGAAGGCAGGCGAGTGCATTTCTCAGCTGACAGGCATCAAAGCATGCCGCACCTCTGAGAACTGTATAGATCTGATTTTCAGAGCAGAGTAATGTGTAAAGGTCGTGATCCAAAGGGATCACATCATCTAAACACCTAAGCTGAATGCTTGCGATTTGCAGACCAGGCAGTTGTTCGGCTTGTTCGGTGCATGTAGATCCAAGCTCATCTAGAGCTGTAGGTTGAATTGAACTATGAGATGAATGAGATCACTGGAAAATCTTAGATAGTTTTGACTGTCAGCAGTGCTCAAGTGCACTTTATGAGAGAGAAATATATGTGCAAAGGTGCAGGTGACTTGCACGCTCACAGCGCAAGCCCCAAGAGGAGTGATGATTTTCGCCGAGAACCGTTCTGTGATTATGGCTGTTTGTCATCAGCACTGACATCTCAGGCTTTGCTGGATTGGTGCAAAGTGTGAGACGCCCACTAAAGTGCTGAAGCAGGCGTTATGGTAGATGACATGTTAACCTTCTGTAAGCAGTCAATGAGATTGATGGCCTTGGCAGGCTCCATGATGTAATAGCCATAGAAAACAAGTGGCATGATTTGAATTGTGAGATTCCACAGCAAGAGTGCAACTCAAAAGTCACTTTCATCATGCAAGAGCTTTATCTCATCTTTCCACACACAACTGATGTGTATAAGAACATTGCAGGTGTGTAGTATTACATTGCTGAACATACTAGCTCTGTCATGTTGCATTGTTCTTTGACCTATGATGCACTAACAACTGTGAAAACAATTTACTTGTGTTGCTGAACATAGATATTTACCTATATCTCTCTCTCAGACTAGCCTACAGTAATCTATCTATCTCTTTCTATTTTTATAAAGTCATTGAAATGCAATAGTGAATTTTATCTTTTGCTGTTGGAGCAAATCAGTATGCAAAAAGTAATATTTGCTGTGGTCTCCCATGTACTGCACCTGTAAATAGGGACTTCATGCCATGTCGTAGTTTTCATAATTATGAGATTTCCTTCATAATCAAAAGTTTGCCTTTCTATCGTTTACTTCCACGTTTCAAACCTGGAAGTGTGAAAAGGGTCTATTTACTCATGTGTCCTGGTACAATTAAGCTGTAACTGAGATGGTCTTGTTATGGGGAGATATGAACCTCCATGGCTTGAATCATGTTTGCCTTGATAAACAATCACATCATAGCCTTGACGTCATTCAATTACTGTTGTGCGATAGACAGTCACAGTTTGAGGAGACCATAGAAATGAATGAGAAGTGCCTAAATTGAATCCTACCTGTCACAAAAATTGTTTATAAAACAGCAATTTTGAATCATTGAATTGTAGAATCAAAAAGCTGTTTCCCCACCAAAGCAGTTTATTTAATGTATTGAAGCCTCTCCTCATTGGCATCCATTTAAAATAGCAGCTTCTTGACTCCTTCCCTCCCCAGGTTAATTCTCTTGTTACGCAGCATGTTTGAGCTTCCACAAAAACCAGTTAGGTTCATTCTCGTGTTACGCAGCACATTTGATCTTCCTCAAGAACCAATGAGATTCATTCTCCTGTTACGCAGCACATTTGAGCTTCTGCAAGAACCAATGAGGTTCATTCTCCTGTTACGCAGCACATTTGAGCTTCTGCGAGAACCAATGAGATTCATTCTCCTGTTACGCAGCACATTTGAGCTTCTGCAAGAACCAATGAGGTTCATTCTCCTGTTACGCAGCACATTTGAGCTTCTGCAAGAACCAATGAGATTCATTCTCATGTTACGCAGCATGTTTGATCTTCTGCAAGAACCAATGAGGTTCATTCTCGTGTTACACAGCACATTTGATCTTCCTCAAGAACCAATGAGATTCATTCTCCTGTTACGCAGCACATTTGAGCTTCTGCAAGAACCAATGAGGTTCATTCTCCTGTTACGCAGCACATTTGAGCTTCTGCAAGAACCAATGAGATTCATTCTCATGTTACGCAGCATGTTTGATCTTCTGCAAGAACCAATGAGGTTCATTCTTGTGTTATGCAGCATGTTTGATCTTCCGCAAGAACCAATGAGGTTCATTCTCCTGTTACGCAGCACATTTGAGCTTCTGCAAGAACCAATGAGGTTAATTCTCCTGTTACGCAGCACATTTGATCTTCCTCAAGAACCAGTGAGATTCATTCTCATGTTACGTAGCATGTTTGATCTTCTGCAAGAACCAATGAGGTTCATTCTTGTGTTATTCAGCAACGTTTGATCTTCCGCAAGAACCAATGAGGTTCATTCTCCTCTTACGCAGCACATTTGAGCTTCTGCAAGAACCAATGAGATTCATTCTCCTGTTACGCAGCACATTTGAGCTTCTGCAAGAACCAATGAGGTTTATTCTTGTGTTACGCAGGATGTTTGAGCTTCCACAAAAACCAATGAGATTCATTCTGATGTTACGCAGCACATTTTATCTTCAGCAAGAACCAATGAGGTTCATTCTCGTGTTACGCAGGACGTTTGATCTTCTGCAAGAACCAATGAGGTTCATTCTCGTGTTACGCAGGACGTTTTAGCTTCCGCAAGAACCAATGAGGTTCATTCTCGTGTTAGGCAGGACGTTTGATCTTCTGCAAGAACAAATGAGGTTCATTCTTGTGTTACGCAGGACGTTTGATCTTCCGCAAGAACCAATGAGGTTTATTCTTGTGTTACGCAGAACGTTTGAGCTTCCACAAGAAACAATGAGATTCATTCTCATGTTACGCAGCACGTTTGATCTTCTGCAAGAACCAATGAGGTTCATTCTTGTGTTACGCAGGACGTTTGATCTTCTGCAAGAACCAATGAGGTTCATTTTCGTGTTAGGCAGCATGTTTGATCTTCCGCAAGAACCAATGAGGCTCATTCTTGTGTTATGCAGGACGTTTGATCTTCTGCAAGAACCAATGAGGTTCATTCTTGTGTTACGCAGGACGTTTGAGCTTCTGCAAGAACCAATGAGATTCATTTTCGTGTTACGCAGGACGTTTGAGCTTCTGCAAGAACCAATGAGATTCTTTTTCGTGTTATGCAGGACGTTTGAGCTTCTGCAAGAACCAATGAGATTCATTTTCGTGTTACGCAGGACGTTTGAGCTTCTGCAAGAACCAATGAGGTTAATTTTCGTGTTACGCAGGACGTTTGAGCTTCCACAAAAACCAATGATGTTCTTCTGCAACGAACCAATGACGTTTGTTCTCGTCCATCAAGCAGGCTCGGTTGGGCCTCTATTTGTGTTCACTGATCCATGTGTATATGTGAATAAAAGCCTAAATTTAATCTATTCAATTTTTCAATCAGTCAAAATTTGGTCAGGTAGCTCTCAGATTTTATAAAAAAGATCTTCAAAAGTGTCTTATGGGTTTGGAGGGACAAGTAATCAATGATATAATTTTCATTTTTGGGTGAACTTTTCCTTTAAGGGGGCAACTTACACTGACTGTCAGAAAAGCACAAACAAAGATAAAGTCCAAACAGTGAAAAATCCCAGTGTTTTTGGACTGTATATCAACACTGCTATTTTACATATTGTGTCTGCTGGAAAAAAAGCTCTTATCTAAAAAAATGGCAGTTGACCCTGAGTTTCCCTGGTTGAAGTGCTTTGTTCAAGAATTTTACCCCCTACATCACATTTTCTATATCCTGAGCACTATTAGGATCCGTTGGTAAGTGTTCCACTAGTTGGGTCGTGTGGGGCCTTATCAAATGCTTGAAGAGCCAGCACAAACTCATGACAGTGCTGAGCAGCAGAATGGCCTTGAAGTCATGCTGGTGAAGCCACACTCCTGTCAAAGCCATTGATTAATGTTCCCTGGGTTCACGCCACCCTCAAGCTGCCCCATCTGATCAGAAATGCAGCCGTTGGAGGTGCCAGCGCAACTGTAGGCTCCTCAAACAATGTCATGACTTACAAAGACAAACATACATTCATTCATATGCTCACTTGTTCTATAGCTATATGCCACAGTTTGGTCATCAGTTTAATTTACCCACCAACTTGCAAGATCTAAAAATAAGAATAATGTTTGTGATTACTGCAAGTAATTTTTTATAGACACAAGTAATTTACCCCTAAAATGTATTATTTTACAGCAGTTCAATCTAAGAGAAACTGTGCTTGTGTTTAAAAAAAAAAAACATTTATTTTTTTATCTTGAAGGTTAGGTTAGGCATTGAGACATAAAGAGTGGTCTTATTCATGTACAAGACAACCAATTCAAGATGCTCATTGCATGGACAATTTCTTTAAAATAGCCTCATTTGTGATCTGAAAAGGTAAAAAATTCATACATGAGGGTGAGTAAATAATGACAGAATTATTTCTGTTAATAATTTTGGTTATGTGATGAACCAGAGACAGTATAAGGAGGAAGAGACATTAGTTTGACTTACCGCAAGCAGCAGACTAGGGTTTACGGTACAAAAATAATCAGAGACACTTTCATCTTATGTATAAAAAATACCTGACAGAGAGATATGAGTGAAGGTGTTCAACATTATAGTCAGTGATTCATTGGATGCTTCAGATGTTAAAGAAACAAAATGATCTGCATCCGAAAGTTTTCATGGTTTGTGTGGATTTATATTCCCATTGAGCTCAAAATTTATAGCAACAATTTTTCACAGATACAGGAGCCATAATGTTTCACATTTTTTAAGTCTGTTCTTGATGCCGATTTCCTCAATATAAAAGTGGATTCCTCTGAGAGGTGAGTTTAGGAGAACCAGCTCTTTCTCAGACATATACATTTACACAATAATTTGTGCATATATCAGTCAATATTAATGAATGACAGCCACTGATATAATGTTTGTTTTGCTCAAAAACAAATTTTAAAAATATTTATTTTTCATCTTGTAGGTATTCCTGCTTTTTGCACAAACTATTAAGAAGTATTACAATTAAATATCAAAATTAATTTGAATCAATTTAGCTGGAAGCTCTGCAAGTCAAGTCTTTAAAGGGGTGATGAATTGAGAAATCAACTTTCCTTTGAGACTTTGGTATATAAAAGTTCATTGTGATATAAGAATATCCTGCAAGTTTCAGAGTTGAAAACGTCCTTGTTAGTCAAAGAAAAGCTTTTATAGACACCAGGCCCAGAAAACGAGAGATCTCAGAATATGTTCCCCCAAGACCACTGACGTAGTAGGACGCAGAAGAACCGCCTCAAGCCCGCCCGCCGACTCGTGGAGATAAACGATGCGGAATCGATTGTAAACAAGATAAGAGGTCGAGACTGGATTTGCAGACATATTGAGATTAAAACACAATGCTATGCCATCTATTTTGGATCCAACAAGAACAGTGCAACACACTTATGTGAGTAAAACATGTTTTTATATTTCGTCGCTGCCCGATGAAACTCACGTATGTCCAAAACGCTTACTTTTCAGGAAGTGAAAAAAACACCGTATTTCAAAAACAGTTGAATGTAGCGTTGTCATACTTGGTACGGCATCTTTACATGTAACCATATTCTTGTCAGTGTAATGATATAATCCACATTTGACCAATATTGAGTTTAAATGGACATACGTGCATATTTTACAGTAACGGTGGTCGATACGCGTTCTTCCGATCATTAATTAGAATGGCCAAGTCGCGTTTCATATTGACAGAGGAATACGTGCTGGACATTCTCAGCCTCTGGCATGCGGTGATAGCAGTATGAGTGAGGCATGTTCTAGTGACAATCATGACAGTAGCATTACAGTTTGATCAGTTTGACTAAGAAAAAAAAGGCTGAATCTTAGGGCCCGTCCACACGGAGACGCGTATCACTGTATACGTATACATTTTTTATCGTATTGGCGTTTCGTCCACACGGATCCAGCGTTTTGGGAGACTGAAAAAACGCTATTTTTTTTAAACCGGGTCCTAAAGTGGATAAATCTGAAAACGACACCCAGCCAATCCGTATATTTTGTGAAACGGTGATGTCATCACACCACGTCCTGCGCGGGGAAGACTTAAAGGGGATACAACTACGGGCACTGGGCATGCGCACATCAATACTGCGTTGTTTAATTACTGTATTTGCATTATTGTAAGGGTATGTTTAGGGTTGGGGTAGGTGTGTGCGTTAATAAAACACATCTGGTAAGTAGCAAATTTATTTATTGTTATTTTATTGTGAGATTTTACCTCACCATTCGACTGTTGCCATACCCCTTCTAGCACAACTCTTCTTCTCCGTTTTAAGTGTATTTCTGTGGCAGAATTACAGTGCCACATACTGGCCTGGCATGTAAACTACATCGTTTTGAGCCGTTTTCATGCTCTCGTGTGTACGCGGATACTTCTTGAAACGAGGGGAAAAAAAAGATTGGATAGGGAAAGTTCTGGCTTCGTGTGGACATGGCCTTATCAATGAGACCGAGTTTATTTACATACTAGCAAGCAAACTAATCTGTGAAGAACTAGATTCGAAATAAACTGTGGAGAGCTTCAATGTCGTACTTTCGGCTATCCAGTGCTGAGCTTCGATGAAACTTCACGAGACCGGCGAGATGCTTCCACAAGGCGGGAGATACGCGGCGTGATTGACAGCTTTGACACCAAATGGATATACGTGAAAATCAGATGACACGATTTCACAACTTTTCATTGGCCATTTAGATATGTGAAGCATGCTGTATACGGAAATGAACCTGGACATTCAATCCGTCGAAAAATCTCAAAATCGGCAAAATGGACTTACGTGGTTTTCATCGGACAGCGACGATTTGTTAGTATTGCATTGTTACAGATCATTTGATATCTATTGATTACATACCTTAGCACGCGGTCAAAGGCTGGAGAAGGTGTTATTGGTTCATTCGTCATCAGACTCGGACTTGTAATGCCAGTGCTCGTAAAGCCCAAAGTCCCGGGGCTATGTGCTTTTTAGACGGGCTTGCACGCGCGCGTTTGTGTGTGTGTGTACGGCTTGCGGTTATATTCACTGATGATCGAGCAAAATGATACAGAAATAACATTCCAATCAATCGCGGGTGGATGAGAGATGAATCGTTGTGTTTGTTTGATAAAGACATTTTGCGAGCCCTGGCTGTGGGCTGGGTGATTCATTCCGGTTGTCGTTTACCACACGCTGTCACTGACAGGGGAGCAGAAGCTCATTAAATATGCAAATCTTATCCAATCCTAGCCGTGGGCGTTTACTTCCAAGTCTTCAGTGCGGCACGCCCATCAAAACCGGTCGTTTTTCAGAAAGCCGCAAAACCAAGGCAGAAAGTAGCCTATTACTTATACATTATGATGTTTTCGAATGTAAAAACCACGCGAACGTCATTAGTTGACCTCAGACAACAGAATAAAAAAAATAAAAAAGCCAGTTCATGACACGATTAAAGGTGTCATGAACTGCCTTTTTTATTTTCCAATGATACTATATGTTAGGTTTTCATAAAAGAGCTTACAAAATGTGATACTTACAAAACAAACTACTGACTTAAAATAATATTCAGCCATTTAAACTAATGGAAAAGATGCATATGTACCATGTTTTTTGAAATTTGGACATTGTATTCACAAGATTCAGGCAAATTTGTCATGGATCACACACCCAAAAATACATAAGCCACTCATCTCCACAACAAACGAAATGAATCAAAATTCTTTTGATAACTTTTTGTCTGTAATATCTTGAGATGGGGGATACCCAGTTTAGTGTAAATTAGAAACATTTCCTAGGATGAGTTTGAAAAAGATTTTTTTAAGAAAATAAGAATGGCGGATTAATTGTAAACATAAATATAAAAACAAAAACAAGACATTTTGTGGCACTTGATGCAAGAATTATTAGGAAATAGGAAATTCTAATGCTAGCACTTTGCTTATTATAGCGGCACATTGTGGCAGATTCTTACAAAATGTTGGTACACAGCCTCTGCCTACGGGCAGAATTTGATGCAGCTTTTGTATCCTCAGAATGTCCTTTTGTTTATGTGTATCAAGTTTTGTCAAGAATTTGCGTTTGGCAGATAAACACTATAAGTTTCGGGACGTCTGCCTTTACATGCACATGAACTTTAATGGCAACCCATTCTTAATCTGTATGGTTTAATATGGAGTTGGCCCACCCTTTGCAGCTGTAACAGCTTCAACTCTTCCGGGAAGGCTTTCCACAAGGTTTAGGAGTGTGTTTATGGGAATTTTTTACCATTCTTCTAGAAGCACATTTGTGAGGAATCCATGGAGACCCCTTTCCTGAAGCTCTCTACGCACTGTTCTTGAGCTAAAAGGCCACACGAAGTTTGGAGGTCTGTAGCTATTGACTCTGCAGAAAGTTGTCAACTTCTGCGCACTGTGCCCCTTAGCATGCGATGACCCCACTCTGTGTTTTTTACGTGGCCTATCACTTCGTGGCTGAGTTGCTGTTGTTCCCAATTGCTTCCACTTTGTTACAGTTGATCGTGGAATATTTAGTTAGTAAGGAAATTTCACGAATTACCTTATTGCACAGGTGGCAACCTATCGTGGTACCACACTTGAATTCACTGAGCTCCTGAGAGCCTAGATTTTATACACCTGTGGCCATGGAAGTGATTGGAACACCTGAATGTCCATTAGTTAAACTTAGCAACACCCCAAATTTTCATTGGCTTATATCTTTGCAATGCTTATATGCATTAAAACAATTTTTGAAAACGTTTGTCATTAGAGTCTCAAGACGGTGTGTGCCAAATTTCATGCGAATCAACAGCTTAGGAGGAGTTTAAAAAGTAGTTTTTTTAGGCAGAAAATAAGATGGAAATGGAATCAAATATTTGTAATCAAATATTTGAGTATTTTGATTCTAGGCCTTCCGGTTCGAAAGGTATGATTTAAAACACAGATAGTGGTGCATATTTGGGACCATCCTGCCAAGTTTGGGATCTCTATGATTTACGGTCTCTGACTCTCATACACTTTTAGGCTAGAAAAATAGCAGAAGAAAAACATAAACACAGTGCTTATTATTATGTAGCTAACATCTGCCATGTTGGATGAGGTGATCATGCATTTAAAAAGCCTCTTCACACTCACATATTGTGAAGTGAGTGAGATTAATTGAGTCAAACTGATAGACTGATGTTGTATTTATGATGACAGACTGAAGTGGTAAAGACAGGATCTGCTTCTGTGGTTAATGCTGGCTCTGACGCTGTGGGACATTACAGGAGACTTTATGGTTAAGTATTTGGGGTGCTGACATAAAGGTTGATATGTTCCCACACAGGTTTAACCCATCGCAACTGAAAAGGTAACCTCAGATTGCTCAAGGGGGATAATCAATTACTGCAAATTGGCTGCATTGTATGCTATAACCTGTGCTTTAAAAAATCTGCTCAACAGAGTTGTGTTCAGGCACATAAAAATACATTTATGGTCCATGACAAATGGGTAAACCTGGAAGTCAGGAGTGGGGATTAGAAAAAAATGCTTCCTTCTGAAGAAAAGTAAAAAATAACAATGTTTATTTCTATTTTAACATCCTTTCTATTTTGATGTATTTTATTTGCTAACACATCTGTGTGCATTGACTCAAAGTTTTGGTATTTTCTCTCTGTTCTCTAAAACAGTGAGATAATATAGTTGTCGGTTTTATGGTTTACTGGTATTAACACCTGCAGCTTGACTGGACTCATCACTCATGCTTTTATGCTATGGTAATTTTGTCACACAATCTGGATGCCAAATATGCAGGTTTAATACTTGTTGCTTTTTTTAAACATCTTACATCATACAACGAAGCTGCCAGCACTATTAATCTAAAACTGAAATAAACCCCTGACTCAGGTGGGCTTTAAAAAATCTGCAAATTCTGCTGTCGTCCAAAGAATAGGCAGAAACAAATTCATTTGTTTTAACAGTATATGTAAAAAACTTTTAAAAAATATTTTTAATATTCCATATTATCCATAATAAAATAAAAAGTAAATATTGTGGTAGATTTTCCCTATACACAGACCTCACTTAAGTTAACGGGGCGTCTTCTCCTTTTCGAAACACAATTTAATACTCTACTAGGCATCTCCTCTTTGACACCTGCTTTGAGTCAGACGATGTTTCACCCCTTTTTAAAACTATAACTTGGGAATAAAGTCTCTCGTGTTCCACTTAAGCACTATCACTTGGGAATGGGAGTAAGATCTCTAGTGTCTAGCCTGCCGCACAGCAGTAATCAGACAGACTCCAGACAATGTCTTCGAATATACTTATATATATATATATATATATATAGTTTTCAAAAGCATATAAATGCTTATAAATATTAATCCTGCAAGAAAAGTAACGAGTTATGATTAATTAATGAAAAACTGATTAACTTGATATCCAACATTAAACTATTTTAAGCATTATATATATATATATATATATATATATATATATATATATATATATATATATATATATATATATATATATATATATATATATATATATATATATATATCAGACAACTTACTTATATCAAATCGGTGCTTAGAGACATTACTATTTGTTTAAAGGGTTAGTTCACCCCCCAAAAAAAATATATTGTCATTTATTACTCACCCTCATGCCGTTCCACACCCGTAAGACCTCCGTTCATCTTCGGAACACAAATTCAGATATTTTTGTTGAAATCCGAAGGCTCAGTGAGGCCTCCATAGGGAGCAAAGCAATTTACATTCTCAAGATCCATTAATGTACTAAAAACATATTTAAATCAGTCCATGTGAGTACAGTGGTTCAATATTAATATTATAAAGCAAAGATAATACTTTTTATATATATTAATAAAATATTTTTTTAATCCCCCCCCCCCCCCCCCCCCCCCCCCGGAAGAACGACTTATATAGTGATAACCGATTTCAAAACACTGCTGCATGAAGCTTCGAAGCGTATCGAATCAGCGAGTCGATTCAGTGGTTCGGAGTGCCAAAGTCACGTGATTTCAGCAGTTTGACACGCGATCCATTTAGTCGTTATTTAGTTTTTTTTGGCGCACCAAAAATATTATAGTCGCTTTATAATATTAATATTGAACCACTGTACTAACATGGACTGATTTAAATGTGTTTTTAGTACATTAATGGATCTTGAGAGTGTAAATTGCTTTACTCCCTATGGAGGCCTCACTGAGCCTTTGGATTTCAACAAAAATATCTTAATTTGTGTTCCGAAGATGAACGGTCTTATGGGTGTGGAATGGCATGAGGGTGAGTAATAAATTACATTATTTTAATTTTTGGGTGAACTAACCCTTTAAGTGGAAGGCTATTTAAGTGGGGGAAGGGGGCACCTAACGCTCCTTAAAGTTAAATAAACACTATTTAGCAGTCCAACAGCATAAACCAAGAGATTCTTTTAAAACAGCACACTCTGAATTCTGACCTATAGTTGAGCTTTGGAGAAATGAACACATCTAATGAAACAATGTGGCATCTCAGAAGGGTTTGACAGCTGTCATTTACACAATGCCTATTCTAAACAAAATCAGTAACAATGGACAGTTGTTTAACCTCTTCTCAAACCCTTTGAAATTTATGAGTGTTTTGCAACAGGAGCTAAACCGAGGGACATGATTTATGATTTATGAACACACACGTCACTGTTTATATATGTGAACTAGAGCGCGCCAGTAGTTTGTCTCAGTGTGCAGCAGTATGGCTGGAAGGTGATGTCATCCAAACACCGAAACATCTGATCCATTGTGAGGTGGAAAATTGGTTCACGGGAAAGACAAACTGCTCAGTTCACCGAATCTCTGCTTATAAGTGTCAGATGTTACATTCATGTCTGTCTTCATGTTCCTGTAGTTCAAAGTGTCGAACATAGTGCTAGCAATGACAAGGTCGTGGAGTTTATTTCCAGGAAACATATGCACTGTAAACTAAAACGCTTGCTACATGAAGACATATAAATGTCTTCCACTGCCATCCACTATTCTCATTTCATTTCTTATGAATTGAATTGGTCTGGCTTCATAGCAAAGTAGATTTTCAGAGCTATCCATTTCATCTCTTGCATTAAAGGGTTAGTCCTCCCTTAAACATTAAAATTGCCATTTTTTGTCTTCCCCATATCACTCCAAACCTTTCTTACTTGTGTTTTTTTTGTTTGTTCATAGAATGTAAGTCAATTGGAAATGAAACTGTTTGGTTACCAACATTCTTCAAAATATATTATTTTATGTTTCACAGAAGAAAGAAATGCATACAGGTTTGCAATGACTTGAGAGTGAGTACATGATTGATGACAGAAGTTTATGGGTGGACTATCCCTTTAAGCCATTTTCCATATTCTGACCACCAGGTGGCATCATACGGAAAACATACACAATGACAAGCATTTCATTCCTTGCAATCCTTTCAATTTTCAAGCCCAAGTCTTTACATAAAATGTATTATCAAAATATAAAACTTATATCATAGTTAATTTGATCCCACTATGGTTTCTGTTATAGCCTCTCTGTTAAGGATGTCCTGTCTCAGGTCAAAAAAAACATAAAACAATGATTTTGTGAATATTTATTAGGGGCAAATACAGTTTTGTGAGACAAAGTGCATATTATTTTCATATTTTTTTTATTTATTATAAAACGTGTGGATGTCAAAAGTTTTATTTCAGCACCATTTAGACTCTTTCAAAAGGTGCTCTCTTTACATCAACTGTTTACTATACATGAATAAGAAGCAAAACAATATTTACATGCCGTACATTGTTAAAATAACTCTAAACACGCTGAGAAACATAGATAGCAGCTTTACAGCCAACCTGTATTACTGTTTTCAAAAGAAAGTATCCTGGCACCTAAAGAGGGAAAAACGAATTAATAAAACACTTGGAATGAAAACACACAAAAACATGGTACATTTCCCAGGATTCAAACAAGGAAATTGACATGCAAAACTCACCGACTCAGCGTCATGCTCCAATCCTGTGTCATGATGTTCTATTTCATCATCACGAAATTCTTTAATAATCTGATTGAATTAAAAAATGGTTAATGTCTCAGTGAGTATTTTAGATATCAACCTTTTCGCATATTGCTAAAATGCAAGATAATGTCAACAGATGCACAAGTATCCTCAGTGAAGCCCAAACACACATGCTTTACTAGTAGTCTTTTTTTAATGAATAAAATATCACAGAAAGTTTATCTGATTTTGTTCAAAATTACATCACACTAGTTCGTTCTTTGTATTCCGTATGAAGTATACCAGGCCCTTTATTATAAGTGTGCATGCACAGCACTGGTATAAGCACCCACATTACCTGTAATAACTCTGTATATCTCTCTGGATCAGTCTCCATGAGTGTTCGGATTTGGCTGTTGTAGTGCTCTGAGATGCTCTCCTCTACTGCAACAGTGCAGGCCATGGCTCCTTCCTTACCCAGAAGAGCAGTACAGGCCCCTGAAACAGAGGTACGAGTAAATTATTACAAGCTACAGTGCAAAAGCAAGTAAATAAGCATGCCTCCATAAGAACATACCTAATGCAAACCCAGCGACATTCCATAGCGGCAACAAAAATGTTGGCCGAACCCGATGCTCACCCAGGATCTCATTAAACTTTTCCAAATGTAGTTTCTCTTGGTCCCACATATGCTGCAGATGTGAAAAGCACATTTACATCAGTTATGCCATTAAACTTGGCATATGTGCATTTTAAGTCATTAGATTGACGTTCAGTACTTGGATTAGAGGCCCTGTCTGAGTTCTTCCGAGAACTGCCATCTGCCCAGCGTAGATGCGATTGGCTCCATACTCTCCTGCATGGTCAACCCTCAACATACTGTCCAGCATGGCTTTCTCCTCTTCGTCACGTGGTGGAGGAAGGACGCTGTATCTTCTACATAACACGGAGCCATTTACTGCACACATATAAACACAATAACTCTGTAAGACAAAGAACACACTCACTTTGACTCTACATACACAAAAGGTTGGTCACTTCTTCTCATGGTTAATTATTACTATTTCCACATTTATAGTGACTATAATGTACAGACTTAATTAGAAGCCCCCTTTATATAAAATATGTGTGATAAACTAATATATAACATAAAATATATGATATAACACAATGAGAACACAATGAGATTTTCTTCTCAGAAAAAGTTAAATTACACAACAACTTCATAATTTATGTTTATATTCAATTAAGTGTTAAAACACAACAACTTGTGTATTTGTAAAATATTAAATAATTTAAGATACCAAAACAATAAAACAAATTTGCAGTGTCCAATATTTTGTGTGCTACACTTTATGCTTTATTTTCCTTGGACCAAAGGTGACTCAAATTTGGTTCCCAGTTAGTTAGTAAATTAATATTCAGTACATTAGTAGGATAATAATGTGGACAAAATATCATGATTCAAATTTCTGTATTATAAACAAAAAATATTGTCCTTATCTGCAAGTTTCTGAAATATTAAGATGAACTCACAATTTCTAAAATAAATAAAAATTATGACGTCGTACAAACCTTTAATCAAAACATTCACAAATAAATATTACCAGGTTAAGGCCAGCACTAAAACTCATCGTTTCAACAGTATTACAGCTGAAGTTCGAGGAACTGTTTTCTTGACATCAGTGTGTGATCCAGCTGTCGAGCTCACACATACATGCACATATTTACCTCCGTTTACTGCACGACAGTTCCTTACGCTTGACGGACAGAAAACAAGACTAAGGTCAGGTCTCAAAGCACACTTCGCGGCTCTCTGCATGTCTAGAAATGATACAATTATATATCGCACTGTAAAGAGAAAAATTATATATAAGCACTGAAGGTTGTGGCGCTTTTAAGTGACGTCATCGCGTCGTTACGTGCTAGTGGGTGGGTGTGATGCTGGACGACACTGTAATACGTTTTTGTACCATCTATGATCACACGTCAAAGAGAAAATGGTTTGTGGAAACAACCATAACTAAAAAATAACTGTTTATAAAGAATAAGTATCACTAAATATTCCATTTTGTGTATTATAAGCTTTTCAATATTTCACGTAATGGTCCATAGGTGGCAATCTTACACAAATGAGTCCAACTAGTAGTGCAAGTCATTTTTGTATCGAAACAATACAGAACACATTTGGACAGCTAGGCCTAAATTAACAGCGATTTGTATAGTGTACATCCAGCATCAGACATTTGATTGAGTAGCCTATAGTCAGTGTAAACATTTCTTATTGCACAATTGTTCGAAGTGCAGCATTTTATGTGGTGTAGACAATTGCCTTTTACATTTAGTTTCAACTTCTAGTCCTTGCATATTTCACCCTTTGCAATTAGTGGGATAGTCTAGTAAATCAGTACCCAAATTTTCATTACACAGACATTTTCATGGGGTGTAAACTGTAGGCACCCAGTTTACATGCCTTTGGTGAAGTGTAGAATGTGATTTTTCACCCAAGTCGGCCGGTAAATTCCATGGCTTCTGTAGCTATGTCTTAAATTAAGACATACTGCACATATTTCACTGCAGTGATAAAAATGGAGCGTGGCCATCTGAAGAAAGAAGGTGCTGACTGCTATGGAACTGCGACTAGCATTAGGTAAACATTGAACTGTAGGTAGAAGTCGGCCTGTAACGTCAATGCTGTGAGTTAGTTATGGGAATCTGATGCTAGATCAACATGACAAGACAATTTCAGCTTTAAACAGCCTATGAGGTATGATGAAATGTTAAAAATAATGTGAGATCAAACATTGAGGAAACAGGATCTAAACTTTGAATAGAGCGGTTGCCTTAGGAAAAAAAGTAGTAGGCATAAAGTGTTAACGCTTGTTATATTTCAACTGAGTCTTTATTTAAACAAGATATGTAAATTAAGATATCCATCATTTTACGGTGTAATATATTAGATATATTAGCTAGCAGATGTTTGTGGTTGGAGCTAACATGTCATTTAAGTACCACAACTATATATTTTATGTTATTGGTATTTGACATCTTCAGCTAGTTAATAATGGGTTCAGGTCTATATCTATAAAGTCCTGCTGATGTTATTACCCAGAAAAATACTTAGCTGTAGGCATATTATGTCCACAAGTGTTGAAATAAATAATGTGTTCACCTCAGTTCTAAGGCTCTGGTCAGACAGCCTGAGACATAGCTGTGGTGGAGTAATGTCTAAGTGCTTCAGGCAAAATTTAGTTTATTTGTTTGCACTGACGAGGGAGACGTGACAACTCTTGCCTAGATGTACTATATGTCAAGGGCCATGTGGTGTATTCAACAATTTCGACATAGTGGCACATCAAAAGTGTAGCAAGTGATTTTTATTAGTAGCTTACAATACAATCACTGTTATGTTGCCACAGTTGAAGCACTGATGACCATAGCTGTCAATTAATGCAAATTGCACAAAAGAATATAATTGAATGAATGCTTCTGGATGTTGGACAATTTTCAGTTGCTCAATACATTGAGGTGTAACCTCTGGAATCTTCTTGATTGTTTTTGAGGGAGCGATATGATATTTCGACAAAAGACTGTTTTAACCATTTCAACATCGCCTGTGTTGTAACACTTTGTCACAAATGGATTTTGGAGAATATTATTGATTGGCCATATATTCTGTTTATACAACCCCAAGTTTAGACCTTGGGAGCATGACAATAACACTTAGAAGGATTGGTCCCACTTTATATTAGGTGTTAAAAAATTATTTTACAATGTTACTGTGCTCATGATTTATTGCAAAACACTTTTGCTGTTATTGAGGTGGGAAGGGTCAACAGTGTAATTACAGATGTAATTACATAAATTAAATACATATGTAGGCTAATTAAATGCAATTAAAAAAAACATGTACATGCACAATAAGTGCATTGTATCAAATTATTTAATGTTAGTCCATGTTAAAGACACAGACACTTAATATAAAGTGGGTCTGAAGGATTTAAAATCACCTGCGTAGCACAGCAGACTCAAGGGAAAAACTGGTGCATATAATAGTCTTGTGGTCAGGAACTGGGTTACTTGCTTGTGCCTGTTATGCAACCCTGGTGCAAGTTTAAAAATTGGCTCAACACTTTTTATTTTATAGTTGCTCAGTGGTATCCCCCTGGAAAAGACAAACCAGCTCATAAAAGCAACGACAACAGCACAAGAATCAAATTCAGATTTCAATTTGCATTGTCTCCCAGTAGACGCACACCTCTTTTTATAGTCCGCTATTTAAGCCGGGAGAGGAGAAGCTTTACTGCCAATATTGGAGAGTTTGCTCTCAGAAATGTCACTTCTCAACTGCAGACCTTGTTAAACCGCTCAAAAACAGGCTGCTCTTGCAGACTGTGTGAATTCAGCAGGCCGATGTAAGCTAATAGATGTCGCTGCGTCTGTCTGTGCTTTTTTAACAAGTTGACTACTGAAAGGGAAAGTGTCAGGGGCTTGTCCAGCATGTTTTGCATCTGCACCTGGTTGTGGGGTGCATGCTTTCATGTCCAGACAAACCTCCTTGTGGCTGGCTGGGATGAATCAGATTTCACAATGAGCCGGCAAACAAGCAATAGTCTGTATATCACAGACAAAATAATATACAAATGCTTATTACTAATGTTTGATTTTTGACGAGACACAGATGATTCTGCAGATGTTGGGAAAGATGCCCTTAAAAGTATATTATGATCCTGTTTTATACATATACATATTCATGGGGCACTGTATAGATTTGAAGATGGTTTAGTAATAGGATTAATACTGATTGCATTTGATAGGCCTAAGTGAGACTATTTTAACTGACAAACTTATTTATTTATTTATAAAACTGATGGTTCTCAACTGGTTTTACTACCAAGTTATGAAGTAACAGCTGTATTTGTGACAAAATATAGTAGAGTTTGATTATATGTGTGAACACATCAGATACAAAGGGTATGGCAAGTGTTTTCTCCTCTCTGTTTACAATAATGTGGTTAGTATTTGCATTTAGCATTATTTTTTCCTTGCTGCCATGTAAGAACATACCTGCAGCCCATTGTTGGATCACGAGTTATCAGTTAGATCAGCAGTGTCCGATCCTGTTTCTGAAGATCTGCAGAGCTCAGATCCAACCCTGATCCAACACACCTGTCTGTAATTATCAAGTGCTCCTGAAGATCTTAATTAGCTGGATGAATTGTGTTTGATCAGGGTTGAAGCTGAACCTTAAATGAAGGTCGATCTCCAGGAACAGGATTGGGCACCGCTGAGGGCCTGTTTACGCCTGGTATTAAAATGGGTTTTGGTTGATCGGATCACAAGTAGATAAGGGAGACATATTCCCATTTACACCTGGTGTTTTAGGCCATATCCACACGAAGCCAGAGCTTTCCATATCCAATCTTTTTTTCCCCTCGTCTAATAATCTGCGTACACACCAAACCACTGAAGCCGACTCAAAATGATGTAGTATACTATGCCTATGCCAGGCCAGTATGTGGCGCTGTAATTCTGCTACAGAAATATACTAAAAAAGGAGAAGAAGAGTTGTGGCTAGAAGGGGTACACGAAAGGTAGGAAGTGAGGCAAGATCTCACGATAAAATAACAATAAATACATTTGCTACTTAACAGATTGGGTTTTATTAACGCCTACACCTACCCCAACCCTAAACCTAATTACAATAATGCAAATACTGTAATTAAATGACACAATATTGATGTGCGCATGCCCAGTGCCTGTAGCTGTATCCCTTCTAGTCTTTACCGTGCGGGACGTGGTGTGATGACATCACCTTTTCACAAAATATACTAATTGGCTGTACACACGAAAACGCAAGGGTGTCGGTTTCAGATTTATCCACTCTGGGACCCGGTTTAAAGAAATACCGGTTTCAGGCTCCCAAAACGCTGGATCCGTCTGGATGAAACACCGATACGATATAAAAAAATTGTACATATACAGCTAAACACGTCTCCATGTGGACAGGGCCTTAGCCCGTCTCTTTTGTCCGCTTTCGACCACTTTTGATTTCTTTAAGGGGATGGTCTAGGGGTAGGTAAATGTATTTGCTTTTTCAGATCTTTCAATCTAATGGATGAAATAAGCTTGCACAATTTACATACATTATGTACGCTTCCCATAATGTTTACAAATTTGGTCAGCAGGTGGTCTTTTGTGGCTTTTCAAACACATTCGACCACATGAGCTCGTATATTACAAAAGCAATCTGGTCTAATACGTTTTCGACTACATGTGGAAGTGGTCGAAAGTGGACGAGCTCAAAACGATTTAGACCCTGTCGTCCACTTGTTATCGGATCGTCGAAAACACTTCTTAATTCAAGGTGTAAACAGGGCCTGGGTTAGATTATACAACACTTAAAGATAATACTGTTCCAAAGTTCAGGCA
The DNA here is from genome assembly GCF_949357685.1 of Gobio gobio. Lineage (NCBI taxonomy): Eukaryota > Metazoa > Chordata > Actinopteri > Cypriniformes > Gobionidae > Gobio > Gobio gobio. The sequence goes on along the minus strand of NC_137110.1, from coordinate 38,848,027 downwards.
GTTCACCACTGACATGTTTCAAATGTGCGATAGTGAGGGTACGCTTTTTTCTGAAAACCTACAGTTTTAATTTGCCATGACCGTCAGGGTGTGTCTCAGATGCCTGAGCATCTCTGTCATAATAGAAAACTGAAATATCCTTTTCTGGACCATTTAATACAGCACAAGTGGATTCATAACAGTGAGCTCATTGAACTGTGACTTTTCTCAATAACATCTTATTTTAAATCATGACCTAATGTTTTCTGTTTTAATGTAGTCAGAAATTCATACAGGAGGAAAAATATTCTGATTTGTGAAGGCACTGCAAGTAAAGGTTTTGCCATGTTACAGTACTGTCCCTCCTGTTTTATACAGACTGCAGTGCGGCCCATCTGGATGACAGCTGTGCCATTTGTCATAAACAAAACCATGAACAGTATAAAAACAAAGACAGTAAAAAAGTATAATTTTGGAAAATACAAGTTTTAACCTTTTATGTTTAATTAAACAAATACAATTGTTTTAAAACGGCCTTTTTGATATAGACATACCATGTATGGAGACATATATGTACGGTACATTGGCGTACTGTAATTATCACAGTCTGTGTAAAAAGTCTCAGTACCATTGACTGTATGGAGTATAAAACCAAACCCAAAATGCTTTAATAATTCAAAACATTTTAGAGCTCCATCTGATTCCAATTAGCTGTGGAAAGTATAAGAAAATAAAATATTCAGATGGCACTACAAAAAAAAATTTGTTTCGTTAAACACTCTCGCTCATTGTGGAGAAACACTCATAAAGGACTCAGAGCTCCCGCTTATTCCTCAGTCCTGCAAAAATATTTTTAGCCAAAGTACGCCAATAAACATTAAGTTGTGTTTGTGTAGCATGAGTCTGTACCACGAATTATGTCATAAATGAATGGATGTACGTCACTGAGCAGGGGTGAGTAGGTGGTATTCTACATTAGATTACAGGATAGGCTCCAGTGAGCTGTCTGCGGGCCGATCCCACGGATTTCCACAAGCTTCTATTTTGGAGCAAGAGGGCCTGCTTATAGTTTGTAAAAAGCCACAGCATCCTATTAAAGAAGGTTCAAGTAATTGGACGATGTTTACTCAAGGACAAAGTCTTGCCACAACATTGTCCTTCCTTTTGTTAACATGTGTAGCATGCAGATTTTCCATATGGTTGCACGTACAGGTCTCTGTGAGTCGATAGTTGCTTTTTGAGTCTTCAATCAAGGACTCTTGACCATGTGCCTGGTCTTTGATCTGCAGTTTGTGAATAAGAGGCAATAGCCGTAATGACACAGTGACGCATCATTCTGATGTGGCCCACACATGCTGCCTTCCTCCATGCCTTTTTTAAAATTGCAATGCACCCTTATAAATCTGATTTGTTAATGGACCGAATGACAGTATAATAGATAATAATCTTTGAGGAAATGATAAGTGTTTTTTCTGTTTTTTTTAGTTGTGACGGAGGGCCACCAATGTTTTGCATGGATTTTAGGGCATGTGGACTCTAAGTAGAATGTTACTCTAATTTCTTCAGGGATTCGCAGACTGTGGACGGTCTGTACACAGTCTTTTTTTAAAAAATTTAAATAAATGGCCTCATGTTCTTCAGTTGCTTCCATACATGTAAGCCTACAGAAACACTATATTGCCAAAAGTATTGGGACACCCCTCCTAATCATTAAATTCAGGTGTTCCAATCACTTCCATGGCCACAGATGTATAAAATCAAGCTGCTTCTACAAACATTTGTGAATGAATGGGCTCTCAGGAGCTCAGTGAATTCAAGCGTGGTACCGGGATAGGTTGCCACCTGTGCAATAAGTCCATTCGTGAAATTTCTTCACTACTAAATATTCCACGTTCAACTGTTAGTGGTATTATAACAAAGTGGAAGCAATTGGGAACAACAGCAGCTCAGCCACGAAGTGGTAGGGCACGTAAAATCACAGAGCGGGGTCAGCGCATGCTGAGGGGCACAGTGCGCAGAAGTCGCCAACTTTCTGCAGAGTCAATAGCTACAGACCTCCAAACTTCATGTGGCCTTCAGGTTAGCTCAAGAACAGTGCGTAGAGCGCTTCATGGAATGGGTTTCCATAGCCGAGCAGCTCATCCAAGCCTTACATCACCAAGCGCAATGCAAAGCATCGGATGCAGTGGTGTAAAGCACGCCGTCACTGGAGTCTAGAGCAGTGGAGACGTGTTCTCTGGAGTGACGAATCACGCTTCTCTGTCCGGCAATCCGATGGATGAGTCTGGGTTTGGCCCCTTAGTTCCAGTGAAAGGAACTCTTAATGCTTCAGCATACTAAGACATTTTGGACAATTTCATGCTCCCAACTTTGTGGAAACAGTTTGGGAATGGCCCCTTCCTGTTCCAACATGACTGTTCACCAGTGCACAAAGCAAGGTCCATAAAGACATGGATGAGCGAGTTTGGTGTGGAGGAACTTGACTGGCCTGCACAGAGTCCTGACCTCAACTCGATAGAACACCTTTGGGATGAATTAGAGCGGAGACGGCGAGCCAAGCCTTCTCGTCCACCATCAGTGCCTGACCTCACAAATGTGCTTCTAGAAGAACACACTCCTAAACCTTGTGGAAAGCCTTCATAGAAGAGTTGAAGCTGTTATAGTATTAAACCCTATGGATTAAGAATGGGATGTCATTACAGTTCATGTCAAGTCAAGTCAACTTAATAGTGCTTTTTACAATGCCGATTGTTTCAAAGCAGCTTCACAGTGTTAGACAGGAAAATAATGCAACAGAATTTGATTTGGCCGCTCTGGAGAAAACGGTGATGTTATCCAGCTCATTTCAATTATCATATAGTGACAATGCGGGCAGATCAGTAATTTAGTTGAAAATGTATTTGAATATTTAGTTGAAAATGTTGTGTCCCCATCAAGCAAGCCAAGCCAAAGGCGACAGCAGAGGTGTAGTAACGAATTACATTTACTTCGTTACATTTACTTGAGTACATTTTTTGGGTAACTACTTTTAGAGTAGGTTTAAAGATGGGTACTTTTACTCTTACTCAAGTAAATTTCTTGTGAAAAAAACTGTACTTTTACTTAGTTACATCGGTGGCGTTCCTCCGTTACTGTCAAATGGTAATAATTATATTATATATTTTAAAATAAGTTAATATGACTTTCGCAAGTCTCGCGAAACGTTGGAGAGGCTGCTTCGCGAGAGGTGGCTACGCAGCTTATAATTAGCGCGCGTTTAGTCGGAACTAAGATGCATGGCCGAAACAGAGGAAGATGTGTGTGAGGTGAGCTACGAGAGGCAGATTGCCCGTGGCCTCAAGTTCAGTCTATGTTTTCACTCCAAGATGTCAAAAATAATAGTTTCATAATGTGATGCATGTTGTGTGCACCAAAACGAACTGACATGATCTCAGCATACAAGAATTCCACCCTGAAAAGAACATAGCGGTAAGTGTCACAATGATGCCTATATTTGAACACTATTAATGGTCATTTGGTAACTATGGAAAATGTTCCCTTATTATAATACTATTTCACACACTGTCCGAGTGTTTTCCTCATATGCGCTCTTGTGCAAGCAATGACAAATCGTTTGAATCCTCCAAACAACACACGTCCATGAACAAACGTTTACATCTTCACATTTACATATCCTTTTCTTCACAAAACGAAACAAATTAAATAGCCTAATGTGACGTCTTGCATTTATACACAAATCCGGACACCTGTCTGAAGTGTAGAAAATACATACAAATAAAAACGGTATTGTATTTTATTCCTACCTAAAGAATAGCCTATATACTTATAAAAATATAAGAACAAAGTATGTTTTAAGAAGAGCTCTAGTTAGCCCAGCACACCATTCATTTACACTGTTTAACCATTAATCACACACACACACACACACACACACACACACACACACACACACACACACACACACACACACATATATATAAGGTTCATTAGCTTACATTAGTTAACATGAACTAATAATGAACTGCACTTATTTATGTTAATTTAAACATTTACTAATGCATTATTCAAATATTGTTACATTCTGTGAACTAACAATGCACTGTGAACTAACATGAATAAACCATGAACAGCTGGATTTTTATGAACTAACGTTAACAAAGATTAACTAATGCCGAACAGAGGTGTTGTTCATGGTTAGTTCATGTTAACTAATACATTAACTAATGTTAACTAATACAACCTTATTGTAAAGTTTTACAGAGAGGTGTGTGAAAGCTCTCCAAGTAGCCTGAAATTCAGGGTTTTCGCTTCTTATCAATCAGATCGAAAGTAATAGTAACTAACTACTTTAGTAGTTTTCTCATCGAATACTTTTTTACTCTTACTCAAGTAAATATTACGATTTTTACTTTTGAGTAAATATTTCCGTAAATACTTGTACTTTTACTTGAGTACAGATTTTGGCTACTCTACCCACCTCTGGGCGACAGTGGCAAGGAACCAAAACTCCCATCAGGTGGCATAAAGGAGAAAAATAAACCTTGGGAGAAACGAAGCTCAGTCGGGTGCCAGTTCTCCTCTGGCCATCATGCCGAGTCGGTGAGGCAATTATTAGATGGGGATATTTGAAAGATCGGAGTCAACACGCCGGAGACGGTTTATTGAGGATGCCGTGTTTGTTACGAGCCTCTGCTCTTTCTTTTGTTTTCTCTTTCGTTTCGGAGTATAGTTGCCTATTTAAGAGCTGCTGGTGGCACTTCAGTTTGGGGCCTACCTCAGGAAACCTGAGTGTTTGTGGTTTTGGAGTTTGCTTTTTCTTGTTCTTTTGTACAGGATGGTGAGTTTAATTTGTTTGGTTATATTAGGTTAGCGGGAAAGCATAGGCAAGTAAGCTGAACCGGAAGATTCTTTTGTGTATATTCTTTTGTGTTTCTCGGGAGTTAGGAAAGCATTAACTCCGAGTTGTAGTTTAGATTAGTTAGCTCGGCAGTCCTTATTTTAAGTTTTGTATGTTTATACCGTTGTTTGTTTTGTTACTTTTCATTGCCAATAAATGTTATATTTATTTTTATTGCCCTGGCCTTTTGATTCTTGTTTTGCTGAATGGCTCTTATGTTGGTCCCTTTTTTGGGTCGTAACAGTTTTGATGAGGCAATAGATAGAAATATTCGAAAGATCGGAGTCATCACGCCAGAGATGGGTTTATTGAGGATGTTGTGTCGATGAGGCAATTATTAGATAGGAATATTCGAAAAGATCGGAGTCATCACGCTGGGGACGGGTTTATTGAGGATGCCGTGTCGATGAGGCAATTTCAGTCGGGGAGTCTAATTTACACGGTCTCTGCAGACACTTCAGGGATGCGTTAGTCTTAAACAGAGAGACTAACTTTAGCGTAGATGCCATTCTTTTTATGATGTAACGAGTACATTAGGTGTTATGGGAAGTGTTCCCGGTACCGGCTGATCTAGATAATGCAGCCTAAGAATCATTTAAATGATTTGAATAATATAAATTAAAAGTGTTTTATGTGTATGCCATAGTATGTGCATGTAAAGGCAGGCGTCCCAAAACTTTTGGCAATATAGTGTATATGTGGGGTGTTGGTAGTGTCAGGAAAGATGAACAATTCTTGCTCTTATGTAAAAGGTGTTACATTTGTTGATAGGCCTGCCATGTAGACGTAATTATATGGTTTATAGATGCATAAAATTAAGATACATTTTTGTTCAACCAACCTGTAATTAGGAGACTGACTGGAGTGATGAAAATCTTGACGCATCCACTTCCGGTGAGAGCAAACCATCATCTCATCCAAAGGAATCCAGACAGAGGTACCCTCCATTTATAGTGTCTGCAATTTAGCAGGCGATTACTCTTCCTCCTGTGGTTTTCCTTTTGTGTTTACCGTGGAATTCAATCCATTTCATATGCACAAATCTCAGCAAAAAAAGTTATATAATGATCTCTGACACATTGGTGGAGTATAGATTGTGACTAAAAAAATGCAATAATAATCATTATCAGACAGGGGTGTCATCCTCTAGGCAAGATAAGACATGACCAAAGGAGGGGGGGGGGCTTTTTAATGACTTTTTAGCTGTGATTTAAGTAAGCAATATGTCAAATTAAATGCATACATAACATGCATACACATGAAAAATGTGTGCGCGTGTGTATATATATAAATATACTAAATATTTATGAAACTAAATATTTAAGTAAGCAGTATGTAAAATGCATGCATAAAATGTGTTTGTGTGTGTGTGTGTGTGTGTGTGTGTGTGTATATACTTTACATTTGAATACTTAATAAATATAATATATTCAAATTAAAGTATTAAAATATGGTATTATAATTTTTTGTGCATGTTGTAAGCTACATTGGCAGTATTAATGCCTAAACTCACAATTCAGTTTTCAGAAAATCCTTGTGGCAAATGCTCCAGGAATAGAACGGCTAGCGGGAAACTGTGAGACATGTCTGTAGACGATAGGCCCGTCAAAATCCTCATCAACTCAGACGACCTTGTCAGCACATAGCCAGACGTTTGATCCCTCCTGAATCACGAGAAGGGGCAGGCGACGTAGCAGGATGGAAGGAGGGAGGGGAGAGCGTGGCAGAAAACAACACAAGTCATAATTGCATGCGTAGGCTGACACATCTGGATTTACCACTCATTGGCCCTTTGCCACAGACTTTATGATGGTTCTTAAAAAAAAAGAAAAGAAGATATTTTCTTACTTCCTACCAAAAGCTGTGTCTTAATGGGTTTGGCACCTCTGCGGCCAGAGCTATATTTATCTGCACTGGAGAGAGTAGGTTGAAAATGACACCATTATTTTCTCTAGACTGTTTTCGCTCCAGAGTAAATGAAAGAGAGAGAGAGAGATAGAGAGAGGGGCTAGAAGGATGAGAGTGGAGTTTGACTGGTGTACCAATGCACTGGCACTATTTCTGCCAGACTGGCATAGGGACAGACACTCTGGTCTCTTTTGTATGCCAGCTCAACTCTTTTTGGCTGAAAATGGCAACAATCCAACTTCCTTTGGACTGCTTTGACTTCAGCCTCCTTTTCCTAATGCAAAATCTCTATCGAGGCCATACAGAATTGCACTAATTGGCGAAGCATATGCTGAGTAGATCTAGCATAAAAAATCCAGTAATTTAGGACATTAACATTGGATTTATAAAAATCTGAACCTGTTCAGTGTCACTCATGTGTTTTGACACAAATATTATCACTAAATGATCACCCTGATTATTTTCAATTTGAAAATTTAAATATGGAAAATGGAAAATGGAATATATAATATACACACCATTCTTCATATTTTGAGTTTACATTATATTATATTCTGCAAAATATATTTAAAAAATACATTTTGTATTTTCTTTTCTCTTGAAATATGCATTGTCGTATATTTTGCCTTTTGGAAGTTTAAACAAAATATATTTTCATATTGAAATATATATTCCTTAAGCTGTGCTGTTTCTCTAAGAATGATATTTTGCCAGAAAAGTGTTGTATGGGTTAGTATGGTTCAGGAGGGTGAAGTATCAAAAGTGACGTCTGTGTTTAATTTTGGTATCCTGGCTAATTTTAGCTTCCCGCTTAACACCAAAGTCTAGTTATGCAACATACCGTTATAATGAAGTGTATGTCCTGGTGGTGAGCACACAACTTGTTGCACAAAACTATATCTAGAATACCTTTGATACACACCATTCAGGAGTGGGAAATAGTTTGGCCCCAACCCACAGCATAAAAAGATAATGGCACTTTGACTTGTTTGGTTGTAAGACTGTTATTTAGCCGTCTGGTCTTGATTAACAAAAACAAAAGTGGGCAGCCATGCTGATTTGAGTATTTTAGATGGGAAACCGACAGTTGTTTGTTCTCTCAGAGCTACCGTCACATGTAAATAAGATATTCAGCAACAGCTTTATCGTGCAATAGAGTAATGGGACATTTCATGAAGTTTTTGGCTCATTTACTGCCATAAGTGCTGTCCTCAAAACTATAGACAGAATGAGATGGTCATTGAGTCCGTTTGCCAAACCCCTGGTGGATTCATGGTTGACCAGGAAGAATGCATCAATTCATCTTACTCTGTTTAGTTGATCTGACAGTATAATGCTATGTTTTTGCAATTTTGGCTTTTCTATAGGTGGTCTGGCCACCGAAAGCCCAAGTGAGAATCAATGCGCAACTGAAAAGTGTGTGAATTTCATAAACATTTTATACATTGTTTAAAAATGATTTAATGACGTTTTGCCACCTTAGTTAAAGGGAAAGTTCACCCCAAAAAATAGAAAAGAAAATTCTATCTGTTTGACATTCCTTAGAACCATTAGTTCAAGGAGTCTTGCTTTTTTAATTTCTGACCACATCGCATTCCTTCAAAATAATGGGAAAAACATCTTGAGTTTGGTCATTTTGCATCAGTTCTTGCTTGATTTGTGATCGTCACAAAACACAATGAAAACTAAGAGGCAAAATTGGCAACAAGCAAACCAGGACTGATTATATCTGTCTCCTTTGTGCCTCCTTCCAAGTCATTATCGCCATGAGCAGTGAGGCTTTTTGCTTGCTATTTTATCACGTTCTTTCAAGCTCCCTTCAGAGGTCTCATTGTAATTGAGTAATCTGAGCGATTTACTGGCTCTTCTGGTCATTAGAAATGATTCTTGAGGATCCTAGACTTGAAATCAATGTATGTGGGAAGACTAGAAACAATATCATCTGTATTATGAGATTTAAGAAGAATAGGACCTAAAATAGTGCTGCAAAAGAATCATCTTCTAAGAAAAGCCTTGACATATAAATATTCTCTCACCTTGAAGAATAACACAATACAGCTTTCCTCACACACATGACTGGCCACTTGTGGGAAGGTTTGTCCATCCATCGTTTTTTCCATGTCTCTGCAGAAGCTCCTCGACTGAGGTCGACCTAAAACTTTCCACCAGTGTACGGGCCTTTTCCAAGGTTTCTGTTGGACTGATGTTACTTCATAACAGACTACTGAGAGCTTCAAAAGAGACAGACATAATATCAGTCTGACCGTCTGTTTAACTTGTGCCAGTCTAGTAATACAAACTTGTGTGTGAGAATGTCTGGGTGCCTATGTGATTGAGTTTTGTGTGTGAAAATGTGCATTGTGTGAGTATGTCTGTGTTAAATATATGTCTCAGCGCATTATTCTTGGTCTGTTTACAACAGAATGCTTGAGCACTTCTCTTTTAAACACACTTGACCCATTTGACATGGCAGCCAGGTGCAGGCACTGCAGTTCTCACATGTTCTGCTTGAGATCAAATACAGTAAGGCTTTTTTATAATAGGACACATCTGTAGCCTATAAGGCAGTTGATTAGGATAGTTTTCTGTATGGGCATGTTTGTGCATAAAAGCTGTGTACAAACGTTTTAATAATAATAATTCACTAGTTAGTTTACTCATATAATCTCTTTAAGCTATTAAGGTTAAACGTATTTGGTTTGCTGTCCGCAGTGGAGGGGCTCAATGAAGCAGCTTCACCTTGAGCTTAGATATACCCCACAGTGGGACTACTAATGCTTGGAAGATGAGTATGGTAGCAAGATGCTTTTTTGCGTCAACCACCACCAATGTGCAGCACCCACCTGGATGATGTGAAGGCAACCATATTACGTCAACCACCACCAATGTGCAGCATCCACCTGGATGATGTGAAGGCAACCATATTGCGTCAACCACCACCAATGTGTAGCATCCACCTGGATGATGTGAAGGCAACCATATTACGTCAACCACCACCAATGTGCAGCATCCACCTGGATGATGTGAAGGCAACTATATTACGTCAACCACCACCAATGTGCAGCATCCACCTGGATGATGTGAAGGCAACCATATTGCGTCAACCACCACCAATGTGCAGCATCCACCTGGATGATGTGAAGGCAACCATATTGCGTCAACCACCACCAATGTGTAGCATCCACCTGGATGATGTGAAGGCAACCATATTACGTCAACCACCACCAATGTGTAGCATCCACCTGGATGATGTGAAGGCAACCATATTACGTCAACCATCCCCAATGTGCAGCATCCACCTGGATGATGTGAAGGCAACCATATTACGTCAACCACCACCAATGTGCAGCATCCACCTGGATGATGTGAAGGCATCCATATTGCGTCAACCACCATCAATTTGCAGCATCCACCTGGATGATGTGACGCCAGCCATATTGCGTCAACCACCATCAATGTGCAGCATCCACCTGGATGATGTGAAGGCAACCATATGGCGTCAAACACCACCAATGTGCTGCATCCACCTGGATGATGTGAAGGCAACCATATGGCGTCAAACACCACCAATGTGCTGCATCCACCTGGATGATGTGAAGGCATTCATATTGCGTCAACCACCACCAATCTGCAGCATCCACCTGGATGATGTGACACCAGCCATATTGCGTCAACCACCATCAATGTGCAGCATCCACCTGGATGATGTGACGCCAGCCATATTGCGTCAACCACCACCAATGTGCAGCATCCAACTGGATGATGTGAGGGCAGCCATATTATGTCAACCACCACAAATGTGTTGCATCCACCTGGATGATGGGATGGCAGTCATATTGCGTCAACCACCACCAATGTGCAGCATCCACCTGGATGATGTGATGGCAGCCATATTGCGTCTACCACCACCAATGTGTAGCATCCACCTGGATGATGTGACGGCAGCCATATTGCGTCTACCACCACCAATGTGTAGCATCCACCTGGATGATGTGATGGCAGCCATATTGAGCCAGAACACCCACCACACACCAGCTTGTTGGCGGAGAGGAGACAGAGGTATGAAGCCAATCAGTATAAAGGGGATGATTAGGAGGCCATGATGATGGACAGAGGCCAATGGGCAAATTTGGCCAGGATGCCGGGGTTACACCCCAACTCTTTTTCAAAGGACATCCTGGGATTCTTGTATGACCACAGAGAGTCAGGATCTCGGTTTAACGTCTCATCCGAAGGACAGTGCTTTTTACGGTTTAGTGTCCCCATCACTATACTAGGGCGTTAGGACCCACATAGACCACAGGGTGAGTGGCCCCTGCTGGCCTCACTGACCTCTTCCGGAAGCAAGTTGTCCCAGGATGTCTCCATCTAGGTACTGACCAGGCTCAACCCTGCTTAGCTTCAGTGGGCAACCAGTCATGGGCTACAGGGTGATATGGCTGCTGGCCTTAGCTTTCACCAAGAAATTGTGATTCATCAATAAGTTATTTATAAATTTAACTTATATAAAAATAAATAAAATTTAGAAGCAACTGATCACATACTCATGGTAGCCAAAGCAACAAATAATTTGTGAAGCCCTTTTTATCTATTCTGATGGAAATGAAATAACTAGGCTGAGTAACCCTACAAAATGTATTAATTTTGAGTAGCAATTAAAATATAAATAAACAAATGCTGCCCATAAGTGTATCCACTGCTGGCGATTGAATGTTATTCTATTTAAAAACAATTTATTGTGTTTTAAAGGTTTTTTTGACATTTTGTTAAATACCTTAGTGTGCATGCTCTCAGGTGAGAGTGCCTTCGAGAGCACGAGCAAGCAAAACAGGAGAGGAAGAGAGAGAGAGAGAAGAGGTGAGGAAAGCCCTTATATGGGCACGGCTGCGGTGTGTGTTCTGCAAATGATTATCCATGGGCATGCGCTCCCTCATTTAGAACAATACGGATTCATCAACAATAGAGCAAGGATCACATTTATATGCTTGTGCACCTGTTGAACTTTCTGTGCACATACAAATTGCAAATTGTAAGGGATAAATTAGTAAATGAGACCAATTTATCTCCTTTATTTAATAAATGGCATAGCAGTGCAATGGGTCTCAACTGCTTCTGCTTCAGGATCCAGATCCCCAGTTTGCCTTTCCATTAGGCAGTGAGTGGTGACAGCTTCCAAAATTGTTTATTGTACAAAAGTAAACGTGCATAAAATACCTTAACAATATGCAAGTAATGTTGTAGTTAATGTAGTCTGTGTCAAATTTTATTTCTTTCTTTAAGCTTTTTGTTCATAGTTTGATGAAGGCATGCAACTGGATATCAAACTCCACTGGATATAAGGCACTGAACTGTTGGATGTTGAATGTTGGACTGAGTGTGTGTAATAAGTATACAGTAAGTCACATTGGACAAAAATGCATACCTCAAGGTGGAGAGTGTGGTGCTTGGTTGTGTGTGTGATTTTACTCTAAAGTGTTTCTCAGGTATATGCAGGAAAAGTGAAAAATAGCACTTCTGTAAAGACGAACAAATAGCACTGGAGTGCTACTAGCAGCACTTTCTGCATTTGGACTGAAGTGGAGGTGACTGTTTGGGGGAAAATGAGAGCGATAGTGTTGTAGGCAAAGGGGGAGAGGACTATGTTAAGGGTGGTGTCTATGTTTTTCGGGTGGTGTCAGAGAGTTTTGCAAAACCACATTACTGTTTTGATAAAGAACCTAAAGTACGTGGGAGTCAGGGAAAGAGGAAGATAAATAGAGAAGGAGGGAGAGACAGAGAGTTTAAAGAAGACTGCTGGGAGGAGAGAGTGAATATAACCACCCACCTAAGCAGCTGTCAGACTGGTGGTCAAAAAGCAGACACTCAGAAACAAGGAGTGACGAAAGTGAATAGGAGAGTGTAGGAGATCCCAGGACAGAGGGAGAGTTTGACTCAGACACAGCACAGAGTGACAGAACAGTCTAAAGAACCAGGATACACAGCAGGGATAGGTACAGCCTCAGGACCAGACGAGTGAATGGATACCTTTTGCAGTCTAAGTGGACTTGACCCACTATGGGTGAGCAAACCTCTAATATCAGACTTTATATCTTGAACATTATTCAAGAATATAAATATATCATTACATTTAATATATATCATTGATTCATATTTTGTTTGTCACATTTATACCTGTAAAGAGTTGTTATTTTTTATATTTATATTGAAAGTTCTTTGAAAACATTGTATGTTGCCAAGAACCACAAAACCAGAATAAATCTGTTTTTTGCAGTACTGCCATTTTATGACTTTTCAGTTAGGATTATTTATTAAATGTGTCGCATTTAAGTTTAGATGATGTACTGTGGTCAAACTTTAAAATGTGATTTATTTTACATGACATTTAATATTTTAAACATGCTAGCAGATGGAAATGTAACGATTTAATAAACTTCTTCAGTTGTCAGAGTATCTGGCAGATCTGTTCCTTCAATTACATTGATTTAGTCCAATCTCAAGACTTTATTAATTAATTCAGTCTCTGCTGTTTCTCACCCAGTAATATAAAGAGACAAGATGAGCAATAAACAATAAGAAAAATGCTCAAGATGTTCAAAATGATAACCTAATTTTAGATGTTCTAGAAAATTAGAGGGTTTGGATCAAGACAATATCTGGTTTCTGTGTGGAGAGGGTTTGGATCAAGACAATATTGATCCAATGAAAGAATGAAGACTGTCAATTACCATATAACTGGTTGAAAAGTTAAGCACACCCTGTTTTTCGTCTCCAGGACTGGAACCAGACATGGTACACGCATAACCCCGAACTGAGCAATTGCTTCCAGAACACAGTCCTGGTGTGGGCTCCATGCATCTACCTGTGGGTCCTCTCTCCATTCTACTGCCTTCATCTGTACTGCCACGGCCGAGGTCGGCTGCCCCTCTCTTCACTCTGCAGTGCCAAGCTGGTGAGACAGACCGCCAAGACCTGTTAATGTTATACAAGCCTGTCCGGGTCTCAAAAGTACCAGCTTTGTGGGCTATAAAATTCAAACCAGAATGTTAAAACAAAGTGAACGTGCTGGTCTGGGTAGACTGAGGGGTCGAGTTCACGCTTTAGTGGCTGAGGAAGACCGTAAAAGAGAGAGTGGTGTGTGTAACCTCAGTTTGTGGTGTGAGTGCGGTTAGCACTCTAGTGAGCTGTGATGTCACTTTTCGCTCTTCCGCTCTAAAACTCTTTTGTTTGAAATACAGTTGTTCCTCCGTTTGTTCAGAGTCACACAGATTCCAATCCAGTCTTATCATAATGTAAATCACACCTCTTCTCTACAGTCATTGACCACTGGAGCTTCCGGAAGAGAGACTCAGTTCTCACCTTGATATGAATTGTATTCCTCTTTGCTCTTTTACAGTTGTTGGGGTTCTTCTTGGCATCCTTTGGTTTTGTGGAATTCTTCTACATCCTGTTGGAACGAAGACAGGAAATCCAGCAACACCTTGTCTTCTTGCTCAGTCCCATCATACGCAGTCTCAGCGTGGTAATGTAACCTCTAAGTTCCAAATTTATGAGAAAAATGTAACAGTACAGGGAGAAATTCAGTCATTGTAATAGGAATCCACGTGAACAGGAGTTAGGCAAACATGAGACCGAAAGATTTCCCAATGCACACTTTACAACAGGTTCAAGTCGCTCGCTTGAATTCTGCTGCTGCTTGGTTTGAAAGTGACTTCTGTGTAAACTGTGCGTCATACATCATAACACTTTTGACAATAGACAATTGACCTTTTTTTTGCCTGTGAAATTTTGCAGAAATTCGCCAAAATTAATTTCCATTTTGGTCTAGACTAGTTTTCATTGGTTAGCAGTGTTGTGGTGTATAAGGTTGGCCAGCATAACCATGTAAATGAAGCCGGTTGGTTTTGTTTTTCTTTTAAAGTTGGTTAACCAAAGAAGTCTTGCGTGATAAGCTAGTTGAAAAGCCTAGTGGCCTAGCATCCCATATTAGGAACCAGTATCCAAAACATAACCATATGTTTTAAAGATGGATGCATCAGCCCACATATGCAAATATACATTAAAGATGTAAGCTTTATTCATTCCACTCCTACCTTCATTTCTCAACACACCTGCTTATGTCTGTAAAAAAAAGCTCCTAAACCCTTACACAGCAGGAGCTGTTTTCATCTAATAGACTGTGACATTCTGAGGTAAACTAGGTTAGGGGCACACCTACACAAGGCCTAATGAACACAATCTCATCATCGCTTTCTGGCCTCCAAACCAGACTCATGACCCATCTGTGGTCTCTTCAGACACCTAAGTCAACATTGGCTAGTGTCATAGAAAAAACACTTAAAGAGTTAAACAGTGTGATCTTGTCCCTAAACGACCCCTACCTTAACAGATTGTGATCTTAATTGGTCAAAAAAGTGAAATAAAGCAATGTCATAGGTTGGGCAAGTGCTGGAATGTGAGTAGAAAACCTCAATAACAATTTTGGAGATTTATTAAGAAGGTGCATAAATATTGCTTTTAAAATCTGAAAATGATACTTCGTTTCTTTGCCCAACCCCCTTTACCACCGATGGGTTTTCTTGCGTAATATTTGGCTTATGTAATGAACAGTTTAGAAAGCAACAACCACCACAATTCTATTGAACCTAGAGGGGGAATTTACTGAGTGGATTGCACCCCCCAATTGCAATTTATTTACAACACCGTCTGGATTGTTGTAGCACCAGATTCCCTAAAAGAGCATCATAAACTTGCCCAAATCTGTGGCAAATGTAACTGGAACTGCTCCATCTTTCAGGTTAGTTATAAGTGCTAGTTCGAGGAATATACATCAAACTACCGCAGTCTGGCACACTTTGCTGGGACTGTAAGCCATCAGTCCACCAGATTCATTAGCTGAAATGGCTCTTTACAATACTTTTCTTCATCATTTTAACATTATTTTTACATCATTTTTTAAAATTTGTTACAGACCTGGAACCATAGGCTGTAACCGCTACACATTCCTGCAATGTTTTTAAAGGCACAGTCTTACATTTTTTCATCTGGTCCCCCTCAATATAGAATTTTAGTTAATATTGTTGTGTGGAGCTGAAAATACTTTTTCTACCAACCATAACCTGCTGCCAGTTTTACTGCGTGCTGTCATTTAAGCTGCAGGAAGCAGATCTGTCTCTGTCTTCTGTCGCTCTTAACCCTCCAGTGTAATTACAAGCTTTGGCTTCCTCCCACTGTCCAGAGGACGTATTCCCGTGAGACGTGAAAGTCAAAACACAACATCAACAATGCAGATGTTACATGTGGTTTACATGTTCTGTTTCCAGGTAGCGCAACAAACCTCCACAGGCATCTTTCATTAGGACATGATTAAGAGTTCCTTTTAAAGGTTTCACCTCATTTCTCTGAGGTTATATGGTTTTGGTTTGGTTTTGAGGCGGCGTCTTTGGGTCCAGCCCTGATCCTTAATCTGTACCACACCAGGAGGCTGCTTTTTTATGTAATCAAATGATGTTTTGCGCTACCTTGGAGATACTGCAACAAATGAACATCAAGCTTGGGATCGGCGAGAACCACTGGTCTGGTTTTGAGACATGGAGAATGTCAAATTGTTTTTGGATGATGAAAAGACACAGTAATTAAGAGAGATGTGGGATCAACAGAGGCCACACTTTACATGTGTTAGAGGAGACAGCCGTGGTGGTAGACAGGAAAATCCCAATATAACCTCGACAAAACTACTGACTTCAGGTCAACAATAAAGCACAGTACAATTGTAAAAGTATCAACTTAAATTCAGTTCTCAAACGCTCCATGCTTTATCCATATACTTTGATGCTAAAGTAGCTCACTGACTGAATTAACCAGTATGCAACTTGCATGCTACAATGTTTTATTTCATATCTTTCTTTCTTGGTTGGCAGGATAAAAGTTATTTGCTTACTGATCTTCCTTCTCTCTAAAGGTCATGGCCTCAGTAGTTATAATTTAAATCTATTAAATGTAATTAAATCTATTTAAAGTCCTTCACAATGAGTTAGCGTAACTCATGTGAAATGTGTAATTTCAAAAAGGATGAAGTAATGAAGTTTCCCTGAACACTTTCCCTGTTTTCCATTGGTCGAGCAAACAGACAGTCCCATCCCTAAACTCACACCATAGGTCACTCAAAGAGAACCACAGTGTCTACACTTTCTGGGGCTGCATCCTACCAATGGCTTAGGCTGGGATAGGAGAAAGTATTTTGAAAACATTTAAAAAAATTACATACTTTGCCTTTAAATTAAACTTGCATAATTCAGTAGATATTCATCTGGAAGAGGGCTATCTGTAATTAGGCTCCTTTTAAAGGCATTTGTTATTACTGTTTTGTATGAACTGTAATTTTAGCAGATGAGAACAATGTCATTAACGGCTGTGTGTTTGACAGGTGTTAGCTGTGTGCGTGATTCATTGGGAGAGAGTGCGGGGATGCCGTTCCTCTGTCTTCCTGTTCTTCTTCTGGCTTTTGGGCGTGGTCTGTTCCATTATTCCACTTCATGCAAAGGTCCAGCTGGCTGTGGAGCAGGTGAGAAAAATGACAATTGACACAGACCCCCACATCCGGAGAATTTCAGTTTCACGTTACATTCACAAAACCTTGGACTAAGCCTACACATACAACCACATATGGGTGTATTAACATATGGATGAAATACAGGTGCACGCATGCATACATGGTCATAGCAGATACATATCCATACATGAACAAGCAAATATATCGCAGCACACTCACACAAACACTTGGCAGCTCAACATTCCAGCAGTTTCTACTTTTAGCGCTGTTGATTTTCCCCATGCTTGGACTTGGTTTGTCACATTCATGAGTTCAGGTGAAGTCCAAGTACAGGTAGGTGTTAGTTTGAAACATATGTCAGAAAGTATCAGAAAGTTTAAATCGGACTTTTGCACTTATTACAATAAGTGGAAGTACAGTATGAGTGTTTTTCTTTTTTCACTAAATTATACAAATTGAATATGTCATGTCAATAACCAGGCTAAAGTGCATGTTTTTAATCGATTGCATATGCCAGACAGTCATTTTAGCCCAAGGACAATAACACAATTAAGAAAACAACCTATAGCAAGAAAGCAGGTTTAACAGTTTTAGAAATTAGACTAGGCAGTTCTGCCCCATATCCTGCAAAAGTGGGTCAAAACATAAAGACAGATAAGAATATTTCGCCCCTGACTTTATGCTTGGATAAGAGTGGAATGACATTTTGACTGACCTACATTTTGACCACTGTAACCACTCTGGCCTTGTTTTTTATTTTGTGGTGTAGTAAAGAATAAAGCCTCTATGTTGGCAAGGGGCTCCATGGCCAAAAGGATGTTTACTACAGATTTGTCTCAAAATGGCTTGTGCTCCAATAGTGTAGCCAAGATGCTATATCCAGGACACCAGAAAGATAAACTTGGTATCTACTATACATTTAGAAATGCATGAGCAGCATATGAACAGCACATGTGTAAAGTTTGTAAATATAGCTACTGTTGGCTCCTCACCAGCAAATAGTGGCCGGAGGTTTGAACAGCAGCAATCTATGAGTTTCCAGATTGTAGCGTGACTTGAGGCCTTTTATGGCTCTTTTCATACGTAATTCATTTATATAAAGCAGGTCATTAAAGAGTTTGGTTTTCACCATGATTTCCCTTAACTGTTCAAAATAAGCTTTACTATGTTGTTAATGCTCGTGCACACCCATGTCTTCTGACATTAGGCGCAGTAAGAAGGGATTCAAGATTCAAGATTCAAGATTCAAGAGTTTTATTTGTCACACACAAGGGGCCCTGCACTGCATGATTTCCTATAGAATAAACAGCAGATCATAATTTTTACATTAATCCTTAGTTTGGGACATGACATCAGTCGGTAAACAACATGCCTCCCGCACCAACTAGCTCTTCTACGCCTAGTCAGGGAGTTCTCGCGTGACATTTTGATCGACCAGAATGTCCGCAGAAAACAAGCACTTCAAGGTTCATTAAGAGATGTAGTCTTAGATATTCAACAACAAGTTGTGTTCCAGAGATTTCCATAGGAACAGTATGTTCAGCGTGTAAACAGCATGTTGGGAAGTCTGCGGATCAGGACTGGAATAACATCACAGTAGCATTATGGGAAATCCCTGGTTGTGGTACTTATTTAGATGGGAAAGTCTGTCTATGGTCTCTCTCTCTCTCTTTCTTTCATCTGTATCTAATCCTCTGTTTCTGCTTTTCAGGGTCTCTCTCCGGATATTGTGCGGTATTTGGCCTTTTTCTCTTACTTCGCCCTGCAGTTGGCGCAGCTCTTCCTCAGTTGTTTTGCCGACCAGGCACCCTCAGGCAAAGCCACCCTCAAGGTACGAACAGAGCAAACTCTAAAATAATCCATCACAAACAATCCTGTGGTGTTTACTTCTGTTTTTATATAATATAGAACACAAACCCCCCATTTTGAAGTAAATTATGGTAATGGCGGTAGCATATCCAACTACTGTCTCCCGCAAGAATGTTGCACTTAGATATTAGCTGAAATCATGATTGGATAAAAGAGACGTTTTCAGCAGAACATGAAAACATCTTGACTCATCTACATGGACACTCTGTGGTCCTCCTTCCCGGATAATGATGTATCCTTTTTTAAACTAAATTCTTGACTCATTCTGCCCACTGTTTGGTTGTTATGTATGCAAATTACACACATAGCACCGAGCAGAGCAACATAGAATGTAATCTCCTGACGTCTTGTGAGATAGTGGTCCATCTGACTGTTCTCTTCCAGAGAAAAACAAGGAAACAAGCTCAGAGAGGAATTAAGAGTGTTTGTGATGAGGTTGTAGCCACAGACGTTGTTCCACACCCCCTGATCCCCCCGGCTCAGTCACTTCCTGTGTAGGGTTATTCACAGCATCCTGAAGAGTGAGACCTCCGGTTAGGAGGCGGGAGAGAGAGCGAGTGTTTGAGTGTTTGGGTGTATGGCTGTATGCGTAAAGGGGCAGCACTGAGGTCATCAGTCGGTGGAAGTGTGTTACTGTGGCACATAAGGCACACACACACACACACACACACACACACACACACACACACACACACACACACACACACACACACACACACACACACACACACACACACACACACACACACACACACACACACACACACACACACACACACACATATAGAGGTCTACCACTCTTACAGATGCTTTCACACTGTTTCTCTGTTTACTCTCAGTTCACTGTTGCCAAATAGGTTTTCTAGCCACTGCTTTCTCCATCCAAGAAAGCAAAACTGTGCAACACTTCTTTCTAAAACTGACTCACACCTGGTTATTTGTGTGTATAATGTTAGAACTATTTTGACAATTATAATATAATCTGTGTCTGTATCATATTTTAATTAAAGTGTTTGGCTTGGCCCCTTATTTCCAGTAAAGACACTGCTAGGGATCCGTATTGGCAGATAAATGTGAATTTTAAATGTTAACGGTACCGGTCCAATTAGTAAACTGGGCCGACATATACAACATTCAATAAATTATAGCCAAATGATCATGGGACCCAACAGCATTTCTAGTCGGCCTACTTTTTGTTGAACCAAAAACCTTTTACTTTTAGTTATTTAAATATATCCACATGCTGTACTTTTTGGCCATATAGTGTATTTGTAACCAACTTGTTCTTTTCCTTTTCTCAGAATGCATGTCCTGTTCAAGATGCATCATTCTTGTCCAAGATCCTCTTCTGGTGGTTTAGCGGGTATGGAATTAAATGATTTGAATACCATTACTAATGTGTGATAATACTCTTTTAAATACTTGGTCCAGTGAAAGAAATGTATTCAGTTTGTGTTGTGTGTGCTTCCAGATTGGTTTTTAAAGGATACCGTTCTCCTCTGCAAGCAGAAGATCTGTGGAGTCTGAGGGAAGAGGATACATCAGAGAGGATCATAAACGACCTGGAAGAAGAATGGACAGCGGAGCGTACCAAATTACAGCAGTGAGTTCCACTGAGACATCAGATGTTTTTTTTCACACACAACATTTTGAGGCACGTGTACATTTATGCTGTTTGCTGTGGATCCTCATGCTGCTTTGATCAGTGCAATCACATTTCCATCTGAAAGATGCCCACAAATAGACAGACCTAATATAAGACAGAAAAGGAGCCCTGCTGCGTACACCATCGAGACAAGTGGATTGTGTCAACTGCTTGGCTTGTTAACACTTTTCTGCTTTGAACATACAGTGTTTTCAAGTCCTCTGAAATCCTCTTTTAAGGCCTCACATGTCAGAGGTCCCATGCGTTTTATAATTTGTGGAAACTTGCATTGTGCCGCAGGATGTTTTAATGTCATTCTGTTTTCAATTAAAACTTACAAAGAGGGATTAAAAAGCTTAACAACTGCATTTAGGCTTCAGCACCAATTTCTTATGCACATGTCTGTTGGCCTCTTCTCCATCTACAGGCAGGAGAACCACCTAAGTACCAGTGTTGCCTTGGGATCTCGACTACCAGACCAGGCCCAACTCCTCAGGAAGATTCAAAAAGAGCAGAGTTCGGGATTCTGTCTGTTACGGACACTTGCGCGGAGCTTTGGACCCTACTTCCTAACCGGGACACTGTGCCTCATGGTCCATGATGCCTTCATGTTTTCAGTTCCACAGGTTCTAAGGTGAGAAAGTCAAAGCTGATTTAACGAGTCATCTTGACCTCATCCTTAGTGAAAGTTCTAAAACTTTGGGCTTTGGTGTAGGGTAAGTTAGGCTTTGGCCCGTGTTTATGAAAAAGTTCTGCCTTCAAATAAACACAGATGGCCCCTCTGTGCTTTTAAAGACAGCTCGCTAGGTTATCAAAATATTTTTAGAAGAGACATCTTACGGTTCACAATATCTTGGGATGAAAACAGGAAGTGGCAGTGTGCGGCAGGTGCTTGAGTCAGAGACGCCATACCAGCCAGACAGAGATTATGCTGTTTATGCCCACAGAGAAGCAATTATGGCTTCAAGTCTGAAAGCCTGAGAGCGAGAGATGACCACAGCGCTCTGTCCGCCGTAGACGTGTTAGCTTCGGGGAGGGTAGAGGAACACTGTCGGGGTTGTGGTTACTATAGGAAAGCTGCCAGCTAAATGGGAGGTTCAGTCAGCAACCAGCAAACTGTAGCAGGGAGATCCAAACTGTAGCAAGTAGATATATTGTACTGGGATCTTGTGTCAAAAAAGGTGGATTTTGGGGGGAACTGTGGAAACATTCAAGGTCTTCTGCCCTCAGGGTAACCAACATGGATTTTGTAGCATTTGGTTAGCATTCAGAAAAACATTTTTCCAGTTGAACATGCTACGTCTTGTTAATCTCAACAAATCTACCATTCTTCATTTTCAAAGAAAGCTGTGGCTTTAAGCTCTACTGTAAACCTTGAGCCAAACCACAATGGTTGGATGTGGTCTGTTACAGAGGAATCTAGCCAAATGCTTAGTTACATCAAAAATCTGCAAATTTCTTTATACCATATAGTGCCTTCATTCACCGATGTTTCTCTTTTTTTTATAAAGTCTGTTGTTAGGCTTTATGAAGGATGAGGATGCTCCGCTGTGGAAGGGCTATTTCTACGCCTCTCTTGTGTTCCTCCTGTCCTGCCTTCAGTCTGTCTTCAACCACCAGTACACATACACCTGCTTTACTGTGGGCATGAGGGTTAAAACAGCTGTCATGGGTCTTGTCTACAGAAAGGTAGGCCATCTCACCAGCACAAAAACCTTGTTAGAACATATGGTTCTGTGATTGGACGATGTTTGAGTAATGGGAGTATTCAAGGGCAGTACAAATATTATATATACTATATGGACAAAAGTATTGGGACACACCTCTTAATTTTTTAATTCAGTTGTTTCAATCAAACCCATTGACACTTGTATAAAATCAAGCACCTAGCCATGCTATTATTGGAAAGTGGAAGCGTTTAGGAACAACAGCAACAGCAACTCAATGACATGAACAGGAAGACCACATGAAGTCACAGAATGGGGTCACCGAGTGCTGAGGCACATGGTGCATAAAAGTCGCCAACACTCTGCTGATTCCATAGAAGAGTTCCAGACTTCCACTGACATTAATATCAGCCCAAAAACTGTGTGGTAGGAGCTTCATTGAATGGGTTTCCATGGCCATTCATTTTGACATTTTGGATAATGCTGCTTTAACTTTGTGGGAACAGTTTGAGGAAGGCCCTTTTCTACTCCAACTTGACTGTGCCAAAGTGCACAAAGCAAGGTCTATAAAGACATTGTTGGATAAGTTTGGTGTGGAAGAACTTGACTGGCCCTCTCGTCCAACATAAAACCTCACAAATGCTCTACTGGATGAATGGGCAAATTTTTGTTGGTGAATTTTTCCGTTTGCCCTGTGGTTGTTCTCCTGATTTTTCAAGATTGTCATCTAGGTAACTCAGTTAATCATTGTCCAGCTGTTCCTGTTTAGTTCCCTCATTTACTATGTGTATATATACTCCCGGTTTGTTCAGTCCTTTGTCGGTTATTGTCTCGGATTACGTGTCGTGTTACTCCTATGTTTTCCAGTACAACTATTTGAAGTGTTCCTAGTAGTTCATATTCCTTATTCCTTGGCAACACCTTACAATAATAAAAAATGTTAATCAATCTTTCTCTCTGCTTTTGTCGTTGCATCTTGTTTATCCCCAGTCTCTTGTCGTGAATAGTGCAGCACGCAGAACATGCACAGTGGGGGAAATAGTCAATCTGGTCTCTGCCGATACCCAGAAGCTGATGGATTTTGTGGTGTATTTCAATGCGGTGTGGCTGGCACCCATTGAGGTCACACTCTGTCTCTTCTTTCTTTGGCAGGTGAGGGCACACATATTTGTGTATTTTCATTCCACTCCATGCAAGTCTGAATTGCATTATTAACATTTGGGGATATTGGTTGAATAGTTGTTTCAGCTTTCCAAGAGAAATAAACAAGAGATGTCTTATTTCAGCTTTTAGGACCATCAGCTCTAGCGGGCATCGCCACCGTGATCTTCATCTTCCCTCTAAATGGATTCATTGCAAGGAAGAGAAGCAAACTCCAGGTACTGTAATGTTGTAATTCAGGATTCATGTTTTGTCACTCACCTGCTATTTGAGGCCCAGACTCCTTAAAGGGGCTATGAAATGATGTGCTTTTCACAACTTATGTTTGTCCATCAATCACATGATATGTGTCGGTTAGATGTCAAGTAAGACTGACGTCTTGACGTTGTAATCTCCAGAAACATAATATACATTTTTGAACATGCATTTTGTGACCCAAAACCCTTAAAGTTCAAAGAGGGATGGCTAAATCTGAATGAGATTCTCATTAAAGGAGATAAAAATGAGTTAATATCCTCATTTATCTCACCCAATAAGATGCTTTCTGAGACATCAGAATGTTGAGGAGTGCTATGAATGAATGAGTGCTAAAGTAAGTCAGCGTGAAGGGTCCACAGCTGGTTTAGATAGTGAAATGAGCACAGCGTGAGTGTGCGGGTTGGATTCAAGCTTCTCTTGCTCCTTTGAAGTTCCCCATGCTTCCTCTGAAGCAAAGCAACCACAGTGCTTGCAAATGGCAATAAAAGCTCAAATTTAATTTTCAGAAAACAACAGACATTTGGCATGCCACTGATTGAGTCAATCTCTCAGCTCATAGCTATTGTGTTCTAGAATATCTTAACATGCAGTTCGGAATTTATTGCCTTCTTTATTCCGACGTGAAACCATTCTGCTGAAACGACCAGTGTAAGAAAAAAAGTGTCAATTGGTTTGATGCTGGTCTTACTGGTGAACCAGAAAAAGCATCCTGTTCATCAGCAAAACACTTACACATCATGTATGTATTTCTGGTTCAGTCAAGAAGCTTTGTAGGAACATCAGAAGATCAGTATCAATAACACAACATATACTGGTAATATGCTATGTAGCTTTTTGTCAGCAGGGCAGCCAGACATCAAGCAACAAAAAAGCCCAAAAAGCTCTCTATTTGCTGTGCCAAAACTTTAATGACAGTTGGCTGTTTTCTGTTCATTCCACAGGAGATACAAATGAAGTACATGGATGGACGGGTCAAATTAATGAATGAGATTCTGAATGGTATCAAGATCTTGAAGTTTTACGCCTGGGAAAAGGCTTTTCTGGAGCAAGTCCTGGGATACAGAGAGAAGGAGCTAAAAACGCTGAAGAAATCACAGATCTTATACTCTGTGTCTATTGCCTCATTTAACTCCTCGTCCTTTCTGGTGAGAAAAGACAGATTCTTAACAAATGTATCAGGGATGTCACCGAGTGTTGTGGTACTCAAGTCCAAATCCAAGACCTTAAAGCTCATAAATCTAAATATAGGTCCAAGTTCAAATGCTCTGAAAAATATGGTCTTGGACTCGAAGGCACACTTTTGGGAAGGACCTAAATCTAAATAGACATTATATAGAAGTAATGATTGTAAGCTTACATTACCTATAGACAGGATGTGATATTATAGTTTTGACTGATTGCTATTTCCATTCTTTGCCAGGTTGCTTTTGCCATGTTTGGCGTCTATGTGCTCATTGATGATAAGAATGTTCTGGATGCTCAAAAAATCTTTGTATCAATGGCTCTCATCAACATACTGAAAACTCCTCTAAGCCAGCTTCCTTTTGCCATGAGCACAACCATGCAGGTGAGAATTATATGAACTCAAAATATATATTCTGCCCTGATTATTTCATATTGCTGTTATGTATTAAGTTATTTCTTTATTTCAGGATTCTACTGATCTTGAATTAAATGTGCAACTTATTCTTGTGTTGCAGGCCCTCGTCTCTCTAAAGCGTCTTGGGAAATTTCTCTGTCAAGATGAAATCAAACCAGACAATGTAGCAAGAGAATCCTTTAAATCCGGTGAGAGACCACTTGTTGACAAACATTATTGCGCAATAGATTTGTAAAGCTAAAAACAGATTGGATGTTGTCTGTACCCTGTGAGACTTTCCCTCTGCTCTTCACTTCCGTCTGTCAGTAAGAAATAGGAGCAAGAGCGAGATTAACAACAGTTTGATAATAGCCTCTAAATTTCACAGTTAGATGGTATGGATGTCTCACTTCCTCTCCCTGGAACAAACAATTAGAGATCTCTAAAAATTCACTGGATTGCCTACATGTGAATGCTGTGTAGCCTACTACAACATTTTATTTATTTTTATTTTCCATCTATCTAAACTGCTTGTTCTATGTAAGGATGCATATATATATATATATATATATATATATATATTTTTTTTTAGATTAGATTACCGTAGACCTTGCACAAAACATCAGTCCATTAAAAAACAATTAGCCTGAACACTGCAACAATATTAATTTATATATTATTATTTACTCTGCAATTCAAATTACATTTATACTTGTTATATTTATATGTACTTTTTTAAACCTAATTTATTTTTTACAATGCAACATGTCTTCCTCTATTTAAAGTTAACTTTTTTACATCCATATAGGTTAGTTTATCCAAACTAACTTGATGGGGGGTGGGGGTGGGCGGCATTCATCAAATCTGTTCGAGATAGGCTTTGAAAGCTATTATTGTGAAGATGAAGCTAATTAGACTGTGTAATTAAAGTGAGTCTATAATTTCACAAGCTGCAGAAGAAATCTAGTTTCCCAGAAGCAATCTCTGTAATTTTATCTGCACTTTCCTCCAGAACAATTTGTGTTTGTGACATAGATGTGTGCAGATAGTCTGCCTGCATAGATTGCATGTAATGGTAGGTGATTAAGGCATGATATTACATTATTTACTTTTGCTCTTTCATTGTTGCTCTTTACTTGTCAGATGTGGATGGCATAGTGTTTGAGAATGGAACCTTCAGCTGGTCTAAGGATGGCCCCCCGTGTCTAAAAAGGTATCATTATCCGGAAAGTTTCCATAAGGCACCTGAATACACAATCAGGCAATAGGTGTCCAAGCTTCAGCAACTTCCCCCTCGCTTACTCTGTGTGTGTGTGAGCAGGATCAGCGTTAAAGTTCCCTGTGGCTCGCTGGTTGCTGTTGTCGGCCATGTTGGCAGTGGGAAGTCCTCGCTGCTTTCAGCCATTCTTGGGGAGACTGAAAAAAGAAGCGGGGCTGTCTCAGTCAAGGTACTGGCACTAATCAACCATAACTCTCATTGTATATATTTTATAAAATATTTTTTTTAATGGCATGTTATGATTATAGAGTAGGTGACCATAATGTGAGCCCCGTCGTTCAAAGTAGAATAATATATGAAAATCTCATTTAAGCCTCTTAAAATCTAAAATAAATTTTTTTTTTAGCATTAAGATTCAAAGGGTACATAACGATTCTTTTAAAAAACAACTGAGCTTGTGAAGGTGTGCAGTGGGTGGAGCTAAAGCGTCACGAGCACACACACACACACACACACACACACACACACACACACACACACACACACACACACACACACACACACACAATACATCATGGCATTATCCCTGGATAACTTTCAATTCACTATACGTTTGTGTTGTATACATTATATGCAGTTATGCGTCAATTGCCAACAAAACACAGACATTTGATGTAGTTTCACTCACCACCTGCAGTTTCGACTCATGACCGGGAACAAACAAACACCCTTGCAGAACTCCGTTGTTGCTCCGGAAAAACAAACTGCATCCACTGTTCCCTTAATGCTGGGTTATTTGGGAAGCTGAACAAGGTTATCTTTCCCTCACAACCAGAAACACACTTCTTTAGTGACATTGTTGATTTCGTGGTCTAAAAACGAAATAACCTGAACAAAGCTCGTTGATGGCCGTCCACTTGCTCTCGCTCTGGTTGATGTGCCCACGTGCTCATCCGGGAGATGTGCTCACACAAGCAATTCCGCCCTTTATAACGTCATACAGGGCCATATTCCGAAACTATTTGGCACAGAAATACGTCCAACTCGTTTTTTGACATTTTGGCCATGTTTAGCATGAGAATCCAACTCTTTAACAGTGTAAATAAGTCAGAATGCATGAAATAGCATTAGACCCCCCCTTTAAAGTGTTAGGTTTAAACATATACCCCCGGTTTCACAGACAAGGCTTAAGCTAGTGAGTTGTTTTAACTGAAAGAAACTTGTACTGATATATATTTAAATATGTCAGTGCCATTGTTTTGTCTTAAGATATACACTAGTAATGTGTTTTTCTAGCGCATGTTTATAAAAGTTACTTAAATGTCCTAATTGAACTAATGACTAATCATATTTTAGCCTAAGCTAAAACCTGTTTGTGAAACCGGGCCATAAACAATATAATAGAGGACAAATAATGTGATTATTTAATATTCTGCATTATTGAAATGCCACTAATCAAATTTCAAAGTGCAAAATAATTCATCCTTACAGATTGTCTTTACAGCATTTCTTCACTTCTGTTTATATAGGGCTCCATTGCCTACGTTCCCCAGCAAGCTTGGATCCAAAATGCCAGTCTGCAGGACAACATTCTGTTTGGACGGGAAAAAAAGGAAAGCTGGTACCAGCGAGTGATGGAAGCCTGTGCCCTGCTGCCAGATCTGGATAATCTACCTGCAGGAGACGCCACTGAGATCGGAGAAAAGGTGAGACCCTTGCACTGTATAAAAAAGTAGAGGACTGAGCCTGTATGAAGTTACATTATTCAGATTGCTTCATTAGGATCAATAAGCATCCATGAGACCAATCACTATTGAGCATGTATCTGCATATAAACCTTGATATAAACATATAGTTTTTTTCCAGGGTTTAAATTTGTCTGGAGGACAGAAGCAGAGGGTGAGCCTGGCACGTGCCGTTTACAGGAAAGCTGACGTGTATCTGCTTGATGACCCCCTGTCTGCTGTGGATGCACATGTTGGTCAACACATCTTCAACAAAGTCTTTGGGCCCAAAGGCATACTGAGAGACAAGGTGACTTTCACTGAAATGTTTACCTTACACATGGTGTACGGGGTAATTTTCTTGCTCCTCTGCATTTCCGATATCTAACATTCAACATTTTCTTTAAAGACACGGGTTTTGGTGACCCACGGAATGAGCTTCCTGCCTCAGGCGGATTTGATCCTGGTTCTGGTGGACGGGGAGATCAGTGAGAGAGGCTCCTATCAAGAACTTCTGAACCGGAATGGAGCTTTTGCTGATTTCATCCACACCTTCGCAGGCTCTGAAAGGAAAGAGTGCTTTTCGGAGGCCCTCCAGAGAGGTAATATGTTGTGGATATTGGTGTCCCCACCATGATTTTAACTAGTTTAACCATGGAATTAAGCTTCACTGGCAAAGTTTCTTCTTCTGCTTAAAGTAGCATTGACTGGTACCCATTCATCATAAACCAACCAGGACCAGTATGAAAATTCATGGATGATCTTCTAAGATGACAGCTATCTGTCAAATTCAAATGTTGTGTAAAAAAACCTGAGTATTATTGATAATTTTTATGTTGAACTCCACTTGCAGGTTCCAGAAAATCCGTAAGATTGAGTGTTACTGAATTCATGCGATTTTCCAGGGATCTGTCCCAAGAGCAGCTCATCGGGTATGGGATTTTAAATATGCTAATTCAATGCTAATAAATGTTACATAGAAAACTGAAACTGACAATGGAATCGGTGCAGGATGACTGCAGTTAATCCTGGGTGACTAATAGAATGCTGTAGGTATGGTGTAGGTTTGTAGGGCAATAGGATGTTTCCTTTGTCTTTTGGATTACGGCACAAAATCATGTATCGGGGAACTAAAAAGGTTTATGATTCTTGCACGTTTTGTCCATCCAGATAATCTCGAACACAACATTTATGATCTTTGAAGCATACATATAGAAGTAAAAAGCGAATGCTGGGCCATAAACAAATTGAAGACTTCCGATGCAAAAGCCTCTAAGTCCGTCTGACGTTTTTCTTTAAAATAAGCATTTTTGTCAGGCTTCTATGTATAGGTTTCTACCTAAGTACCGGTACTTCTGAATGGGCTGAGGCTGGGATTTAGTAGGTTTAAAGTTAAAGTATTTTATGAACGTATACTATCTGCGGAGAGCATTCACTCAGTATCGTTCTCTCACTTTTGACCGAAGTGGCTTTTAGAGGCTTTTGCATCTGAACTCTTCAATTATACCTTTTGAAAAAACGTCAAGATGTTGTAAACGGAGGTGCTAAAATGCAAACTCATTTCCAAATTTTAGCACTCATATCTGCAGCACCCTATAGCTCTCGTAACAGTCAGCTGTATCAGTTATTCACTAAATATGAGAAACATAACGTTTGTTGATTGATTCAAACTCAAATCTCTTTCAGTGGGGACACAAACAGCATTACAATTGAGCCTGATTCTGATGAGAACCACATCCATGAAGACCTGGGGAAACTGACTAAGGTTGATAAAGCACGGATAGGCAGAGTAAGATCACTTATGTTAAAACCTTCTTTTAAAAAATGACATTCCATTTCTATAAACCACGCAAGTTTGGCTTATGACCTTGTCTCCATTTTCTCTCTCTGTCCCTATAGGTCAAACTTGAGATGTATATTGAATACTTTCGCACCATTGGTTGGCCTTTAATAGTTTCCATTGTACTCCTGTACGCCTTCCAACAAGCAGCATCTCTGTCTAATAATTACTGGTTAAGCTTGTGGGCTGATCAGCCTGTGATCAACGGCACTCAATTAAACACAGATCTGAAACTTGGAGTCTATGGAGCTCTCGGCCTTGCACAAGGTTAGTAGAGTCTTAGTGTTTTATCCCAGCTTCAGTTATGATTCAAGTAAACAAAACTAATTTTCATCATTTCCTGTGTTTTAGGAATTGCCATATTTGGTACCACGGTGGCCATCTCATTAGGGTGTATCATCGCCTCCCGTCATCTTCACTTGGAACTTCTGAACAACGTGCTTCACTCCCCGATGTCGTTCTTCGAGTCCACTCCCAGCGGCAACCTCCTCAATCGTTTTGCTAAAGAGATAGATTCCATAGACAATATGGTCCCAGATGGGCTAAAGATGATGCTGAGTTACTTCTTCAAACTCCTGGAAGTCTGTATCATTGTGTTGATGGCCACTCCTTTCGCTGCCGTTATCATCCTCCCTATGGCATTCCTCTATGGTTTCATACAGGTACGCCTGAATCTGCATTTATGGGGTTAAGGAAAGGCTCATTTGCCAACC
The DNA here is from genome assembly GCF_949357685.1 of Gobio gobio. Classification (NCBI taxonomy): domain Eukaryota; kingdom Metazoa; phylum Chordata; class Actinopteri; order Cypriniformes; family Gobionidae; genus Gobio; species Gobio gobio. Next base: position 38,817,019 of record NC_137110.1, on the reverse strand, counting down.
TCAAATGCTAGAAGTTTCTTGAAACCATCTGCTGACACCAACAATAGATGATTTTCAACATTCCTGTTAGATTCAGGTAAAGTCCTACTTGGGTTTTGACTATAAACTCTCTCAATCTTTTTTCACCCTTTAAGAGTTTCTACGTGGCCACTTCCTGCCAGCTGCGTCGGTTGGAGTCAGTGAGTCGCTCTCCAATCTACACGCACTTAAACGAGACTGTGCAGGGTGCCAGTGTCATTCGGGCGTTCAGTGAGCAGTCACGCTTCATCATGGGTGCCAATCACAAGGTGGATCTTAACCAAACTGCTTACTTCCCCCGTTTCATAGCCACAAGGTGAGGCACTCCGCAAAATTCAGTTTTACAATCACGATAACATGTACACTCAGAACTCAAATATCACAAACTGGACTAGAATTCATACAGGAAGCATTCGTGCATCCTGTATTACCACCCCCTGTGGTGGGCATCTTATGAAATACATTTTAGACATTGTACTGATATATAACCTCTTTCCTGGATGTCATCTTGTGCAGGTGGCTGGGTGTGAATTTGGAGTTTCTGGGTAATGGCATTGTTCTTGCTGCTTCTGTTCTCTCTGTGATGGCAAAAGGAACCCTGAGCCCTGGGATGGTCGGACTGGCTGTGTCTCATTCACTTCAGGTGTGAATCATTTCAAATGTCTCTATACAGAATCCGACATTACTAACACAAATATTACGAGAGCTACTGGAGATATTGCGTGTGGCAACTTCAGTCTTGCAATGTTCACCCTCAAACCTCAGCTTCAAAATTACTTTTAACTCTTGCACAAGAGTGAAAAGGTGTATCTTTCATTTGTGGTCAGTCGCTTTCAAATTAAAATACATAGAAGAAAATGCAGCTATTATCTGTTTTACACCAAGATCAGACAAATCTTTAGTGACTCTTTTATTTTCTCAGGTGACAGGTTTCCTAAGCTGGATTGTAAGGTCGTGGACAGATGTAGAGAACAACATTGTGTCAGTCGAGAGAGTAAAAGAGTATGCAGACACACCAAAAGAGGTGAGTGTGGCTGTACAGCCTAATTCAAAATTCAGTCTTCCTTGATTTACAGGAAATAAAATTCAGGATCATATTCTCAGCCTTAATTTTCAGATGTAAATAGTTACAAAAATCACATTCTTTTTCTGTGTTGGTCAGTAATAGCAAACATTTTTAGTCATACCTCTTTACCATCTACATCATTATTTACAGGCTGCTTGGAGCATAGAAGGAAGTTCTTTGCCACCATCTTGGCCTCAAACTGGGACCATAGAGTTTCAAGATTATGGCCTTCAATACCGTAAAGGCCTTGAGCTGGCCCTGAAAGGCATCTCTGTTCACATCCAGGAGCGGGAGAAGGTCCATACATATTCTACTATTATTGCTGTTCATTTTGTTTAGTTTTTAAATAATTTTTATGGTTGATATACACCTTGCCTCGTTTCTCCTGAACAAGGCTAGATTCTTGTTAGAGATGCGCGGATGGGCTATTATTTCTTCCGCAACCGCATCACAAAACTCATCATCCGTACGCCATCCATCCGCACCAACGTTTTTTGACCAATTTTCAAAGCCGCACCCGCCCGCCATCCGCTGATTCTAAAGCCTTGTTTATAGTCGACGCGTCCGCACAATGGGCGATGCAAGGTGCTGCTGACGCGAGCAATCGTATATACAATAAAAGAGTCTGCACAGCGACAGGAAATAAAAATGAAAGCAAAAAACCTGCCTACCTTACCAGAGCATGTGAGCGAAGCGGAGCTCCACTCATGAACAGCTCACCAGTAAAACGGCATGCACTCAAATCCTGCTCCGACATGAAATTTCTCTGTACCTACTGTAGCATACTATACTTGTTTAGTTTCATATGTTTAAATATTATAATGTTATTTTTTTATTTCATTTACGTTGATTATGAAAAATGAACAGAACACATTAGATGCGCAATATGTCAGAAGACATGGGGGTCAGAAATTATTTTGACCACTTCATTAAGCTTTGTTTTGTTGAAAGCCGTTCTTTAAAGTGAATTTCATTTTGTATAAATTGTATCTTCATTTTAATCAATGTTTTATCAACCAATTTCCTGGATTTAATAAATAATAAGCAAATATAGCAGACAATGGCATGGAGGCGGTAGCGCCGCGTGAACAACGGCTTAAAGATGAACCATGTAAGATTTTTGCAGTAAAATATTCAAAAACCACTAGGCCAGTGTTATATATTTTGTTCAGTTGAGTACTTAGAATATCCCAAATGTTTCCAACTATTTGTATATCGTGAGAAATTGATATTTTAACCAAGGAACCGGGACGTGTGACCTATGCGTTTGAGGGAGTCGCCTGTCAATTGCGTCATATCTGCATTACCTTCGGTTTCCGGTTTTATTTAGCAGAAACGCTGTACTCTCACTGCAGTGTGAACAAGTGTCATAGCAGCCGTTGAACGAACGTCATAACTTCTTTTTTCAACACACTCAGATATATCTAATACGATAAACAGAGTTGCGTTACCTCATACTCATGCCTGGAAAAGAGGAAGTGGCGCCGGCGACCGTGTCATAATAAAAGTCCCACCGGCGACTATGTCATAATAACAGTCTCGCTCTTCAATCGCTCCTGTGGCCTTGCTCAGCTCCACAACACTCGGTCCTGCTCTGCTTCAGACTACAGTAATGTTAATAATCGCATCCATGAACATGATTTCCTATCCTGACTGTTTTCCACCGGCTGTGAGGTGAAGACCACTTGTCCCAAGATTCTGCGCTCAAACGTGGCGTCATCAAACTACGCCTTTGTTTTGAACAGGCGACCTCTAGTGGACGGAAAAGTTACATAGTGTAGCTTTAAATGAACAACTACTAGAAAAAAGACTTAAGTTGCTCAGATAGGGCTATATTGGAACCAGCATGTCACAAAGGGCATGAGCTTTAGAAATGAACCTAATCTTCAGAAAGGCGCTCTCCACTCTGGAAGAAATATTACCGCTATGCATTTTCTATACGTACACCGCAACGGTCACAATATTACCTCATGTAGGTTTTAAAAACATAATTCAACATATAAATAATAGGCCTACTTTTTAATGGGCCACTTAAAGTGTACAAATAAATTACTAAATGCTAAACTGAATAAATGTAAATTAACAAAAATTTACAGCACCTCCACTTCCCGCGCTCCTGCTAGTATAGCCTATTGGCTATGAATATTGTACCCCAGAATATCAGCAGTGAACTCCGTCTCCGATCGGCGCACAGGGACAAAAATAAATAAAACGCACATCGGCAAACCTGACCTTACCTGAATAGGCTACTGTACAATTTTATCATAGTTATAAAAAACGCAATTTGGCACATCATTTCAACATGCTGCTATTTAGCCCACTACTAATTATTGCCTATTGCAAAAAGAAAAAAAACTTGAATAAAATAAGTCATTCACATTATAGGCTAATTAATCTGTTAATTTTGACTGCATAGGAAGAAAGTGCATCTTTTTCAGGCAGACAGTGCAACTCGTTTTATACCAGGAGGCCTAACATTCATACAAGAAACAAACTATGGAGCCTCGATATTAAAGAAACGCAGACTCTATTAATTCACTCAAATTTGCTGAAAGCACCGCACAACAGTTCAACGCATGTTCACATTTTTAATTGTCCATAACAACCCCAAAACTTGCCTGCTTGCCTTGCACATTTAATTAATGGGCAAAGTTTTCAGACTATTTTTCTTACCTTCTTTTTTTGCTGTGGATGTTATTGAGCTTGTAGAAGTTTAGATCTCTCTTTTAAATGCCTATTCCCTGAGTGACTACAATGACTGGCTGTTTTAAAATATAACTAATATTGAAACAAAATAACCCAGGCAGTCTCATCTACGAGACGTTTAGGCCTCCATACTGACAGCTGGGCTCATAGCTTGCAGGTTTGCTTAGTGGCCTACCAGGCGCTGCAACAATATTTAACAATGTATATATATTTTTTTTCATTTGATTGGTTCAACCGCCACCCGCCCGAATTTAATTAAAATATAATTTCTCTATCTTATAAAATGTCTAATTCTTGTACACCTTGAGGGGATAATCCAACCAAAATATAACCATTTTAATGTTCTAACTAGGATGGTAAAAGTTCAAAGTATATTACTTTAATTAAACTTGACAAACATTTGGTGGGACTGTGGTAATACAAAGTGTTCCTGATGATATCTTCCATAATTTCTTGAAGTTAAGCAATACTGAAAAAAATCCCACAGCCCCTCATGCTTTGGTTCCTTTCATCATCTCAGATTGGCATTGTGGGAAGAACTGGCGCAGGAAAGTCATCTTTGGCTCTTGGAATTTTCCGGATCTTGGAAGCAACAAAAGGAGAGATCTACATCGATGGAATCAATATTGCAGAGATCGGGCTTCACGATCTAAGATCCCGCATCACCATCATTCCACAAGTGTGTAAAAAATAAGACACTCCAACTAATGGAACCAAAATTACTCTATAATTGCAATATTTTGTTGCATTTCAAATGATCATGAACTCACAAATCTGTTTCGCAATTTTAATATCCTTCCAGGACCCAGTGCTGTTCTCTGGATCTCTCCGTATGAACCTGGACCCCTTCGATGCCTATTCCGATGAGGAGGTGTGGAATGCTCTGGAACTGGCTCACCTTAAAAACTTTGTGTCTGAACTTCCAGACAAACTCAATCATGAGTGCTCAGAAGGAGGTGAAAACCTCAGGTATGTGCATCCAATGGTGCTATTCTTTCACCATTATAAATTACTGGAAAAAAGCCACCGTATTTGAGACAAATGGGAATGTTGTTTTTGGTTGAAATCTCTTTATACCATGATCACCAATGGCTTGCAAAAGAGACTTTCGATTAACAATAGCGAATTTTTCTCTTCCTGCAGTCTTGGTCAGAGGCAGCTGGTATGTCTAGCAAGAGCTCTTCTTCGAAAAACTAAAATTCTGGTGCTGGATGAGGCTACAGCTGCATTGGACCTGGAGACAGACACCCTGATCCAGTATACCATCCGCAGCCAGTTTGAAGATTGTGCTGTTCTTACCATAGCACACCGCCTCAATACCATTATGGATTACACAAAGTACGTCATGATACAAAATCATTACACAGTGATTCCTAAACTTTTTAGATCACACAACTGCATGTCAATCTTCACGGTCTATCAGGAAATATCTTAAAGCGGCTATTATGTTCGATAATACTTTCTCACATTCCATTTTAATATGAAACTGTAAGTTATCCATTTGTCTGTCTTGAAAATGAGGCCCTGCAGATTTTGCATCGGGTTCAGTAGGTCATTGGCATTGAAAGTGACTTCTGTGTAAGCTGTGCTTCATACATTTGTACTATTTGCTGTACTATTGACAATAGAGTGGTGCAGGTATGACGCCTAGTTGTAGGTCAACCGGCAGTTAGCATCACACTGGTTCCCTCGACAAAAACCCAAAATGATTTTTTCATTGGCTTTTGGATTATCGCAGCAAAACAAAAAAAAAAGCTCTGTGATCAACAAAAGTTTATGATACTTGCACGGTTTGTCCATCAAGATAATTTTCACAGATGAACACAACTTTTATTAATTTTGAAGCCTAAATGCAGTCGCCAGAAGTAAAAAGCTAGGTAGGTTATAAATGACCACCACCACTACCACTGACAACTCTATTTGTTTTTTTTTTAAATCATAAACATTTCCCCTGAAAGTGTGAGTTAGAATAGCTTATAAGAGCACAATTATGAGCATTATGAGGCTGTAAAAGCAGATCGAGTTTACCTGTGTGGCGTGATGCTGTTTAATATCCCGACAGCCTCTGAAGTCCCATTTTGCCACTTGTTAGCTTTTTCAAGACACGTTTAAAAAATCAGGAGTGGGGTAACACAGTTGTATTTTATGTCTTAGAATAAAACGTGAAAGTGTCTTGAGCTTGTGTTCACCACAGACCTTATTTTAGCCATTTAACCAAAAAAAATCCCATTCAAAAATCCCTTTGGGACCATGGAAACGGAATTGCTAAAATGCTACATTTTGGCCTACAAAGTGATGTCATACCTGGACCACTCTAGACAATGGACCTCTATGACCGCGAAATTTTGCTAATGTAACCACACTTTAATGGGAGACGTTTTGCATTTCCGTTTGGTTCCGCACCAGGTTTATAAATGACAGACCTACTACAAGTAAAAAATTAGAACGGGCTAAATATTAAAAGGAGAATTAGCAGCTTACCTTCATTGTAAATTGAATTTAACACATTTCACACAGTGCGCGACAGTGTTCAGTCGTTTACCACGTGCTCATCTGTATTAATTTGACAAGAGCTTGTGTAATTTAGGAAAATAAACGGTGATCTGACAACACAAATGTTTATTATTGCTCAAATGTCAGTATTATCTGTAATGTGATGTTTTACTTAAATTAATTACGTTTCTGTTTTCTCAGGGTTATTGTTATGGATAAAGGACATATCGTGGAGATGGATTCTCCCAATAACCTTATTGCAAAGAGAGGCCAGTTTTACTACATGTGCCGAGAAGCTGGGATCTTGTAAGGCACCCACTGTCTTCTCGCGCCCTCTTGTGGTGAAGCAAAGAATCTGCAGACTCTCTAATTCGCAGTTCTCAGTGCAGAACACAAGAGACATCCCAATAACACAGCTGGTGCTTTAAGAGGGAAAAAGACCAGACACTTGAATTACACTTTTCTCCACAAATGAAAATGTTTTGCTTGATAAATCTGAACTGAAGCCAAGATGTAAGCTTACTCAGGTTTACTGCCATCTCCATGAGCATTGTAATTCCATGCAGCTCTTATAGAGGAATGAGGGGAAAGCCTTTGCATTAAAGATTGGTGCTTAGTGTTCAGTGGAAATGTGTAGCTGCTGGAAACCTATACATATTGCACCTAATTAAACAGACACAAAACAATTAGGGAAGAAAAAGTGTCTGTTCTGCCTGCGCCATAGTAAACTATGGTGAAAGAACATGAATGTGAAAAGCTAATTTGCTGAAGTTGTTTTACAGTTAACTTTGGTTTTATAACAAATCAATGAAGACAATTCTATAAGCTCTAGTGATTTCATAGTTCTCTTCATCGTAGACAGTTATGTGAAGAATCGTGTAAAAGAGGACAAATGTGTTTACAAACATATTGCCACATACACTTGACCTGAAATTCCCTAAAAAAAAAATTCCAGACTTGCTTTCAGACACTAATTAAAGCTTTTACGAGAGGATTTAGGGAGAAAAACAGTACAGTCACCCAAGTAGGTTGTGGTGTTTGTTTCAGCCAAAGTAAACAAATAAAATGGACAATAATGGCTGGATGAAAGAACATGCAATTCTGTACACAAGGAGAGTAAATATTGCTGACTGCATAAAAAAAGTGTTCAGTACCTCAAGAAAATATTGGTCACCACCATTCTGAAAGCAAGAGTTCTTTATTTCGCAGTTTTGAAAAACCCCAAATCGTTTTACAAGCATTTTGTTCTCTGTAACTAGATTTTTAGAAATATATTTTAATCTTAAAAGTGGGTATGAAAGACACAGCATCTCGTCTTGTAAGACAATGCAAAAAAGCTACATGTGTGACAAACATTCAAGTGCCCTAGTGACACTCCGGATTTTATTTATATTTAATCTTTGACACTTCATCTTAATGTTTTGTATGTTTATACGTGTAATAACTGTGTATAAAGAGACTTTTGACATATTGCTAAAGGATGCGTCATTGTGCTTTCCTACAGGCTTTGTATTTGCAAAGACATGCTGTTAAACAATTACTCTTTGGACATGACGAAAAAGCCTCAGCAAAAAAATGAGTACCAAACTATATTTATTGTTTACAGTAGTAAAGGACAAAAAAAAAAATTGTACATATCAGTACAGAAGGATGCCAACATCTGGAAATCTTGGAGTTGACCCTTAAAACCCTCTCTCCCTTTCAGCCATATGAATTAAAGTGGGAGGGCTAGAGATGTTAAGAGATCAGACCAGTCCTTGTGAGTGATGACAGATACATCTCCGCAACAAAGCCTGAAAGGATTCCCTTTTGATTTGCTTCAAGACCTGGTCGTAGATTTGGAATTTTAAAAAGGGGGAAAAGAAAAAAAAAATGAAAAGGGGGGAAAAAAAGATTTATTGGTCTAGTTAGGTCATTCCACTCTCCTCAACCAACATATAAGAGGAAATGGGGAATGGAAAATGGATATATTTCTACAGACATTTAAAAGTATAAACTTAGAACTAGTTGGTGTAATCCGGCCGTTATCAGCTAATAGAGTACCATCTTTGGGTTTTGGTCCAGAAAGGGTCACTGTAAAATGTGTCATGTAGCCAGTCTCTTCATTTTTAAACGACCAACAAGATGGTCCATAGATCCCGTCCCTACAGTGAGCTCATACGAGAAGCGGCCCCATTAAAAAGGCAAATGAATACAACACTGGATGAACATATTCCTACAACACATACAGGCAAATACAAAATACAATCTGAGTTGAAACAGGCCTACTTAAAGCTCTTAAGAATTGAAAGATGAAGAAAAAAAAGAAACTATGCTTCTTCACTTTTTATAGGGCGAATACACTTATGGAGGGGTCAATGGTTCCCTGTTGTGATCGGTCATGGGGCTTGTCGGGTGAATCAGTGTTCTGAGCGACATAAAACCCTGCAGAGGTGGCTGGTGGGGCCTGTGGACAATTTAAAGAACTACGCCCTCTGGCAGCCTTCTTGAGTTTGTTCCCCCACCACAGTAGCAGTCTAACCATTGCGTATATAAATATTACTGGAAACACATTTGTGATGCCCACTCTAGGAAAGCTAGAGATGACAGAAGAGAGACAAAGAGAGAAAGAGAAGGGGAAACTATGTGAAAGCGTCTGAATGAAACATCATGAGGAATAAAATAGATAAGCGTGGGGTCCAGGTGGTGTGGAGTTTTAGCAGGAGCCGCCAGTTTGTTGCTGAAAAACGTCAATCGTGTCCTCGTCCTCCATCTCCAACTAACAAATGCAAACGAAAACAATTTTTCAGTGACTACGGTATGGAAATACTGTATGGCGCATCACCTGTTCATTTGGATTGTATTGTGTGTGTGTGTGTGTGTTTTTTCCCCCCCTCCAAATCTTCAGGTCACATAAAATACCTATTGTTTTGTGTGCCATGATGATAAAGAAATATAATTTTGAAAACCAAATAATATATATGAATAAACCAACACGTGGTGTTGGTAAACCGAAGGGAGTATGATCAGGGATTTCCAATGTTATTACTGTTTAGTAAAACTATTAAAAATAATATTTGTTAATTGAAATAAAGCAGAAATAAAATATAAATGTAAAAATTTCTCATTTTCATTCAAGAGCTTAAATGGAAATACATCACAGCTAAAAAGGAACAAAACACGAGTAAAAATGACACCATTACAAAAACTAACATTAAAACTGAAAATTTAAAATAAAAGCTCATTCAAAATATAAAAATTAATACTGTAATAGTACATAATATTGAATAGAACATGGGTGATTTGATAGCAATAAAAAAGGGGCACTTTTACTCACCTGCGCCGGTGTGTCTGTCTCATTAATTGGTTGCCCGTCAAATCTAAATCGAATCTGTCTTATTGACAAACCCTGAAAGAGAAGCACAGTTATACAATATTAGTCTAGAATTTGATAACCACAGGTTTTTAATCATGAGAATCAATATTTTTGAGTTCTACCTATAGTGATCTGAATGCATTTTGTATTGTGATTTCACTCGCATTTTGTAGCATTGTTCCAAAAACACGACCGTAACAGCGTGACTCACATGGACAGCCCACACAGCAGTCTTAAGTGCCAGGGTTCTTATCATCTACATGATTATTTAACTAGTTGTAATGTCAGGAAGAGCCTTACCTGTCTCTCACAGTATGCTTTCATTAATTTGCTGAGTGGCGTATGCCTTTTAATTTTGAACTGGACCACTGAGCCATCCTGCCCCGCCACCTTCAGATTGATGTGGTCATTCTCTGTTTTCACTCCCTCCTGAAACCATAATAAAGAGCATATGACAAAGTTTGGTGAGATCAAATTGTGTAAAATGTACACATTTAAGATGCACGAAACACAACTACATGTTTAATTAAGCTACCCTGTTGTGAAATATGGTATCAGGCCCTTGGAATATCTTTTTAGGAGGGCGACAACTTAATTGGTGAACAACAGGGCCTAGTGGATGCCAAGTTTTTATGATCCAAGTACGTTAAATTAGGAAAAAGCGAATTATAAGAATGTTTAGTACAGCACGGTCACTTATTTAACACTGGCAGCAATGAAAAGAACAAGACGTACAACCCACAAAAACAGAAATGCAAATGCAGGACCAACTATTAGCCTTCTAGTCAAACATTGTTGCGGCTCTGTGCGCCATTTTTAAGCATCTAGCGTAGCGAGGTGCAACAGAACTCAATTTCCGTAACCGAAAGATTACTCAAATGAAACTTTGTGGATGAATACTTTTGATTGACATGGAGTATACACTTTATCCGTACATTTACCATCAAAATGGAGGACGAATATTGTGTACTACTCTTTTATATTCCGTACCGCTGTTCTTGCGGCATTTCCTTACGCCAGTGGCGTAACGTGGCCGGTCAGCGGCACTCCGCTCTCACAAAGAAAACCCCGCAAACGCTGAATTACACCGGGGCAAATGCGCGGTAAGTACAAAATAATCGCGTACTTTGAATGAGCATCAGATTAACGCAACGTTTTAAACGAGTAGTAATGAAGATATAAGCCAATACAATAAAAACGGATGGCGTTTGTATGAAAACAAGACAATGATTGCGTGCCAACCGCCTTTCTCCCGCATAAATGCGCAATCTCACTAGCACAGCAAGGTTGCACAAAATGAAACTGGAACTCGGCCTCATCCGGCTCATTTTGAGCGAAGCTTTAAAATACGGTCAAATTACAAATCGGAGACTCACCTTAGGCTTGTCTTCGGACATTTTTGCAGGTGTCTCTTGGTCTGTATTATGGAAATATACTGAACACAAGATGCGCTCTCCACACTGTAGAGCAACACAGCTGCCGACGGGAACGCGCTTTCCTTTACCTACTTTATCAACGATTGGTTAGTTTCTGGTCACATGACGCCCCTCTCTTTCGCGAGAGCGAGCAAAGCTCCCCGCGAATTTCTGGAGATATCAGTAGGCCCGTGCACATCGTTTACCGTCCAGGGTCTAGCAGCAGGGCCAATGAATCAATTAATTTCCTTTAAAATGTACTTTCCATTTTTACAAGAGGTAAAAGTATAGTTGATAGCCATATATTTCCTTGTTTGTACACAATGAGGGTCGGGTTTTCTGGCCCAGGTCTATTTACATGCGCTAGTGGTTGATATGAAGTTGTCAGGTTTTAATTGCAATTATTCCTCTTAATCCCCTTGTAAGTATTTAAGATAAAAGAGAGAATAAAAGCAAGTGTCTTTTGATATTACACAAGAATTCTCAGGTCACGTGTTAAAATGTTGGCTCGGCCTAAATGCCCTTGTCCTTTGTGTCTAATGTATGTTTTATCAGCAAGCATGCAGTCAGAGAAATGTCAAACATTTAATAATATTTGCTAAATCCATTTTTACACAAATTTTGGAGGTGATTGCTGTTACCAGCAATATATATGTTTATCAATGACTACGTGCCACCCCCACTGAGATGTTTGTGGCCCTGATTCTTGTCTTGCTTTTATATTCCAAATTGTTTTTTTCTATAGATTTTGTCGATGTGTATTTATTGTTCATTGATTAAAACTACGTATTAGAACTATTTTACACGTCACAGATTTTGGTAAAGGGTTTGCTGACCCGATTGAAAGTGTATAATAATAAATAAATAATATAATAAATAAATAATAATAAATAAATATCCCAATGTAGATTTTATTCAACAAATCATGCAGTCAGCGAAAAGTCAAACATTTAATAATTTTTGCTAAATCCATTTTAACACAAATTTTGGTGGTGATTGCTGTAACCAGCAATAGATATGTTTATCAATGACTACGTGCCACCCCCCACTGAGACACATTTGCTGCCCTGATACCCCATTCTTGTCTTGTGTCGTTTTTATATTCCAAATAGTTTTTTTTCCTATAGATTTTTTCGATTTGTATTTACTTTGATGTGTATTTATTGTTCATTGATTAAAACTATGTAATAGAAATATATTTATACGTCACAGATTTTGGTAAAGGGTTTGCTGACCCCATTGAAAGTGAATTAAATAATAATAAAATACAGCTCATATCCCAAGGAAGATTTTATTCAATAAATCAATACATTACATCAACAGGCATTTATCAAGTATCCTAAAAAAAGTCTATTCGGCTATGGAAAATAGTCATGGACAAATTTATAGGACAAACTAGCAGAATAGTGTTTATTTGACTTGATATATTGAGGTACATTTACAAAGATGGTTCAGGTTTCAGTGAATCCTTTACAAGGTAATTTGCAATTACTTTCATATTATGATGGGGCAGTTTTAACAGTCACTAAACAGCCTAATCAGCATGAGAATGATATGCAAAGTCCCGATATGATATGCAAAGTCCTGACCCATTCAGTTCATATGGAATGTGTCCTGTGTCAGAATTTTAGTCTAATCGTTTCTGACAAGAACAGAAATATACAAATTAACATTTGTACTTATATAATAATACTTAAAAGACTGTTTCATTAATGAGCGGGAAAACACAATGATTTTAGACATTAAATAATCACAGGAGATTAAAAAGGCATAGCTTTTTGTGGAAAACTGTAGAAAATAAAATAAATGAACATAAATGGACTTATGTTGAATTCATCATTTTGAGCACAGTGAAATCTCATTCTTCCATTTATCCATTTTAATAGTTGGCATAGACAGCAGATTGTTCATCTATAAAATAATGCACCCATCATTTTAGCTGGTATTTTCAAATCTGGCATAAGGACTTGCCCTGCTGAGACCTGATACAGAGAGACAGAAAGATACAAAATATAAAATGACATTTTAATCAAATATACCCTCAAATGAAATATACAGCAACATGTGTTTTTCTTAAATTAAAGGCCACTGGAAAAAGCCTAATGTTTAATATTATAAACACATAAAATTAACTCAATGTTCACATATACATTCATCGTGATTAGAAGAGTGTTTACTTCAGAAACACAAAATGACAAATTGCATTAGCACCACTAGAGGGAGCACGACTAAAACAAGAAAAACATGAATATTTGACTAGTCATGGCAAAAACAGGGCATTTTAAAAACATTCCCAAACACTAGGCTAAACCTATTTTTAAAACACTGCCATATGCTCCTTACCTTTACAATGACTGACAGTTTTGATTGCTTTTTCATGCACTGCCAGCATAATAACCTGTTCAAATTCACTTATTTATGCAGTTTCTGAGATGAGGAAATTGTTGACTCACCATATTTTTGACGGATCTCATCGTGTCTAGTCTTCATCTCTGCTTTTCTGTGGCAGAAGAACACAAGAACATAAATTCCTTGTGAAATCACATGCACACCCTAAAGGTATGTTGACAATCAGTGGCCGTTACAGATGTAAAACAGGTTTCTCACAGAACATTCTTTGTCACATCTAAGTTCCTCATAACATATTAGCTTTTGTCGGCTTTGAAAATTCAGAGGTTGGTACACTACCTATAATGAATCTGCATGTGCATATACAGCTCTGGACAAAAAATCAAGAGACCACTGTAAAATGAGCAGTTTTTCTGGATTTACTATTTATATATGTGTTTGAGTAGAATTAATATTTTGGTTTTATTCTATAAACTACTGACAACACCTCTTACATATTTTAAAGTCATTTAGAGCATATATTTGCAGAAAATGACAACTGGTCAAAATAACACAAAAGATGCCATGTTTTCAGACCTCGAATAATGCAAAAAAAGTTTATATTAATTTTTAAACAACAACACAATACTAATGTTTTAACATGAGTTAAGAAATCAATATTTGGTGGAATAACCCTCATTTTCAATCACAGCTTGGCATGCTAGTCGGTCACATTGCTGTTGGGTGACTTTATGCCACTCTTACCACACAAATTCAAGCAGCTCTGCTTTGTTTGTTGCCCTGTGACCTTCCATCCTCCTCTTGATTACATTCCAGAGGTTTTTAGTGGGGTTCAGGTCTAAAGATTGATCTGGTGGTCCTCCATCCACACATTTATTGGCCTGGCTGTGTGGCATGGTGCATTGTCCTGTGGGAAAATCAATCCTTGGAGTTGGGGAACATTGTCAGAGCAGAAGGATTTAAGTTCCAGGATAACCTTGTATGTGGCTTGAGTCATGCATCCTTCACAAAGACAGATCTGCTCGATTCCAGCCTTACCGAAGAACCCCCAGATCATCCACCAAATTTCATAGTGGAAGCTGCACACTGGTGGTCTTGAGGAGAGACCTCTGACATGATTGTAAAGTCCTCTGGCGCTAATTAAATGCCTCATTCATTAATTTGATGGAAGAAAATGGAAGAAAACTTAAATCCTGCTCTGACAATGCTACCCAACTCGAAGGATTGTTTTTTCCCAGAGGAGAATTCCCCATGCCACACAGCCAGGCCAATAAAAGGTGTGAATGGAGGACCATCAGATCAAGACCCTGTCATAGCCAGCCCAATCTCTAGACCTGAACCCCAGTGAAAACCTCTGAGGCAGATGGAAGGTCACAAGCCATCAAACAAAGCCGAGCTGCCCTGAATTTTTTCGCCAGGAGTGGCATAAAGTCAACCAAAAGCAGGTAGAGAGTATGCTATGTATGTCAAAATCTTGATTTCTGAACTCTTCCTAAGATAAAACATTAGTATTGTGTTGTTTTTAAATTAATATAAATTTGTTTTCTTTGCATTAATCGTCTGAAAACATTTCTCTCAAGCACATGCACATAAATAGTAAATCCAGGGACACTGCTCATTTCGCAGTGGTGTCTGCATTTGTATGGATATAGAAAGCAGACATTCGATAAAAGGAAGTGGTACTTAATGAAAATGTCCATTGTTCCCCTTTAAACTGGTTTTATATAATATCCTGTACCTCCTATTGTCATCTCGATTTCGAATATAAAAATTTTAATCTCTTACCTCTCTTCTTGTTTTGTTTTACTCTTGTCTAACTTCCGGTTCATCTTGTTATCAAACCGAGCAGATCTGTGAAAGACAAAGTTACCTAGCTTGAGACAGTTCCGTTGTTGAGACCTCCTTATATGATCTTGAGGTGTCTTGGTTCTCTAGCATTTTACCATTTCACAGAGATGCAGAAAAGATGATCAACATTCACATTTGAGGTAAACATTTATGCTATTAAATGTAATTACAGCCTGAGGCAGGTGACATCAACTCCCCATAGTGGACTCCCCAATGGAAGGTGTGACTCATTTGTCAGTCAACAATGTTATAAACGGCCATGTGACATACAATAGGTCAAACACATCTCGTTTATTCAGACTTACCCAATGTTCTCACACTTGCAGCAACAGAATATGCACACAAAAACACCAATGATGAGGACCGCTGCAGCCACGGACAATGTGATGATCAAAATCTGGAAGTTTACTAAATTTGACAAAAAACAGAAAGTCAGAGAAAGTGTCAAAAATGATCTCTTAAGGTGATGCAGTACCAACTCGTATAACATTAATGGCAAGCACATATGATTATGGTAATTGATTGAGTACTGTAGTAAAAAAAGTGTTCTGATGAATTTGTAATTTGGGCTAGAGAAAGGACTAGAGATAGTCCAGATATTGCTTGTTTATGACTGCTACCATTTTTAATTGCCTGAGTTAAGTTAAGTGCCTGATTACCAATATGCATAATTTTTTAAAAATTATTGTTATATATAGTTTTTAGTTTAATATGTATAAAACTTAAATAAATTTTAAGCTAATTTAGGCATTAGAGTTCTATAGAATATGAATGAGGAAAAATTATGATCTGAATTAGAAAGTTGTGTTGATTGCCCATACGATAACTGATATGGTGCTGATTTTGTGCTTTCCTAAGTAATAGTAATTACTATTTCTATTGTTGTTATTTAAGCAAAATTGTTTTGTTATTGAAATGGTCACACGTTTACTGTCATCTATGTTTTAAGTTATTTCTAATTGATAAGATCCACATTCTCACCTAAGAATGAATCAGTTATCTAAACAATATATTAAATAAGTTACAAATAATGCTATTTATCGGCAGATCCAATATGAAATAACCGAAAATGATTTAACTACTCTACATCGTAAATTACACACTCACACCCCAAACGTTCTTATCTAGTTACTTATTAGAAACATACATTAAAAAAACAAACAACATTTTTTTGTGCATTTTTGATATGGGTGTGTAATTTAGGTTGTAGAGCAAAACATTCAAGTATCGAAATATTTGTTTACCACAGACCCAATGTCTCATAAATGAAAAAACACCATTATAAATCCCATAGGAAAATCTTGAGGGAACCAGTGGCGAATTAGTCTTCCGGGTTTTGACGTCATCCCTACAGCACTCTATATAGACAGGTATTTGAGCAGTTTTTCAAGAAAATAAATGAAAACAGAAAGTGCAAAGGAGGATAGGTTCATAGGATAGACTGAGAAACAGGAACGTAAATAAACATAGAAAAATAAGTGGGAGAAATTTAAAAACATTTCTTACTTGTGCAAAGGCCCCATCGAGCATCATTCAGAGGGCAGAGGGAATGTGGGGGCAGGATGGTTTTGGCTGGATATGTTACACATTTTTTAGTTGGGATGCACCACAGACACTGAAAAAAAAAATAGATTGAAAAGCATTCATCCACTGTAGTAAGATTCAAAGCTCAATATATTTTGATCCCTGAATTTAGGGTTGCAGATAGTGACAGCAACAATGCTGCTGATGATGGCAATGACATCAGCATTGGCAAATTATTACAGGGTCTATACTGACGCACACGTCAGCAACTGTGAGAACAACAGCTGTGTGTACGTATCTGTGGTATGTCAAAGGTTTGCTTAACAAATATGGAATGTCAGCGTCAAAGAGCTACATTCTGAATTCTACAGCTAAAAAAAGATACTAACAATTCAAATGCCTTAAAGGATGACCTTTAAATGAAAATTACACAGTGATTTACTCACTCTCAAGCCATCCTAGGTGTATATGACTTTCTTCTTTCTGATGAACACAATCTGAGTTATATTAATAAATATCCTGACGCTTCCAAGCTTTATAATGGCAGTGACGGGTCCTTTGAGTTTGTCCATCCTTCATTAATGTACTTCACACGGCTCCGGGGGGTTAATAAAGGCCTCCTGAAGCTAATCTATGGGGTTTGTGAGGAAAAAAATCCATATTAAAACTTAAAATAATATCAAATAAAATATCTAGCTTCTTCCAGACCGCCTTCCCTATTCAAACTACGAAGAAAGCATAACTGGCGTGACGTATGACGTAGATATTTTACTTTATAAAGTTTTAAATATGGATATTTTTCTTACAGAACCCCATTAATTTGCTTCAGGAGGCCTTTATTAACCCCCCGGGCTGTGTGTAGTATGTTTATGAAGGATGGATTAACTTTTTTGAGCTTCAAACTCAATGGACCCATCACTGCCATTATAAAGCCTGGAAGCGTCAGGATATTTATTAAAGGGTTACTTCAGTGATTTAGCATTAAGCTTTGTATTTAAACTGGGTCATTTATGCAGTAGAAACGTGAAATTATTTTTGAATTTGGTGCCTTCTAGACTGAGAAAAGACAGAAAATGTATTTTTGTCTCATGTGGATGAAAGACAACTCCCAGAATGCACTTGCTTCTCTGCCCTACGAGGCCACTCAGTACACGGTCGTTTGATCTTCATAGTAATACAATAATTTCGTTCAGTTAGAGACTAAACACTACAATTAAAAACTGAACGTGTCTTTTCAATAAAGTGTGAGTGAGCCGAACGAAAGTCACGGCACAGACGCAGCAGTGTCAGATTTCATTCGAGCTGAGCAGAGCTGAGGTAACGTTAAGCGCCAGTTTGGCACGTTTTCAGATCGCATATGGAAGCTAAACTATCAAAGGAATTAATTGAAAAGTTGAAACACTCACTTTACTCTGCACCGCGCTCCGTTATCATTGTCCGTGCGGCCGTCTGTGTCTTACATTTTGTGCGTGAGATCTCTCCCCTATGGGCAGGTTGATAACATGCGGAACAGCTCCATCTAGTGGCTGTAGTCTTTAGCCTCTGGCCAAAAAATCCTCCGATGACGCAAAATGACGATATTTGCGTCATCGGAGGATTTTTTTCCAGAAATAAAATGCATAATTCTCTCGTCTCAGGGGGATATGAGGGGGGAAAGTACCATCATTTGAATATACTACTGGGTTTCTACTGATACAAAGCCTAATGCTAAATCACTGAAGTTACCCTTTAAAGGGGTCATGAATTGAGAAATCAACTTTTCATTCAGCCTTTGATATATTAAAGTTCATCGTGATCTAAGAATATCCTGTACGTTTCGGAGCTGAAAACTTCCTTGTTAGTCAAAGAAAAGCTTTTATTGACACCAGGCCTATCAAAAGCTCGATCTCAGAACATGCCAACCCTTGATGTCAGCATGTGGTGTGAAAGCTTGGAAGAGCCAGGACATTTTTTAATAGAACTCCAATTGTGTTCATCAGAAAGAAGAAAGTCGTATAAACCTAGGATGGCCTGAGGATGAGAAAATCATGAGGTAATTTTCATTTGAAAGTGAACTACTCCTTTAATGGACCTGATAGCACCATGAGTAAACACATCAGAAGAACTAGTTTGAATTATACAATATTAACCTATGGATTTTTCCCCATGTTATATAACCTGCCAAGTGAAAATTGTAAAAAGATTGCTAAAACAAGTGTTACTTAGCACTCTTCAAAAAAAGGTACTTGATTTGAGGTATAATTCATGTGCATTACACAAATAGTACAGGAGTTTAATACTCAGGGTTTGGTTTTCTCTAGCCTTAAGTGTTAGATATAGTAGCAGTGACCCAACTAACAGGGAACGTTCTCAGAACTTTGGCTAACGTTCTGGCAAGGTTCTCTCAAAGTAATGCTAATAGAACATTTTTTCAAAGTTATCTGGTCTGTAATAATGTTTCCAAAACATTACCACAAAAACATTAATTACACAACCTTTTTTTTAGTTGGACATTTGTCTAACATTTCTTCAGAGAACATTCAAAAGTATGACTGATTTCATAATGACTGAATAACCAAGAAAAAAAGAGAAAAATCTGGATGTTTTGAACGTTCAGAGAACATTCAGAAATGACGTTTTTTACAACTTAATGGAAACGTCGTTTTCTAAACTATTTAGCAAACACTACTAAATAAAAGGCAGACCTGAATACAGGTGGCCTTCGTATATGCACGACTGACTTTGGAAAGGGAAGTACACAGGATCTCTCAAGTGACTCTGAGTTCAAGGAAAGAGTATAAAGCTGTAACCATCCAGAACAGACCAAACCTGTTCTACAGGTGAGGTGAGTGATACTCTGATAAGTGAAAAAAATCCAGCCAATCCAGCTGCTCGCTGAATTCATTATCCTTGTCACTCTTATATTCTCTCTCTTTCTCATCTCATGTTTTCCAATGTTTTCATTTATACGGGTCAAATCTCCCTCCTTCTTACTGTAATATGTTTATACTTACCCATATGTTTGTGTTGTAAGTAAACAGAGTGAACATAGCGTGAATAAAACAGGCCAGTTTGCTTTGTGTACTAGTGACTATGCTAAAATATGTATAATAAGTAAATATATATAAGGACATTATTAGGACAATAATATCTCCAAACATCACAGAGAGAGAGAGAAAATGTTATCCAAACTCACATTCACATCTCCCAAGCATTCCTCACAGCTTGTACCATTCTTGCTCTCACAACCTAGAAAAAGTGAGAGACAACACAATAGTTAATGCAGAAATGAACTGAGGTGCACTTGTTAATGAATATAATTCTGTGTTAACTACTACAATCTTAAGTCTGACTCAATATCCCTGTTGAAAAACAGTATTTGCTTGTAAAGTATGTTTTGAAGCATGGCAGCTGGTTTATGCTGGTCCTTAGTTGGTCATGAGCTGGTCCTGAGCTGGAGCTAGTTTCTTAGGACCAGCACTTGACCAGTTTAGGACCAGCACTTGACCAGCTAAGGACCATCTTAAACCATCTGCCATGCTTCAAAACATCCCTAACCAGCATATGCTGTTTTTTTTTTCAACAGCAACAATTATACCCTATGAGACTGTGGTTGCCTTGGCCATCCCTAGTTATGAAACCAGACCAAAGCAGCATGGGAAATCAGAGTAAGGCAGTTATTTACTAGTACAACATATTGGTCTTCCAGGGGAATTAAATGTTTCAACATTAAACGGCAGGGCTTATGTAAGGGACCTATCAACAAAAGTGTATTTGTCATTCGTTTTTGCCCGTTGTGTTTTAAATAGTAAAAATGATAGTAATTGATTATTCTGGTAATTGTAATTACAGGACATACGTTTTAAATTTGTTTATATGTAAATTCAACAACAGTGAAACCGAGGATCTAACAGTAACAAAACAGTCAAGTTTTTTCTTAACATTTTTTTCAATTGCAAAGTGTCTATTTGCCTTACTTGGACGTGGTGGTGTGGTCGGTGTAGTTGAAGATTGTGTCGTAGTCTGTGTTGTCGCAGTAGTTGACGATTGTGTAGAAGTTTGTGTGGTATTTTCAGTAGCATTTGTTTTAGGTGGTGCTGTAGTCTCTGCCAGTGTAGAACTCAAACCAAAGAGAAGCAGGACGAGAGGAATAAAATGCATGTTTTCTTCTTTAAATGAACGAATACTTCAATAAAAACGGACTCCTCTGTTTTGTTTGTAACGTTAATTATTATTTTTTTGCCTGCAAATATCTCCCTTTAAATCCTCAGCGCTGACACTCAATCCGAAACCTGGGAAGGAACAGGTTTTGTAGTTGTGTTTCCCTTTCACCTCGCAAAACAGCCTTTAGGAGGTTAAATTACAATACCCAGTACCTACCTACCTCGGCGTCGGCGAAGGCGTGTTTTATTAATATTAAGTACATAATACAAAAGCTGCTTAGTAATGTTCCAATGACGGTGGCTTGACGTATGAATATTAAGTAGTCCATGACGTTGCACTGTAATCTTCCAATGAGGAAATTCTTGCTCATGATTATGAAGCAGCAAGCCTTTATCAGATTTATAATTTCACGTAATTTAGGCCTACTGGAAAGACTGAATCGGCTGTCACTCTTTATTTTGTTAGCTTAATGTTTTTTTCTCACGCAAAAAAATTGTACATTTAATTCCCAAGTCTGAAAAGTGTTTAAGCTTTTATATAATAAAAAAAGTAAATAGACTGAGCCTACGTTTCCTTCCATAATACCCCATTAACTTTTATTTGGGTATGCATGTATACAAGAAGAAATTACTCCGTGCTGGTATGCTATGTACATGTTACTTAAGTATCAAAAGAATAAGTGGGAATGAGATTTTTAGACAAATGTCCTAAAATATATATATATATAAAAAAGGAATAACGTCAACATATAAATTAAAAGTTATAAATTTTAATAATTGGAATTATTTTGATTATTTGTACATGAACTAATGATTTCTTAATGTTAATATAAAGCGTAACCAGATGTTTTGACACCCTCTGGTGGATAAATGAAGAGCACCACAAGTTGTCAAGCGATATGGAGTTGGCCACCCGTTGCAGCTGTAACAGCATCAACTCTTCTGGGAAGGCTTTCCACAAGTAGTGTGTTTATGGGAATTTTTGACCATTCTTCTAGAACAGGGGTCTCAAACTCATTTTACCTGGGGGCCGCTGGAGGTAGACTCTGGGTTAGGCTGGGCCGCATCCAGTATTAGAAAAAGTGTTTCAAGTATTCCAAAAAAGAAGAGGATCACAATTGATCCAATCTTCTCAATCTTTATTATTAACAGATCTTCAACATGAATGTTTCTTCTGAACATGAACTGTTCCTCTGAATTTTAACTAAATATAGATTATAGAAATTAAATCATTTAATATGAAATAATGAATGATTTTAATTTTATTTTAAATAATAGACTAAATCACAGCAAGGCCATAACCAGGTCAAACAGAACAGTGAGCGAAATTTTAGGTCTAATTCTAGTTGGGAAATAATCTTTTTGGGACTATTTGCATAGGTGTGAAAAGTATTTGGATTCATTACTCAGGTAGAAGTATAGATAGTGGGGTTTAAAAAGACTTCTGTAGAAGTTGAAGTAGGCCTATCAACTCAAGCTTTTTACTCAAGTAAAAGTGTAAAAGTACTGGTTTCAAAACTACTTAAAGTATAAAAGTAAAAGTAATGTAAGGGGAAAAAATGCCATTAAAAGGGTAGTTCTGCTGCAGCAGCTCCTGCCTCAAAGGCTCAGGGACATTTCGTTTTCGCCTATCTGGGACCTTATCTGGCATGGGTGCGCCATGACGGGAACATGCGGGCACTTTTGGGGCAGGCCCAGCCAGGTGCTCTCTGTAGAGACTTGGGCACAGGTGCTCCCTGTGGAGACCCAATAGCAACAGGTGCTTGTGAGGACTCGGCAGCCACTGGTGCTCCCTGTGGTTTTTTCTGCCTCCACTTTTTCTGCTGCTCCGTGGTCTTCCGTGTTGCATCTGAGAGCAGGGCCTTCTCAGATGCATCACTGAAGACCAGTGTGAGGTGAGGTTCCCCTTTTTAGAACTGGCATGCACAGGCCTGGTTGGTACCTGACGGGCACATGTGCTCCCTGTGTGGACCTGGCATGCATGGGTGCTTACTGTGTCTTCTTCTACCTCCATTGCTTTGTTTTCGTTGCTGCATCTGAGAAGCTTGAATGCGGGTACTGAGCCTTCTCAGAAGCATCACTGAAGACCAGGGCCCATATTCATAAAGAATCTTAATGCAAAGAGTAGCTCCTAGTGACAAAATTCTAAGAAAATTCTTAGAAATGTGGGCGTTTACTCTTAAAATTAACTAAAAAATCTTAGTAAAGAAAAAAGTAATGCAGAAAGCATCATTCTTAACCCTTAAAAGAGGTCTTAAGGTCAAATTTGTTAGGAGCACGGACAAGGACTTTTAAGAGGCTTAAGAGTTTCTTTAGCAGCGGAGAAAATGGCAGAAAGACGAAGAGGGAGAAGAAATGTGTTGCAGACAATGGATGACAGTGACTTAATAAGACACTAGATCGTGCAGGGATCATGTTTGTTGCTGTTGCATTAAACCCAACTTTCAAACCACCAATTAAATAGACATGCCAGCAATCAGTGTAATTGGAAAGAGTGGAACAATGTTTATAATTCTAAGCCAATCAAATACCTTATAGAAAATGAACAGCATGGTAAATAATAAAAGGATTTATATACACTGAAAAAATTATTTGTTGAATTTACTAAAAAAATTTATCGTAAGTGGTCGCAATCAATTTATTTGATCTCAATTTAAACAAAAACACATGTAATTCCCATAAAACTAATTCATTTTTTAAAATTAAAATAAAAAAACTACATTTAAATTATTTAAACGAGCACAAATTAATTATGCTTAATTTAATGGGGCCATAATAATTTTTTTCAGTGTACATATATATAATGTGTGTGTGTGTGTGAGTAAGAGAGAGCTGTAAAATAGGACAATTTGCGCTTGTAATTTCAAAGTGAAGCCTTGGAATAGATCCTATATTTAAAAGCGCTCCTTTTTTCCCCTTTTTGGACAACCAACCAATCACAGTCTTCAAAAGACTGTGTCATACGTAGCAACGGGGTCAGCCCCGCCTCTTCACTAAGATAAAAGTTTTTGTATTTTCCTTGCTCAGAGTTGCTCTCAGATCGGTTCCGAATAGCTCTTAAGCTAAGACTCCTACGTAAAAGTTTTTTAAGCTAAATTATGAGTTTTCTGAGAGGACTCTAAGAATCTTTATGAATACGGGCCCAGGGATGTGGGGCATGACGTTTGTCTTGCCTCCGCTGTTCCCCACCACAGCCCTGAGGTGAGCTCCCAATACTCATCTGAGAGTTCAGGAGATAAGAACTGCTCTGCATTCTCAGGAAAACCGGTGGGCACGGTTGACATATTCATATTGATTTTGGATTTGATGGTGAAAGATGATCTAAAGAACTGAACAATTAAGCCTTTGTGCAATCTATATCTGTAAAACACTGTGAAAGAAAGAGAATGGGAAAATAGTAGTTGAGTAAACATATATGAACCTGAAAGCTAATTGTCTTCCAAATTAACAATGAAAAAATAAGTTTTGTTTTTATCAATTTACCTTCCAATGTGAATAACTAAGATAATGTAAAAGTTTATTTTATTGACTGCACGAATAGAAGAGGCTGACCGTGATATAGGCTCCATTCATACTAAACTAACCAATGAGAATATATTCAAATGAACATCCCACTCTACCCTACATATCAGCCCCCCTGAAAACTTTTCCACATAAATCACCACTGTGTAGCCTACCTATATCATGCCTATTTAATTATCGCAATGTGCATCGAGTCAATTACATGCTATTGTTTAAGTAGATTTTTCTCTAAGTTATGAAAATATTTATTAAAATTAAAATCCCCAAACCCTGTATAAAAAGCGTAGCATACTTACGATCACTCGCCGACTCGCTACAAAAGGCGTAATACCTTTGCACTCAAATGTATACTCATCAACGTTATATTAGAATGTGGGGATCATGATATCCCAATGCAGCACGGTGCTCAATAAACCCAAGTGTTTGTGAGTAACGGAAGATCTAGTAAGGTCTTTTTTTCTTCTTTTTCTTTTTACATTTGTACATTACAAACGGGAGCAGGTGAAGCTGCGGTGGAGCAAACAGCTTGTTAACCTCTTAAGATCGGGGACCATTTTGGGGATTTCCGTCTGGATTTGGCCTATCCAAATTGAAAAGCTTCCTATACCCACATACAGTGGTCTAAATTCAAAAGTTTGGTGTCATTTGACAGGAAACCCTTTGAAGTTTAATAAACCACTGCTAAAAGTGATTACATGTAAGTTATGTTGTCTAAGCTGTAATAACCCCTTCAAAAAAGAGACGCTTTTTGATTTTTTTTCTTATAAATTCAGTTTCGAAAGTGTGTAATTCAGGCCCTGTGAGCTTTAGCACCCTGCAGACAGTTTGGGCTGTTTCCACTAAATTCCAGAAAATAGGGGGAAAAGAATTTTGTCTGTATCATGTTGTATGCAAGATTTATACAAATGGATCATTCTCAACCTCTGGCTGAGATAAGTTTATGTTCTCGTTTTTACAAGAAACTAAATTAGAATCACAAGATCGCTTACTTGGCAGAAGGAACCGCTCCATTAAAAAAAAAAAAAAATTATATACATTATAATTACATTATATAAGCGCAACAGTGTAGCTACAATTCACATGACACGTTACGTCATGTCACATACTGTGTGTTAGAGAACACGTCTCTACTGCTCTAGAGTCCAGTGGCGGCGTGCTTTAGATTAGATTAGATTAGATTCAACTTTATTGTCATTACACAAGTACAAGTACAAGGCAATGAAATGCAGTTTAGGTCTAACCAGAAGTGCAATAGCAGCAAGTGCAGGATATATACAATGGTTGCGTAAGTGCAGGACATAAAAATGTTCTGAATATATATAAATATGTATAAGTAGAGAGATGGTTATTACTATAAGTAGAACTGAATTTACAGATGAATATATACAGTGAATAAATATACAGATGGCTATTACTATAAACAGAATTTACAGGTGAATATGTACTATGAATAAATATACAGATGGCTATTACTATAAACAGAATTTACAGGTGACTATGTACTATGAATAAATATACAGACGGTTATTACTTGAACAGAATTTTACAGTTAGAGGTATACAATAATATGTTAGGCTAATATGAGGAATATAGCAGTGTATTAAGTTAGTACAATAAATTATGGACAGAGCTATCCGAAAGAAAGTGTAAAAGTGCAGTGGAAAGTGGTTGCATATTCCAGTTAGAAGTACGGTGCAAAATGCAAATGTAAACATTGTTACTGTAAATACAGTCGGCAGTGCAGATGAGCATTATCCAGTTACGGTATGGTGGTGCAGAATGCATAAGTAAACAGTTGTTACTGTAATAAACAGTCAGTAGTGCAAATAACAAAGTGAAGGCAGATGTGAGGTAGGAGAGTTATCAGTTTATGAGGGAAGTGGATCAACGGGGGTTTGAGTTCAATAAAGAGACAGCTCTGGGGGAAAAACTGTTCTTTAGTCTGCTGGTCCTGGTCCGGAGGATCCTGAAACGCCTGCCGGAGGGCAGGAGAGAAAACAGTCTGTGGGCTGGGTGAGAGGAGTCCTTGAGGATGCTGCGAGCTCGATGCAGGCAGCGTTTCCTCTGGATGTGTTCGATGGCAGGCAGTGGAGTCCCTGTGATGCGCTGGGCAGTTTTCACCACCCGCTGCAGTGCCTTGCGCTCCGCAACAGAGCAGCTCCCATACCACACTGCCACACAGTTGGTCAGGATGCTTTCTATTGCGCAGCGGTAGAAGTTCACCAGGATGGCCGAGGAGAGCTGATTCTTCCTCAGTGTCCTCAGGAAGAAGAGGCGCTGGTGAGCCTTCTTGACCAGGCTGGAGGTGTTGGTCGTCCACGACATGTCCGCCGAGATGTGGATCCCCAGGAACTTGAAACTGGAGACACGCTCAACAGCCATTCCATTGATGTGGATGGTGTCGTGTGTGCCTCTTGACTCCTTCCTGAAGTCCACGATGAGCTCCTTCGTTTTGGTGGTGTTGAGGAGCAGGTTATTATCAGCGCACCATGTGGCCAGGTGCTGGATCTCCTCCCTGTAGGCAGTCTCATCGTTGTTGCTGATGAGACCAATCACCGTAGTGTCGTCCGCAAACTTGACGATGGAATTAGTTCCATACACAGGCTTGCAGTCGGAGGTGAAGAGGGAGTAGAGAAACGGACTTAGCACACAGCCCTGTGGTACACCAGTGTTGAGTGTGATGGATGTGGAGCAGGTGGATCCTGATCGAACATTCTGGGGTCTGTCAGTTAGGAAGTCCAAAATCCAGTTACACATTGAAGTGTTGATGCCCAGGTCTCCAAGTTTGGCAATTAACTTGGATGGGATGACAGTGTTGAATGCTGAGCTGAAGTCAACAAACAGCATGCGTGCATAAGTGTTTTTACTGTCCAGATGGGTGAGCACAGAGTGCAGTGCCATGGAAACGGCATCCTCTGTGCTCCTATTGCTGCGGTAGGCAAACTGGTGTGAGTCCAATGTGGATGGTATAGAGTCTTTTAGGTGTTCCAGGACCAGCCGCTCAAAGCACTTCATAATGATGGGTGTGAGTGCTACAGGGCGGTAGTCATTAGGGCACCTCGGGCTGGAGTGTTTCGGCACTGGCACAATGGAAGTGCGTTTAAAGCATGATGGTACAGCTGCTTGGGCGAGAGACAGGTTGAAAATGTCTGTAAAAACCCCAGCGAGCTGCTCCGCACATGCCCTGAGCACACGTCCAGGGATGTTGTCTGGTCCAGCAGCCTTGTGCGCGCTGATCCGGCTCAGTGCCTTTACACCATTGCATCCGACGCTTTGATGCAGCAGTTCCGCCATGGAAACCCATTCCATGAAGCTCTTTACGCACTGTTCTTGAGTTAATCTGAAGGCCACACGAAGTTTGGAGGTCTGTAGCTATTGACTCAGAAAGTTGGCGACTTCTGAGCACTGTGTGCCTCAGCATGTGCTGATCCCGCTCTGGGATTTTACGTGCCCTACCACTTCGTGGCTGAGTTGCTGTTGTTCCCAATTAAATATTTTGTTATAATTCCACTAACAGTTGACCGTGGAATATTTAGTAGTGAGGAAATTTCACGACTTATTGCACAGGTAGCAACCAATCACAGTACCACACTTGAATTCACTGAGCTCCTTAGAGCCACCCATTCTTTCACAAATGTTTGTAGAAGTGTCTGCATGCCTAGATGCTTGATTTTAAACATCTGTGGCCATGGAAGTGATTGGAACACCTGAATTCATTGATTTGGAGGGGTGTCCCAATACTTTTGGCAATATAGTGTATTTAGCATGTAAGGTATTCAATATACAAATGAAACCACAACTTGCGATAAATTACAATAATTTATTAAAGCATTTTGTAAAGCCAGTTACAAAAGAAATGTTTTTTTTCTCTCTCAATATTTTAACAAGCACAATTATTCTTTTTTTCGAGTAAGCTATAATTTATAGTATTATAACAATGGCAATAAGGAAATTACATTCAGGCCTTGTACTGGCTGCCTGCAGCTGAGCAAGGACCCCAGTGTGAATGCGTGAGAGAGACAGAACCAACCGTGCTTTGTTTGTGTGAATGTTTTATGTTGTTCTTTGTGTGTGAGCATATGTCTATGATCATGTGTGTGTTAATATGTGTGTATGAGGCAGAGTGTAAGGTAGCACCTGAGTCTTCTCGGATGCTTTGAATGTGAAACACCAACTCCTCTTAAAGGGATAGTTCACCCAAAAACTGAAAATTACCCCATGATTTACTCAACCTCAAGCATTTTTCTTTTAGACAAATACAATCGGAGTTATATTAAAAATGTCCTGGCTAATCCAAGCTTTATAATGGCAGTGAATGGGAGTCTGAAATTTAAAGCCCAAAAAAGTGCATCCATCCATTATAAAAGTAATCCACACGGCTCTGGGGGTTGAATACGGAAGGAGGTTTGGCGGACACTAGATATTTTACTCTATAAAGTTTTAAATATATATATATTTTTTTTACACAAACCCATCAACCTTTATTAACCTCCCAGAGCCATGTGGAGTATGATAAATGAATGCACTTTTTTTGGGCTTCAAATTTTGGGCTCCCATTCACTGCCATTATAAAGCTTGAATTAGCTAGGACATTTTTTAATATAACTCCGATTGTATTCGTCTGAAAGAAGAATGCTATTTACACCTAGGATGGCTTGAGGGTGAGTAAATTATGGGGTAATTTTCATTTTTGGGTGAACTAACCCACAACACACAACAACATCAACACATAATGCCCAGCTAACAGGGAACATTCTGGCAAGGTTCTCTCAAAGTTATGAACAAAAGTTTTTCCAGAAATGTTGATAGAATGTTTGTTCTATTTATCTGGTCTTAAAGTTTTTTGGTCTTCAATTACGTTATCAAAACATTAGCACATAAATATTATTTGTATCATTTTTTATAAAACATTTTTGTTGGACGCTCGTCTAGCGTTTTTAAACGTTACTACTAAACCTACATCTTTTTTCAGATAGTTCAGTGGAAGTAAAAGTAACGTTCCCATAATACTTGCATAATGACAAAACATAGAAAACATTCCCTTAATGTTTTCTCTAGAACATTCAGAAAGAAGGTCTTCATAACTTAATGGGAACGTTGGCAAAATGTTCTTAGAACATATTTTTGTTAGCTGGGTGCACCAACACAGCATCACAAGAAATGCAAATCTTTTCCACTTATTCATGTCAAGTCACTTCTATCCATTCCTTCACAGTGCTCACACAATTCAACAGTGTTGGCAGAAGCTGCCCTTTAATGCTGATCCGGATCAGATTAAGATGTGTAGAATCTTGAAAGATCAGCATGAAAGGGAGACCCCTGCACCTTAACTTCTCCAATTATCAACTATAACACTATCATAACAGATAAATACAGCAAACCCTCACCCGCCCATTCCCATTCGGTTTCTTAAATATAACAATACTGTAATAGAAATACCCATACACATAGCTCCCTAAACATCTTCGTCATATTCCATCATCATTATCCTTGTTTCAATTCATGGTTAAATTCAGACATACAGTACACACATTCACAAAAGAACTTGCATTACACTGACAAATATAGTTGCATATCAAACAGCAAAATTACACAGGTACTGTCGCAGTTTACTTCAGAATTATACTCACATAAAAAAGTAAAACAACAAGGCATACTCTTACACGCGTGTTGGTCGAGAGTCAGTGGATGATGCCCTTTTTGTGTTGTGGTACTCTGTTATGTCTTTTGTCTGTCATCTCTCTGGAATGAAACCCTAATAAGAATGTCAGCAGAGCTCCATCATGACATGAAACACAAAAAGGCTGCTTTGGCCACGGTAAAATGCAAAATATAAAAGAAAGCAAAATAAAAGATTGTGGTCAGAGCAAAGATCTTCAAGAATGTGTAAATCTGTTGTAAAATGACATGTTTAGGGTCATTTGTCAGGCTGACTCAGGCAGTTCTTGTAAAGACGAGATAGATTGTAAAGATGCACTTTAAAGAACATGAGGCTTTCACAGTCCAGTAAATGGGTGTAATGTCCATGCCTGTACACTACGTACACCATACAATGACTTATATGCTCCTTGAGAACTTAAAGCGTTTTCAGGATTCAAAGACCCGCTTGACTCAGTTTGTGCTGGTTTTTCTGTGCAGTCAAATATGATGATACATATTCTACAGTCATATATACACTATATTGCCAAAAGTTTTGGGACGCCTGCCTTTACACGCACATGAACTTTAATGACATCCCATTCTTAATCCGTAGGGTTGAATATGGAGTTGGCCCACCCTTTGCAGCTATAACAGCTTCAATTCTTCTGGGAAGGCTTTCCACACGGTTTAGGAGTGTGTTTATGGGAATTTTTGCTAGAAGCGCATTTGGGAGGTCAGGCACTGAGGTTCGCCGTCTCCGCTCTAATTCATCCCAAATGTGTTCTATCTGGTTGAGGTCAGGACTCTGTGCAGGCCAGTCAAGTTCCTCCACATCAAACTCGCTCATCCATGTCTTTATGGACCTTGCTTTGTGCACTGGTGCGCAGTCATGTTGGAACAGGAAGGGGCCATCCCCAAACTGTTCCCACAAAGTTGGGAGCATGAAATTGTCCAAAATGTCTTGGTATGCTGAAGCATTAAGAATTCCTTTCACTGGAACTAAGAGGCCAAGCCCAACACCTGAATTCAATGATTTGGAGGGGTGTCCCAATACTTTTGGCAATATAGTGTATATTTTGTTCAAAAGTTTGGGGTCGGTAAGATTTTTTTAATGCTTTTGAAAGCATTTCCTATGCTCACTAAGGCTGCATTTATTTAATCAAAAATACAGTAAAAACAGTAATAATGTGAAATATCATTACAATTTAAAAGAAATGTTTTCTATTTTAATATACTTTAAAATGTAATTTATTCCTGTGATTACACAGCTGAATTTTCAGCAGCCATTACTCCAGTGTCCTTCAGAAATCACTGTTGATTTAGTGCACAGGAAAAAAAAATTGTAATTATCAATGTCTAAAACAGTTGTGCCGCTAAATATTTTTGTGGAAACCCTGATAGATTTTTTTAAAGGATTCTTTGATGAATAGAAAGTTCAAAAGAACAGCATTCATTTGAAATTTTTTAACGACTTTACTGTCACTTTTGATCAATTTAATGTGTCTGAATAAAAGCTCAAACACTATATATATTACTGACCCCAAACTTATGAATATTAGTATATGTAAATAAGATCTCTAGCTTTGCAATCTGTACATTTTGGCATACAGTGGACTCAGCATTTTTGCATCAATACTGCAAAATGTCTCAGTGGAACAGGCTCTAAAAAAAAAAATCATTGGATAAGTGTAATGTTGCTAAATTAATATTACGTATACACATTGAAACAGTACAAATACATGCTTATTGAATCTTGACTTCTGTAGGTTAATACTTATCTAATGACAGGGCCTTGTTTCATTGCTTGCATTGGGCAGACCTGGTTCTACTTGCATAACACTTAATAACTGTTATCCGATCTCTGTAACAGCAAATAGAGATGCCTAGGATCCGCACACTTTTTTGTTGAACACTCTCAATCAACAAACTGGTCACAATGCTTTTGTGCATTGTTACAGTTACACAAGCTTTGTATAACTGGCAAAATAATGGGAAAACAAACAAACATTGCAATTACTTGTAAATACAAATAATATTAGACAGTATCAAATGTAACACTTTAGCATATGTATTTATAGACTCTGGCATTTAATACAAAATAGGACGATTGTTGCATTGATAATGTGTGAAATACGTGTGAACAGTCACACTGCTGATATCAATTTACTGCCAGCCCCAGATACACTGCACTCTGATTGGCTGACTTACTCAGGTGGCGCCCCTGCTGGTCATAACTACACATTTTTGGAATCAGCATATAAATCGCACACATTTCATTATATTATATTATATTAGATGTTTTATCAGTGACTAATATTTTTGAAGCGACTGTGCATGTTCTTTCACCATCAACCAAACAGTGCTGCCATGACGTCATTATCCTGCGGCTCCAGAGAGTGATAAGTCACGTGGCTTTTATGGTTCAGGTGATTGGCTCAAAAAAACCTGTAAGTGAAACTGAGCAGCAATGAGCAAAGATGGCAGAATTCAAATCACGTACTTCTGGGGGGGTCCTGCGCCAGCCTAGCAGCTGCCATTGAGATCAATGGGAATGTTAACGCATAGCTTTCTCCTCTGTGCTCTCTGAACAGCCTCCAGCAGTCATGGCTTTACAAAATGTATGTGCTCCACAAAGTATACACCTGTGTGTGTGTGTTAACTTTGATCTCACACGCAAGCACAATATACACACCTCAGTAAAACTACCAGTAAATGGAGTTGTAGGTGGTTGGCGGCGGATAGGTACAACATCACTGACTGAGAGAAGGGAACAAAATGGAGAAGAGGAGACAAGGAAATAAATAAGTTTGGTCATAAGTCAGAGTGCGGGCAGTGAGGGGTGGGAACAGTGAGCAGGTTACCAGGCTTTGTTGTGCTTCGTAAAAGATGAAATTGGTCCAAATAAATATGTGTGCTGTTGTATTTAGGACTCAGATAGAGGAGTCCAGTATTACTTCTCAGCTCTCCTTCTCTTTCTCCAATCATCAACGGTCAGTAGTATACCTCCCTTTCATCACATTGTGTTGCTGGACACTTTGAGCTCTGGCTGGTGTCGATCACCTCATCCAGGCGCTGCTGTTGCTGGTGATGGACATAATACTGCAGCGCTTTTTAACGATCATGTTGATGTACGCCTTCATGATCTTAGTGATTTCACCCACCTTAAAGCACACAACAAAACACACTGGTTAAAAACTGCATGCTAATCCTTCAAAAACGACCAGTAAAGGGAATATAATGACTAAATCAGAAGCACTAGATTCAAAGATTTAATTTAGCATAAGAGACTGCACTAACGTTCAGAATTGTATTTTATATAAAAAAAAAAAATTCAGCAAGGATGTATTAAATTGATCAAAATTGACAGTAAAAACATTTATGATGTTACAAAAAGACTATTTCAAATACTTTTCAAATATTTCAACTTTCTTTTCATCAAAGAATCCTGAAAAATATGTATCACTGTTTCATCAAGCAGTACAACTCTTTTCAACATTGATAATGATAATAAATGTTTCTTGAGCACCAAATCAGCATATTAGAATGATTTCTGAAAGATCATGTGACACTGAAGACTGGAGTAATGATGCTGAAAATTCAGCTTTGCCATCACAGGAATAAATTACATTTTATAATAGATTTAAATAGAAATCAGTTATTTTAAACTGTGATCCTATTTCACAAGATTACAGTTTTTTTTAGTTACTGTATTTAAAAAAATCTTTGTTTTTGAAATGTAGTGTACATCCTCAAAAGACTTAAATGCTCCTAAAGCTTTTAAACAAGCAATTTGACAACATTCTGCACTGATAACAGAGACACAGAAGTGTGTTACCTGAGACGTCTCGAAGAACATCTCCCTTTCATCAACAATGATTTTGTATGTGCTGGGCTGAGGTGCTCCAAAGAAAACGATGTGCTCATACTGGAAAGTTTCGAGTGGTTTGGGGTCGCCCCGTTTGTACACAGAGACGTTTTCGGCACTGACGCCCAGCCACAGATCATGAGGGAACCCACCCTCCTTACACTGCAGACAGATATACAAAAACACAAACATGTAAAACATGTAATCAATAATGTCAATTATTAAACACTGAGACTTTGCCTTACTGACTACTCTCAAAATAGTGGAAAATCTGAAAATATCTCTGCTGAATAAGCATCTTAGATTAGTCTGAATTTCATGAATCTAGGCTTATGATGGATTATGCGTACAGTATGTAAACCCTTACCCTAACTAGGCTTACGGTTGCTGTTCAAATGCAAAATTGAACTGTTGAAGTTGGTCAATCAATGTGATTTTTCTGATAGAGTTGGCTGAGAGGTTTTAGGATTAAAATAAAAAGTTGCTTTTAATTCGAGTATATTTCTATATTTCTAGTTCAGTCTTGGAACTCTAGATGGTGTCGGCTAAGGTCCTTACATGCAATCTGCAAGCAATCACACCATTACAATATGGCACAAGCTGATTGGCCTCAGCTGATGCTTTCATGTTCACAGCAGCGTGTCTGTGTATCTAATGGCAGTAGCAGGTCTCATACATAGCAGATTTATTCTGCCATGACCAAATGCATTAACATTGCCTTTTTCCATATCCATTAGCAAGCCAAAACTACTATATATATAAGGTTCAAATTCAAACTAAATTATGTTTTATAAACAAGGTTCGGGAGAAGCACGTTCAGATAAATGACACAGGTGGAGAGCACTCAGCTAATCAACAATAGAGGTATATATACACACAGCAGTCCTACCTCCGTTTGTTGACAGTTCTCAGCAACCCTTCCACCACCCCTTCGCCACACCTTTTAACTCTAAAACCACTTACATATACGGGGGTACTCTGGGTTCGGTCCTAATTCCGAGCTCAAAGCCCTCCCCCCGGACAGCACGCCAAATACACATTGAATTACTCTCTATAAATTATATGTAAGTGCGAACTCGTGAAAAATCCCATATAACACACTTACACATACCAAGTGCAATATTTATCTCATAACTCTGTCAATCACACTGATTATTTTATACAGAATAATGATCATCCTAGTCATATTTATGATGTCTCATAATGCAATGATATTTACTAGATTTATTTCTACATTATAGCCTTCTTTGCAGCACTAATCTTCAACCTCCAAGAACAGGATTGGCACAAAACATGTTTTGAAAGAGAAATGGCACTGAGTATTATCACTGAAGACATGCAATTAACATTTATGAGTCATGCAACCAGAATTTATGCAAACTCGGGGTCAGTAGTGATAAATATGCTGCTACTTTACAAGGTTATATCCACATATTTAGGATAGAGGGTAGTAATCAATATTTGTTGACCACTATTGGGGGACACATCTATCCCTAAACCCTATCTAACTCTATCATCCCTTTAGTGGCCCTACAATGTAGATGGTAGTTATATCCCTGATACTCGGAGCATCCCTACTGATTTTTACACACCTCCACATCAAACAGTGTAGACCCATATCCCGGCCACTCTTTGATGACGGTCATGTAACTGAGCATGGCCTGGTGCTGAGGCATGCCCTGTAGACGGCTCCATTTCTCCAGCACGCTGGTCAGTGTGGCTGACATCTCCTCCTTTACAAACATCTCCAGCATCTGTTCCTCCTCCACACGCTGTTTCTTCAGCGATCCCGTCTTGAAGCTGCGTCTCAGCGTCCCGTCCAGGAAGTTGGTCTTCCGGCGTTCCAAAGTGTGACCTCCCGGCCCTACTATGCCAACCCCGGGTACTCCGGCACCCCCTGCCTTAGTGGACTGGAAGATGCGTGTGCGAAGTCGTCCAACAGGGTACACGCTGCTCAGACTCCAGGGCGTACGAGCCACATCACCATGGATGTACTGCAGTCGCAGGGCTGCTAAGTGCTGAAGGGTTTCCTCAAGGGCTGGGAAATGACCACTGATGAGACTCTCATGAGCCTAAGAGAGATGGTGAAAAAAGAGGCAGAGAGATAAGGGGGAATGAAAAACAAAAACAACTATCACTTCATAACAGAGATGCCCAAAGTTAGCCCTCCATGCTGTATCACAAGAGGGGTGGAAATAGAAGGGGAAAACATCCAATTGAAGCAAATCTTTACTTCTAAATTATCTTTTTTTTTTACATTTTTTTTTTATTTTTGCATTGAAATATAATATAAGTGAATTAGATTTTTTTTAAATGTACATTTTTACATAATATAGTTTGATGTAATGAAACATACTTTCATTATACTGATGTACGGCCCTCAATGAAGTAAAAAATGTAGGTCCTTCATAGTAAAAAGTTTGGGCAGTTCTGCTTTATAATATGTGTAATTAATAATATAAAAAAATATAATTATAAAACATTATAATTCATCATCATCAAACTTCATTACAGACAATACATAAAATAAGCAATATACAACAGCAACCACTTAGAGTAGAATATATGTATATATATATATATATATATATGTATATATATTCATATATATATTCATATATATATATATATATATATATATATATATATATATATATATATATATATATATATATATATATATATATTCAAGACTTTTTATAAAATATGCTCATAAAGTGGTAAAATGACAAAGATATTTTTTTGTGAGCTGGAATGAAGGGATATTTTAAAACATTTTTACTGACAATTGTTTTAGAGAAATATTAGATTTTTGCAGAAAAGGTGATGGAAAATTTATGAAGATGGATCTTTTTTGTAAAATTCAATTTAAAAACATTAAAACATACATACATATTGTCATCAGAGAAGAGATCTCTCAAGTGGGAGAGGAAGTTATTTTGATTAAAGATTACGAGTGCACATGAATCTAAAAAATTATGTGCACTGATAAATCATTCATAATAAATGTTGCAATAATTCATAAAAAAACAAGAATGGTCTATTTTGATTCCATGGGGACTTTAAATCAGGTGAATCAATACTAAGAATGCTGTATAATGGGTATACAAAATAAAAATACTTTTGCAATTCACCTGCTCAAACATGAACGCAAATTCCACTCCCTCTTTGGGCATGCTTTCCACATCAAGAAAGCAATAAAGCTTGAAATATAGCCTCCAGGGCCCTTCCTCCTCTTCCTCCTCACCACCTGCCAACCTGAAAGAGCAAAGCATTGCAGATGACCCTTACTGAAAGAAAATATATTTCCCTATGAATGATCAATATATTAAATTATATAATGGTATATTTGAAAATATACAGAATACTATATTGAATAATACATAAGGAATTACTGCTTTTCATATACAGTGAGGAAAAGAAGTATTTGAACACCCTGCTATTTTGCAAGTTCTCCCACTTAGAAATCATGGAGGGGTCTGAAATTGTCATCGTAGGTGCATGTCCACTGTGAGAGACATAATCTAAAAAAAAAATCCAGAAATCACAATGTATGATTTTTTAACTATTTATTTGTAAGATACAGCTGCAAATAAGTATTTGAACACCTGTCTATCAGCTAGAATTCTGACCCTCAAAGACCTGTTAGTCTGCCTTTAAAATGTCCACCTCCACTCCATGTATTATCCTAAATTAGATGCACCTGTTTGAGGTCGTTAGCTGCATAAAGACACCTGTCCACCCCATACAATCAGTAAGAATCCAACTACTAACATGGCCAAGACCAAAGAGCTGTCCAAAGACACTAGAGACAAAATTGTACACCTCCACAAGGCTGGAAAGGGCTACAAGGAAATTGCCAAGCAGCTTGGTGAAAAAAGGTCCACTGTTGGAGCAATCATTTGAAAATGGAAGAAGCTAAACATGACTGTCAATCTCCCTCGGACTGGGGCTCCATGCAAGATCTCACCTCGTGGGGTCTCAATGATCCTAAGAAAGGTGAGAAATCAGCCCAGAACTACACGGGAGGAGCTGGTCAATGACCTGAAAAGAGTTGGGACCACCATTTCCAAGGTTACTGTTGGTAATACACTAAGACTTCATGGTTTGAAATCATGCATGGCACGGAAGGTTCCCCTGCTTAAACCAGCACATGTCCAGGCCCGTCTTAAGTTTGCCAATGATCATTTGGATGATCCAGAGGAGTCATGGGAGAAAGTCATGTGGTCAGATGAGACCAAAATAGAACTTTTTGGTCATAATTCCACTAAACGTGTTTGGAGGAAGAAGAATGATGAGTACCATCCCAAGAACACCATCCCTACTGTGAAGCATGGGGGTGGTAGCATCATGCTTTGGGGGTGTTTTTCTGCACATGGGACAGGGCGACTGCACTGTATTAAGGAGAGGATGACAGGGGCCATGTATTGCAAGATTTTGGGGAACAACCTCCTTCCCTCAGTTAGAGCATTGAAGATGGGTCGAGGCTGGGTCTTCCAACATGACAATGACCTGAAGCACACAGCCAGGATAACCAAGGAGTGGCTCTGTAAGAAGCATATCAAGGTTCTGGCATGGCCTAGCCAGTCTCCAGACCTAAACCCAATAGAGAATCTTTGGAGGGAGCTCAAACTCCGTGTTTCTCAGCGACAGGCCAGAAACCTGACTGATCTAGTGAAGATCTGTGTGGAGGAGTGGGCCAAAATCCCTCCTGCAGTGTGTGCAAACCTGGTGAAAAACTACAGGAAACGTTTGACCTCTGTAATTGCAAACAAAGGCTACTGTACCAATATTAACATTGATTTTCTCAGGTGTTCAAATACTTATTTGCAGCTGTATCATACAAATAAATAGTTAAAAAATCGTACATTGTGATTTCTGGAATTTTTTTTAAGATTATGTCTCTCACAGTGGACATGCACCTACGATGACAATTTCAGACCCCTCCATGATTTCTAAGTGGGTGAACCTGCAAAATAGCAGGGTGTTCAAATACTTATTTTCCTCACTGTATTTGAAAAATGTCACTATATATTTAAATAATATATTATAATGTATGACATTTTATATTCAGTAATACATTTAATAATATATAGATATATATATGATCAGATATGGTAGTGCATGTGTATAATATATTGCAGATATATTTACTCATGCAGTATAAACACACATATATAGAGAAATATATAATGTAATATATCTTATATCTTATATTTTACTAAATTTTACTAAATCTTATATTTACTAAATGTTTCATATTTTCAAGCTAGGTAACAATAGTACAAGCACACCTGCATGTACTAAAGTAATTAGCAAAGAGACTGTCACTGTGTTGAAGAGGACACAGCCATTACTTTTTAAATATAATAATAGTCTTATAGATGTTCGACCAATCGTCAACCTAACCACAGGCTCTACTCTTCAGCCCAATGCTAACCCTCAGTAAAAACTCAAGACATACCAGAAAACATGTGAAATAACACTTAATTTTAACATTTACTCTCCTTTAACAGTCAGAAGCAAAGCATGCTGGGAACTAGAAATCTGGTGTAAATAATTTATATGGGAACATGTTTGTGCAATGAATATATGTACACAATAAAGGGTAAAACTTTAACTTACATATAATGCTATTTATGTCTTTATTTCGAAATATTTTATATGCATCAATATATAGCCATAGATGGCCAATGCATATATCGCATTATGTTTTGCAGTATATTTCCATATATTTTTCTTCCATAAGGGGTGCTTTAGTCATTTTACTGTCAGTCACCAATTACACCATATGAACTATCACATTTTCATTACCTCTCAAACTTCGCAAGCATATCTGCCACAATTATGCGGCTTTCAATGGCTCGGCTCTCCACCTTATTGTGTTCAAACAAAGAGAACATGTTCCTGCTGTCTTCCATTGCCAGACCACGAATAAGCTTCTCCACCACCTTGACACAAACAAGCACAAATAAGATCACTTTCATCCTAATTTGCAGGGCATACTGCGTGATTTCATTTTACAATTCTAAGCAAAGGTGTTAAAATGATAAAAACCCCTCTCTTCCTCTCACCTCTCCAGCTGTGGTGTGTGAGTTGATGGATATCTTGCAAGACCCTCCTCCATGGCAGTACACAGTAGTTGTCATTTCCTGTCTGTTCAGCAGGGCGGTGATCTCCTCCTGAGAGGGCACATACTCCCTGGTCTTTGTCTTCTTCAGGGACTCACCAATGAAGTGGGCATACTTCTCAATCTCAGTGCCAGGGTAGCGCTCTCTAACCCTGAGATTATTCACAGAAAGAGACCAAAATACATAGTGTTTGTCAAATGACCCTTGACATTCAACCCCAAGATGCTATTTAATGAGTGCCTCTCTGTCACCTCTTCAAGTGGAATCGAAGGTAACGCAGAATGGCACGACTGGGCAGGAAAGTGCAGCTCATGCAGGTGAGCAGGTGCCAGTGTGCGCGGTTTGCGGGGCTGTTGGGTTGGGGCACGTGATTGGTCTGTTTGATCAGCTGACAGTACACCTCGTCTCTCAGTGGCCGCAGATCGTGGCAGGTCTGCAGGATGCCCTGAATGATGGCAAGAGGATCGGAAACTATCTCCATCTCCTGAAGTGAGTTGAAGATCTTCACTGCCTCATCCTGCAGGCTTCCATAACCCTTCTCCTTTTGCACTGCAGAGAGAAGGAGAGAGATCTGTTAGTAAGATGACTCTTTTCTTTAATCATATTATGTAACAAATAGGGGTGTGATGAGATCTCCTGCCACAAGATCTCGCGAGACTAAACTGTGATGAGATTTCTCGTCGAGGTGAAAAGCTGTCTCATGTCATATTGAGTGTGAGGGTGAAGTTAGGATAGAATATGCCAACGCTACATTAACATTATGCCTAGTTTTGCTTTTTATAGAAATAAAAACAATTTAATTCAGGAGGAAAACAGTCGCTTCAATTCCATCAGCTCATCTAACACGAGCTGTTTTGAGTCGTACATAGTGCACAGCATTGTCACTGATCACATGACGAGAAAACATTGAGCGTGTTACATGTTAGTGAAGCGCTCGCATTGAGCATGTGTTACGAGTGTGTGTTACATGTTAATGAACTGGACCGTGGCGGAGGATTCATTGCGCAGCAGAAGCGTCAGACTTATAATTTAAAATGTGCGGTCAGCTCCACCACTCCCTATTCAGTACACACGATCGAGAAATTGAAAGTGAAAAATAAACGGGAGCGTGCATTCAAACGCGATTTCAATACGTTACAGCTGTTTGGCACACGAATATCTCCAAATATAAAAGCTATCTCGTTGTAACCATCTCTTAGCTCTGTATCATGCTTGAAGAAAAATTTGGTTTCTATTTGCACTTTGAATATTGAGTACTTTGATTATGGTATTATGGTTGTTTGCACTTAATATCTATGATCAATTTGTGGGAAGGAGTTCAGTTGGGAGGTCAAAAGAAGCTCATGTACAGTAAGGTCTGAAGAGACAATCATACAGGAGAGAAGCCAGTCAGTTGAGTTTTTGGGAAAACCTTTACAGTGCTTGTTGTCTTTTACTGCATATGATAATTCATACTCAGAAAGTAGAACTGAAATGGCATTCATTACAAGATGATGAGTTAAAACATTTCAAATACACCTGCAAACTATTTTTCTAGTCATGTATTTCATCATTGAGGATTTCTTAAAAATACTATGTAAAAATCTCGTTCTCGTGAACCCAATCTCGTGTCTCGTCTCGTGAGATAAGTGTCCCGTCACACAGTAACAAACATTAGGTTTGTGCTGCAGACAGGGGCGCATTATCGCCCTGGCTTCCAGGGGCCTACAGTGGGTACTGCTGCTCTACTGCTGATGAATAATAAATATTTTGTATTATATATGTTATTTATATCATGGCGCTGTACCTGTAAACTTGCATTTTGACCAGAAAAGTTTTGATGGCGTTTTCTTTTACACTAGTGTGCCGTGACAGGTTGTCAGGTGTGCCGTGAAATATTATCAAGTTTCAAAGAATATGTAAAAATAAATGCCACAATTAAGAAAATATCATCGCTGTCGGGCCAAAAACTTGTCTCTCTATATTTCTTCATTTTTGTTTTATAAAATTAATACCACTGGCCATAGTTTACATCTGTATGTGGGTTTTACAAATATTTAACAAATAAAAAGCATTTAAAAGAGGTTGTGACTAAACCTCGTAAATCAATTGGCTCCTCAGACTGTCAGTCAAACCTCAAACCTCCATTTAGAATGTGCCGTGCACAGTTTGGAGATCTCTGCTTGTTTGCATGCAAGGTTAAATAAAAAACTGTTGAGTAAGTACAGAGTTTTCTTTACTCAAGAAACACTATGTCCATTAAGGCTAACGTTTTTGTATTTGAAGATCGGAGAATATTCTTAGTCTGCTATTTGCCGTCTAGTTGAAGCAAGTTTTACATATCATGTGCATAGTGCTTCATCTTTTGTATCATGGCTTATCAAAACTGTGCCGTGGGAAACACTGATGTAGTGTTTATAAGCACATCGCTGCCTTGTTTATGTAACTGCTATAATTCTGCTGTTCCACAAGCGTCACCTACTGGCAAAGAGTGAATTTGAATATTCAACTATATTTGACCCATATTTTTACAAGAGGATCTGAAACATACAATACATATTACATACAATACATACATTCATACATACATACTTACAATACATACAGTGTTGTAAACATGAGTTTTTTTATACCTATAAAAAGTTTAGATAGGCAATTGCAGTAAAATATAACTAATTATTCTGATCTGAAGATGATCTGCAGTAGGGGTGCACCGATCCGACTTTTTCAGTCCCGATACCGATACCGATGCCTGGGCTTTGTGTATCTGTCGATACCCGATACCGATCCGATATATTGTTGAATTAATAATAAACTGTATATCTTCCACCTTATACCTTCCTTGAAGAGACTAAAGGCACCAGACTTTACTAACTAAACATAACTAAGACAAAATAACAGATGTATGTAAGGTGTTGAATTCTTATTTATTTAAAAAACAATTGTGCATTCAAATCTAAAATAGAATGTAATCTAACTTCTTTAAATAAATAAAATGTAGCAGTGGAAACAAAAAACAGTGTAGGCCTATTGGTCAAACATACAATAGTAATCTTACCAAACATTTTTTACACTACAGATAATTGTTTTGGTATATAATCATATCAATATTAAAAAGTAGCATTACAAATTAACAAATAGTCTAATTTTCTGCCATATGCAATTTATTAAAAATTTTCAGCTAGCTAATAACAACTTTGTTCTGGTTTCACCTCACTCCAGATTAAATGATTGTAGGCTAGGCCTTTTTATTTTACTACACATTGTCAACAGAAATAAGATGAAATACTGTTGATAATTAAAAATAATTCTTACTACCCACTCTTGCTAAATTGGGTAAGCACACTTGTGTTCTCATTTCAGTTGCGTTCTGAGTAAATTAATAAACTGAGTTCATGAGTTCAGTGTTGGACAGATCAGTTGTTCTGGCCAGTCGTTAAAATGATTCGGTTCAAAGGAGTCATTAGGTCACGAATCGGACATTAGCAGACGCGTTGTGTGCGAATTCCGTCTGTTAGAACATCGCGAAAGATGTCAACACACAGAAAACACTTCATAACTGGATATAATTTGTCTCCCGCTTATTGAAAGTATGCTTTATGTCAGCTGGTCAGAGAAGAGTCAATGTTTTTTGAGCGCAATTCACACCCAGTGATAATTCAAGGACAAAATTGTCCGAATGTGTCACGTGCAACATGGTTTCGGTCTTCCGAGCTTTTGATTTGGATTAATATGTGAAATATGAGAGCGAACACTGATTATTTTGAAGACCCAGAGAGCGCGCGCGGGGGAGGAGCTCTCAGATCGGTCTCTCTGTCACTCAGTCACGAGCGCAGCATCTGTTCTACATCACTCGTAAATCACAATAACTCATCAAATTAGGCTTTGGCCGTCAAAAAAATGTCAATGCAGGAAAGACCCTGACTTTGCAGTAATACC
The DNA here is from genome assembly GCF_949357685.1 of Gobio gobio. Lineage (NCBI taxonomy): Eukaryota > Metazoa > Chordata > Actinopteri > Cypriniformes > Gobionidae > Gobio > Gobio gobio. Next base: position 38,773,027 of record NC_137110.1, on the reverse strand, counting down.
CTCGAAACAGCGACGAACTAGTTGGCGTGGCAAGCGTGAAATATCTCCTCCACACAGCCGACTCTCTGGCTCGCTCCCTTCTAGCAAGCGACACACGTGAAGCTGACGAATGACGTAGGTTCTGCTGCGACGGAAAAAAACACCTGGATCGGCTTGTGGATCTGTTCATTTTTCCGATCCCCGATCCAGCTATTTTGTCAGTATCGCGGCCGATATCCGATCCTAATATCGGATCGGTGCACCCCTAATCTGCAGCCAGGGGCGCATTAAAATAACCAAAGGCTCCTGGGCTACAGCATTATGGTAGGCCCCCCTACCCCAGATAAAAACTTTTTTTTAGCTTCCTGACAATTATTTATGTAGAAATTGTGCTAGTAAACTTTTTCTGTTTCTGTTCAGTGTTCAGCTGATGGAAGGTACTCACAGTTTTCGCTGACCTCTCCGTAGGGCAGTGGCAGAAGAGGTGAATGCAAGGGATGCTGAGTATATCTCAGAATGGGGTTCCTTCGATACATTTGTTCCACAGCCTCAGAGTTAACACTGTTCTCCTATACAAATGTCAGAAAAGGCAGAGAGATTTATGTACCATTTTTATTAAACAACAGTTTTACTCATTCTGACCTTGAGTGCAAAGACCAGACTTACTTTATGTTTTTAAAACCAATTACCTTGATGTCTCTAATGAGTTGCTGGGTGGGCGTTTCAATGGGCACCTTGTTGTCAATGACGCCCTGAATGGCAGACACCCAACGCATGGCCTCATTCAGCATTTTGGTGTACAGCCGGTAGGAATGTTTACGCCCATGAACTATGATGTTCCAATAACCTAAAGTGTAACCAGACATCAGCATCACCATGTTACTTAGTTTATAGAAAGAAAAATATATTCATAATTTAAAAAGAAAAAGAAAATGTCCATATATACTCAATTTTCAAAATAAATGCAAAATGATGGCATATGTATTTGAAATCAATTTAGGATTAACTATATTATATTTACATATACATATATTTATTTATATACACCGTAATTCAAATGTTTTGGAGTCAATAAGATTTATTTTTATTTTGAAAGAAATTAATTGCATTCATAAAAGTGTAAAAGTTGCAGTAAAGTTTTTTTTACTTCAAATAAATGCTGTTCTTTTGAACTTGCTACTCATCAAATAACTCTGAAAAAAAAACATATTTCCACACAACATTAAGCAGCACAACTGTTTTCAACATTGATAATAATAAGAAATGTTTCTTGAGCACCAAATCAGCATATTAGAATGATTTCTGAAAGATCATGTGACATTGAAGATTGGAGTAATGATGCTGAAAATGCAGCTTTGCATCACATGAATAAATTACATTTTAAAATATATTGAAAGTTAAAGAAAACAGTTATTTTAAATTGTTATATTTCAAAATATTACTGTTTTTACTGTATTTTTATCAAATAAATGCAGCCGTAATATGCATTAAATACTATTTCAAAAACATAAAAAAATCTTACAATAGTGTAATTTAAATAATTTAAACTAATACTGGAGATTTTGTTGGTTTACAGCCTTTTTTTAGCTTTAAAAGTACAGTCTATAATTGCTGCTAACAATACAGCAAATGCATTCCAACAATTAAAAACAATGATTTTTCTTCTTCTATGGTGAATCAAATGTGTGACATACTTTGCTCTAAGATGTACTCAAATTGTGATGCAAGCAACATGTGCTATGATTCCATATTATACATTTAACAGGCTTTAACTAGTCATTCTCACCTGTCTCTTTAAACTTTTTCTCCTCAGGCTGAACCACAGAGCACAGGCTGTTCAGAACAAGAGTGCCCATCTTAGATGCATTACGTTCAGAAGACTTGAAGTAGTCCAGCGAGTTGTTAGTCAAGACAAACCAGCGCTTTTTCAGTTTGAGAGCAGAAATTTTGGCCCCAGCCTTCATCTCCTTGTGGAGCCAACCTGTGTCACGAAAAGACACACAGACACACACATACACAGTTTAAAGAAATAGTGACAAGTTACAGAAAATAAAATATACACTACTGTGTCTGTTACACAATAACGCTCAAGGGCATTTTATCCCAACTACCTAATATAACTAATTCACCATAATTTTGCCAAGTAAGACATATTTTGTTGATCCTGGAACAACATTCCTGTCCAAAAATGTTGTCCTAACTTATCGAGAAACATTGATGAAGAAGCACCTAAAAACTTGACATAAACTGTAAACGTATCCCTCAAATCCGATTGGTTGATTGGAGTTGTTGATCCAGGAACATGTTGTACTTGTATCACGTTCACCAATCATTGGAGATGTTGATCCAGGAACATGTTGTATCACGTTCACCAATCAACCACATATAAAATGTACACTTAGATTTGGTAGCTAAATTCAGGTTACAGATGAATAACACACCTCTGACCAGGAACTCCTGTCCATCACTCTTGGAGTCTCCTTTCGGTTTCTGCAGGAGACTAATCCAGTGATGCATTTCCTCTGGCAGGTCTGAGTTACAGTGGATCACACGATTGGCTGTGATGATCACAAATGAATTGGGCCTATTCGGAAGGAAGTTTTGTTAGCACCAGACGGAAATCTTAAATTTAGATACTGTATCTCTTCAGATATTTATTTTATTTTTTATTTTTTGCAAATTTGGTGGTAGGTAGGTTTTTTTCCCTAAAATTAAATAAGTTAAAAAGTTATTTGATGAGCTGAATCATTTAAGTGTGACAAATATGTAAAAAAAAAAAGAAAATCAGGAAGGGGCAAATACATTTTCATAGCACTGTAGCTGTACAAATTCTAAGGTTAAAGGTGAAGTGTGTAATTTCTGAGCCACTAGCATAACATAAGCATTAAAATATTACAATTTTAATACTGTCAACAAGCTTTTTAAGAAAGTCAACCAACAAATGGCTTACTTATAATGGGCTTTCCTGTAGCTCAAACAGTAGAGCATGGCGCTAGCAACGCCAAGGTCATGGGTTCGATTCCCAGGGAAGGCAAGAACTAACAAAATGTAAAAATGTGTACCTTGAATGCAATGTAAGTCGCTTTGGATAAAAGCGTCTGCCAAATGCATAAATGTAATGTAAATGTAATAATGGACCATTCATAGTGATGACACATTTCCATAATTATTAACCTTGTAAAACTGTAAAGTTTTTTTATATTTTAATTTTAATGCACATTTATAACAGTATATTTAATGTTATATTAACTTAACATTACATTACAAATATACTAGATAACTGCATTATTGTTTCCAATACAACAGCTAAGGGAGTGACTGCAAATTTGTCTTTCTCTCTCTTACCACTGTTTTTTTCCCCCTCTTTTGGAAAGTCATAGAACTGATATTGTGGATTTTGCTTTTGGCTATTAGAGCAAATAGGAATTAAAAAAATATATTTGTTGTAGTTTCCATTCACCACATTAGAAATTTAGCCAACTATAATGCCCTCTGCTTCTGAGAACGCCAGAAATGTGAAAGTGTCCATTGTTTATTATGCTTGGATAAGAGGAAGTATTTTCAAATTGAAAAAAATAACACACTTCAACTTTAAGTGGTGTAAGCAATTTCAGCAGTTTTCCTATATTCTAGCATTCTGTAACAAAGAAGACGCTCACCTGTCAGGATTGTCTGAAGCACAAACTGAATCAATCAATCCAACATCCAGTGTGCCCTGAGAGTAAGAGAGAAAAAACTGTTGTCAAAAGAGGAAGGAGGTTTAACGGTGAAAGTGCATGAAGTGTAAGACACTGACCACAGCGTTCTTTGGGTTGGCCTGCTCATGTGACATCTCCAGGAGCTGCTCGGGCGTGGCAATGTGGACCCGACTCAACACGGTAAACCAACCACTGAGAGAAAGAGAGCAAAAGAAAGAGTGCAGAGTGAGGGAGAGCAATTTGGTCCAATTAAGAAAAACACACGGGTATAAAAATTGTCTGTACCTGGCATCCTCTGGTGACTCTGCAAACACCTGGTATGTTCTCTCATCTGTCACAATATTCAGAGCATTCTCTTTCTCATGATTATCCACAATCTCCCTAAAAACAGAAAATAAAACTTCAGGATGATCTAGGGTTTCTGAATGAACTGTCCTATAAGGTTCTTTGGATTAAAACTAAATGGCAAGAAATCATAAGATGATCACAATTAACAATCACAAAAAGTGTCTTTCTATATGACACAGACACCTAATGATACCACAATACTCTTTTCTATTTCTCTCAAACTTACTTTGCTGAACGGATGTCAATTGTCCCTTTCAGCTTCTCCTCGCTGTCATTCTCAAAGTACATGAGCTTGGAGTCACGCAGGACGAACCAGCGCATCTTCCAGTTCCTGCGAGAGAGAGTGGAAAGTCCGCCTCCTTTCTTGTACAGCCAGCCTGACTTTAATGACTCTTGTTTAGAGCGGAACCACATGAAGGTTTCGTCCTTCAAAACACACCAACGCCTGCGCCACGGGATCATCAACCCAGCTGTGGATGAGACAGAAGAGACAAAAAAGATGAAGATGAATTCGAGAACAACATTGTCCAAGCTGTTTTTTTAAGAGATGGTATTACATTATAAGTATTTGACAATGGGGGGCCTTGGAGTCAAAAGAGTTGAGGGCCATTGCATTATAAAAAGATTGAATCATTTGATTTCTTACCCTTCATGTAAAGGTAACTGTGGAAGTACGGAGGTCCGTTCCCATTCAAGATGTTGACTTTACCGTTGGATACCTCCTCATCTGTGTCCACGTACCCATCATGCTCATCATCGCTGTCAGCATACTGAAACAGAGACAGACAGAGTGAATGGTCAGCAGTGGGCAAGCATGTGCGTATACCTAATTACTCATATTTTGGGGACAAATTTGTACCCAGAAGTGAGCTAAACATGACAACATTTTGGGGACATATGGCCATATCCTCATTTGTAAAAACAATATAAAAATAAATAAGAGTAAATACTTTTTTTTTTACTTAGAATGCTTTCTGTTAGGGTTATAATTTTTATAACTAGTATTACTAGAAGTATAACTCTGCCCTCATTTAGATATCAAAGTACATCTGTGTGTGTGAAGTTTATTTTTGCACTCATTATTTATTAATCTGACAGTATTTTGGTCTAGAAGAAGGATAAGGAAGACAAAGTTAAGTTTCTTTACGGGAAAGTCAGTTCACTTGGCAGCCATATTTGCAATGTCTATTTCAAAGCTATTTCGGACATTAAAGACCAACTCCTATCTATTTGACAGGGAAAATACAGAAATTGGAGAAAACATGTTTATCCAGCATTTGTTCCAGTGTGCAAAATATATGATTATATATAGTATTCAAATGTATGTTAACTCAACACTAGCTAACTTAAAGGAAAAGAAGTGTGAACTGTTCCTTTTAATAGGGCTACCATTATGAAGGTACTGTATGCTTATCCTTTAGGACAGTGGTTCTCAACCTTTTTGACTCCAAGGCTCACCTTTGTCCAAGACAACATTTGAAGGCCCTCTTATCTATAGCTGATTTTTATCTCTTGTACTTCTGTTGTAATAAAAATAAATTAAACTCAAATTTTGTTATACATCTTTGTTTTTGGTGTTTTTCTCCTTTTAATAAAAATTATGTTAATATGACTAAATTTAAATAATTTTAAGAGTTTTTGGGAAGTTTTACCCCTGTAAGTCTGCAGTGGGCCCTGGCCCATATGTTGAGAGCCACTGCCTTAGTACACGTTTGCATTATCTCTCTACGAAACTCACTGAATCTGAGCTGCGGTTGTAGGACTCCTGGCTTGCGTTGGTGCAGGTGGACTTGCGGGCATGTTCTGCGTCTGTTGCCGCAATGCTGCTATGTCCGTCCTCCAGATCGTCTTGGTCATAGTCTGACTCGCCATCACCGGGCACGCTGTAGATGGGTTCCTCTGTGTCCGGTAGAGACTCCGCTGCGGTCAGCCTGCTGGTGCGGTCTACGTCTTCTCCCTCCTTTTTTCCATCCTCCTCTTTAACCGCCTCTTCAGGCTTTCCATCTTCCTTTTTGGTTTCACCATGGAGAGGGAGAGGAGGTGGAGGAAGAGGAGGGGGAGGAGGTGGGGGAGGAGCCCCAGGTGGAACATTGGGTGCAGATGGGGCCACCGTGCCCTCAGCGAAAGCGGGAGGAGGAGGTGGCAGAGTGGCTAAGATCTCCTGATCCACTGGACCTTCTGCTGGAGGAGGGAACTCGCGAAGGGGTATGCACTCCTCCTCTGCGTGGAAGCCTTCATCTACCTCCTCCTCATTGGCGGCTGCTGGTCTGGGGGCAGGTTGTTTATGGTCACCAGGGATGACTTCTGGACCTCCGGTGTCGAGTAGTTCGAGGAATTCAGTGGCGACACGGGAAGCCTTCTTTTTCTCTCGCAGGATCTCAGCATCACGTCGCAATCGGAGTTCTTGTCTCGAGCTCTCACGTAGCATAGACACACCATCTTCTCTTTTCCTCTGCAGTCGCTCAATCTCTCGCTCTAAACGCAGAATTTCCTCCATCTGACGGGTCTCCTCTGTAGACTCCTCAGAGTGTGGAGACTAAAGGAGGGCAGGAGAGAGGGAAGATAAAGAAACACTGGTTAGAGAAAAACAAACATTACAAACACATTAATAACACCTGTCTGCAACTCTGACAAATTTTTAAACCCAAATGTCAGAAGGCTTGAAAAAAATCTACTGACAGGTTGAATGCATGAATCTACATAAACACGTATGTTTTATAAAGAGGGGTCTTAAATTTTCGTTATGATAAAGATAAATGTTGCTCTATATAAAATTTGTCTCTCAAAAATGCAGTTAAATAATATGTAAGCCCATTAGAAAAATACATAAAAGTCAAAATTGTGAGATAAAAAGTAGACTATGACAAAAATCTTGACTTTTTATGTCATAAATATAACTTAGTATGCTATCAATTTGACTCGTTATGATTTATCAAAGCATTTTATTCTAATGGGGCAGCTAAGTCAAAATTAAAAAAAAGTTTAAAAAAAGTTATGAGATAAAGTCATAATTTTGTCAAGATTTTCATTCATATTTCATGTTAATATTAATTCATTTTGGTAACAATTTAGTTTAGGGTCCAATTCTCACTATTAACTAGTTGCTAGTAACTAGTATTAATGCCTTACTCTGCATGACCATATTCTACATCCCTTAATCCTACCCAATAGCTAAACTTAACAACTATCTTACTAACTATTAGTAAGCAGTAATTAGGAGTTTATTGAGGGAAAAGTCGTAGGTGTAACGATTCACCAGTGTGAGTTCCCCTAATCACCACCAGAGGGCACTCCATCCCAGACTGTCATTCCATCAAAGACTACATTACCCATAATCCTTAGCCCGGACTCATCACTCATTGTTTACATTGTTTACCTCACCCTATATAAGCCTGGTTATCTCAGTCATTCTTTGCGAAGTCTTGTTTAGTGTAACAACTGCAATTCTGAGCGTTCTCCCTGGTTTCTTGTCTGTCGTTTTTTGGATTACCTGCCTGTTCTTGGATTACTCTTTTGCCCGTGTTCCCTGCCTTGTTGTGTTTGTTTGTTTAGACTGCCTGCCTGTGTTTTGACCTTTCCTGAACTCTTGACTACGATTGTGGATTACCCTTTCAATAAAGCTGCGTTTGGATTCTCAAACTTCTGTCTCAGAGGAGTTCCGTTACAGTAGGTAATAGTTAGTTAATAGTGAGAATTGGACCCTAATCTAAAGTGTGACCTTAATTTTTTTCCTTACGTGCCGGAAATGGGCATCCACATAAAAAAAAAATAATAATGACAAAATGACAAGCAATCAACATTTTAAAATTTGGCTAAACATATACTGTATTTGTTTGAAGCCAGATAAGACTAAATAAACCCCAGGGAAAAAAAGGAACATTCCTTAAAAG
>NC_137110.1:38713868-38764912 GCF_949357685.1 Gobio gobio | reverse complement strand
GGTCGAATACGTTTTCAACTACCTCTGGAAGTGGTCGATAGTGGAGAAGCTCAAAACTTTTAGACCCAATTTACACCTGTATATAGAGTCATCCACTTGTGATCCAATCGACCAAAGCGCATCTTAATATCAAGCTTAACAGGGCAGAGTGCATTACATGTCCAAATCTAAAAGGATATTCAATTAAATGTTGTTTATTGAAATGTTTTGGAAACTATACAAATGCAATCTAAGGTAATCTGTGCAATAATACACACACCTTGCTGTATATCTCAGAAGATAGGCTCGTATGATCAGTCCAGCTTTGCTTCGCACTTCATCTCTCTGCTTCTCCAGCTTCTGTTCTAAAGATTCCTTTAGGAACACCTAGAGAACAAAAGTTATCACAGGTTAGTGCTATCAAACATAACACAAGTGAAAATGTGCCTCCCGTTAATACTTCACAGTCGGATATCTTTCCATGGTTACACTTTATTTTAAGGCGTCATTGTTACAGTAATTATATATTTAAGCTCTGAGTAATATTAATTAACTACATGTACTTACTATAGGGTTAGGGTAGGATTAGTGTTTGGTTGAGGGTTAGTTGCATGTAATTATGCATAATTTACTGTTATTACTATGGTAAGTACATGTAACATATGAAACAAGGACACTGTAAAATAAACTGTTACCCTTTCCATTATTTGAAAAGAGATACAAGCACAGTTATAGAGGAAGACGTCAAAAGTCACTCACCTTGGTCTTTCCAAACTGCCACTCCTTCTTGGTCCTGTCATGGAGTGTCAGCAAATCTGTGCTTATCTTTTTCTCATCTACATTGGAAGCAACAGATGCCTTTTCCCTCTCCTTGAGAATGATCTTATACCTGATGTACACAAAATCATAAACATCTCCCAGAAAACACAAGCCAACAAAAACTCATGCGTCTGTATTTGTTTTAGCACTTACCTGGTGAAGAAGTCTTTAAAGGTGCGTCTGACAGGGAATCCAGCTCTGCGAATCTTCACTGTCTCCAACATGCCAGAGTACCGCAACTGATTCAGAACCACATCTGGGTCAAACTTGTTTGGGTTCTATAGAAAAGATAAAATCAAAAACAAAAAACATAAAAAAAATGTATGATGTGTGTGGAATAACATGTCACAATTTATCTTTTAAATTGCATTCTCATTGGTTGATGTGACTGCTTTAACCTTTTCCATGTTGGGTTTGATGCAACGCACAAAGAAGGGGTTGGATACACTGAGAGTGGCCATTAGAGAATGAAGAGAGTCCTGAAGGGCAGAAGAGACAACCAATGAAATGTCTAAAAGTCGGAAGGGACTGCAGGCAAAATGTGAATAAGACAGGCTTAACTGACTAGAGAATTTGCCCCTGATTTTTTAAACAGTAAAAATCGGAATGCTTTGAAAGATGCAGCATTTTAACATGTAACATTTTTGGTCTATTATTAAGATGAAAGTCTTTATATGAAAGCTATATCTCACTCTGAACTGAGAGCTGACAGTGGGCTTTTTTCTGGCCGTGCCCATCTTCAAGGTCTCCTCATTGTTTCTGCTGCTCACTTGCTCAAACAGGTCATAGATGAAATCCAATCTGCACACACACAGAATCACTCACAGGTTAAACTGCACAAGAACAAAATACCTCAGTGCATGTGTGAGTTTGTGAATTTTTGTGTTTGTGCCTTACCTACTATCCTTCAGCATGTTCAGTATATCATCTCTAAATGTGTCTCTGTTCTTCTCTAAAACCCCCCTCACATCATATAAGACCTATAAAAATGAAGACAAAAATAAAACAAAGATAAAAATGGAAGACAGGCAGACTTTACTGACTGACAGACAAATAGATAGATAGATAGATAGATATACAGATAGACAAACAGACAGAAAGACAGACATATATACCTCTCCAGCATAGTGCTTTATTCCAAACTGATGGTCTGCCAGTCTGGGTTTTACATAGTATGGATTAGTCTGGAAAAACAACCTCATTTGTGAGTTTATTCATGTTATGATTGGTTGAATTGTGTTATGTCCTTGTATGATGCGAATATAACTCACAGAGTGTCTGCCATGCAGTTTCTCCAGCAGGGTGAAGTCAGTGCCTTTGGGAAATCGGCTCTCCTCATTAACCAGAGCTAACATGCCCAGTTTCTGTACAAACACAACATTAGATAAGTGTTAATTTACACAAAAATGAAAACTTCTTCTATTGTAATAATCAAATTGAACTTTGATTGAATTAATGTATAAATAGTCATTACTAAATTAAACCGAATTGTTCCCAACAGATAACCATGTTTGGTTTACCTTCTCAATCAGATCAAGACATTCTGCATTGTCCATCCAATCAATGGCTTCCCAGTGAATCCCCTCCCTGTATGACAGAATTCATTAGTTATAGTATTCAAAATCTTTTAAAATGCTTAAATTGCATTTGTAATAACTTTTCATGTGATCTGGTACTTAAGAGATACAATAGACATGTAAGAATTGACCAAATCGATGTGGATGGTGTTGAAATTCTACAGCAGGCGATGATATCTCAGATCATTATCTAGTCTTGTGTACACTCCATATAGCCAAGGCTGCAACACCATCTCCCTGTTAAATGGTAGAATTATCACCTCTACCACTAAAGATTTCTTTATAAATCCGTTTCAACTCCTCCTACTCGATGTTGCAACATAAACTATTGACTATCTCTCTTTCCCAGCACTTTGGACAAGGTTTCTCCTTTGCGCTTAAAGAAGATGAAGGAAAATAGTCTGATGCACACATAACAAGCACACTCACGCCCGAAAAATGGAGAGCAGCTGGAAGTTGTACATTGTGCTGTGTGGCTCTTCCTTTCCAATTGGTGAAGTCGAGTGTGACAATACCATTCAGCCAGAACCCTCCCAGTCCACTCACTCACTCAGGATGCCATCAAACCCCAACACAGTTTGAGAATCTGTTCCAGAGAGTGAAATTCCCAAGCCTGTTCCATTGGGTGAAATTCCCAAGTCCTTCCCAGTGAGGGAAGATCCCGAAGTCCATTCCAGTGAGAGAAATCCCAGAGTCTGTTCAAGTGAGAGAAGTTCCTGAGTCTGTTCCAGTGAGAGAAATCCCTGAGTCTGTTCCAGTGAAGAGAGATATTCTTAAGTCTGTTCCAGTGAGAGAAATGTCAGAGTCTAATCCAATGAGAGATATTCCCGAGTCTGTTCCAGTGAGAGAAATTCCAGAGCTAAGCCCAGAGTGCAGCACTGACCATAATGGCTCTTAGGTTTCACTGTTACTCTGATGATACTCAGCTCTACATTTCTTCACGCCCTAATGAAACATACCTATTCACAAAATTTACAGAATGCTTAGTTGAATGAAAAAAATGGGATGACTAGTAATGTCCTACTATTTAACTATGAAAAAACAGAGGTTTTAATTATTTGACCAAAAACCTCAGCACATAATAACCTAGAATACTGTCTAACACTTGATGGCTGCTCTGTCATGTCTTTGTCGTCAATTAGGAACCTGGGTGTGCTCTTTCATACAAATCTTTCATTTGAAAGCAACATTTCTAGCATCTGTAAAACAGCATTTTTCCATCTTAAAAATATATTTAAATCACAACATATGCTTTCAGTGCCAAATGCAGAAAAGTTAGTTCATGCTTTCATGACCTCAAGGCTAGATTATTGTAATGCTCTTCTGGGTGGTTACCCTGCATGCTTAATAAACTAACTCCAGCTGGTCAAAAATGCAGCAGCTAGAGTTCTTACTAGAACAATGAAGTATGACCACATTATCGCGGTTCTGTCAACACTGCATTAGCTGGCTCCCTATTGAACATCACAATCATTTTAAAATCTTGATAATCTAAGCTTACTTACAAAGCACTAAATTGTTTAGCTCCTCAGTACTTGAGCGAGCTCTTAATGAAATGTAGTCCTTCGCATCTATTGCCGAGTGGATAATAATAATCAAAATGACTGTGGGCAGTTAATTCCTTTACCTATTTAGCACCCAACCTCTGGAACAGTCTTCCTAGCATTGTTCGGGAAGCAGACACACTCTGTCAGTTTAAATTTAGACTAAAGACTCATCTCTTTACCCTGGCATACACATAACACATTATCACATTTCCATTCAAATCCGTTAAAGGATTGTTAGGCTGCATAAATTAAGTCAGCCGGGACCGGAAAAACTTCGCATAAAAGCAGATGTACTTGTTACATCGTCAAAAGAATGGCATCTACGCTAATATTAGTCTGTCTCATCCTTATCCAGAGGTTACCGTAGTCAGCTGGATCCGTGTTGTATTCAGATCAGATGGTAGACCTGCACCCAGATACAACCTCATCGCAGCCCTGAATGTCAGCAGAGACTGCGTCTACTAGAACAATCCCTGCACAGATCCTCAGCAAAGACCACAAGAACCAGACAAGTCCTCTGCGCAGACCTATGACCAGCTTTGTCTCCACACTGGTGAGATGAATCCAATCTTCAAGCAAAAGGAACTGGATGAAATATTTTAAATGCTACTGATCCACAATCTGATTTCTGAATTGTGATGCAGCGTGAATCATAACCACACCATGTTTGTTTGTTGGCCATCGGAGAACCTGGTTTCTCCCAAGGTTTTTTTCTATATTTCTGTCACCTGAAAGAGTTTTGGTCCCTTGCCACTGTCGCCTCTGGCTTGCTTAGTTGGGGACACATAATATTCAGCAATATTACTGATTTGACTGCACTGACACTAGTGGATGAGAACTCAACTTAGCTGGATGATGACAACACTGTTTTCTGCAGAGCTGCTTTATAGCTACAGTAAATTGAAGTCATTTCATAATTGATGTACCTTACACAGTTATTAAACAGAAATGAATCAACACTGAACTGATTTTAACTGAATAATGACTGTTTACTATTGTCTTTTTAGAATTGCTTTACAGCAGTTGAATTCTGTTTGCATCATTTAATCGTTTTTTTTCCCTCCTAATTATCACTGTAACGCTACTTTAAAACAATCTGTATTGTATAAAGCACTACATAAATAAAGGTGACTTGACTTGACCAAACTTACATTTCATGCACTCACGGTTGTCAGTCTTTACCTGTTGTATTCCAGTTGCTCCAGAGAGAAAATATGTTTGTTGAAATATTCTTGCAGTTTCTCATTAGCATAATTAATGTTGAACTGCTCAAAACGGTTCACCTTCAGAACACAAGAAACACTTGTGTAAGATATTAGTAAAAATATTATTTTGTGTATATAATATATACTATAATACTATCTGTGTGAATGAACATGTGATCACCTCAAAGTTCTCAAAACCAAAGATGTCCAGGATTCCAATAGACTTGAAATTATCTTTGCCCTTTATCTTCTGATTTATTCGCATGATGATCCACGAGAAGCATTGAGAATAAAGCGCCATGGCAACTGAATCCCGGGAATCTATCGCCTGTCAATCAAAAATCAGAAAAGAAAATGGGCAAGTGGAGACAGAAGAGAATAAAGAAAATAATTGTCAAACTATTCAAGTTTTAATTTTTCTTATAAAAGCATATCATTACGAGAAAGTATATATATATCAGTGGCGATCGGTGACTTTTTTACTCGGGTATGCTGGGTGACGCATTATGTCAAAAATGCACCTGCACGTTGGATGGGTTAGACAAAGTGTTAGCTGCTCAGTTGCTTACTCTCATTACACATAGCAACACAGCTAAAAGTTTCCTAATATATTTGACCATTTATTGACAGTAGTCTACATTTACCTGTTCATGCCTTCACAAGCACCCGTAAAAGCTGTTGAGTTGTGTTTGAGTTGAGCAGGCACGGCGCGTGGAAGGTGCGTTTGCAAAATATGCTGTATTTTTGTAATTCCGCTAGGTTTAATAAACTAAATGCTTTACTTTTAAACATTACAGCGCATCAGCTGAGGACACACTCTACAGTCTATGGGACACACATCTAAATTAGAGACAACAAATTAGAAACACCATGGCAGGTGTCAATTTACATGTATGCCAGAAGTGTTTTTTTTATTTTATTTTTTTTATTAAGAATTGAAAATAAGTAAGCTATAATATAATAAACATTAGTAGTCTATTATAAATTAAATATAAGTAAAATATCATTAGAATAAATGTAACTGTAATAAAAATATAAACAACACAGACTACAATTAACAGCCTCGAATAGTTATAGGTCTGCTTACAGTAGGTCTGTCTTTAATAGTTAACAGTTTTCATTACTTTTTTCAAATAAATTTCCCTATGGAGAAAAAAAATACTATGCATTTTTTTTCACCTGATTCAGTCTATTCAGTTTTGTATCAAACACAATGTGATTTTCGGTGATTGGGATCTGGCAGTAACAGCACATTTCTCTTGGACGAGCAATCCGCTCACAGCTCACCCTGCTAATGAAATCCGGCATATGCCAGCAAACCAATGAGAACGCGGGACAGTGATGACGATACATAACAACAGAGCGAGTTGCCAAAGCTGCTGTGGATCCACATACCCGGAACTACAGATTTGAAGAAAATTACGGTCGTTTGGCAAATAAATAAAGGACAGAGAGTTAAATACGTATTACTAACATTTATAATATCATGTAAGCTTTATGGTACAAACAAGGTAATTGTAGTGATTGTACCTGTTCCACTGTGAGTGGAGAGCAGATCTCTTCTCCTCTGAGGATCATGGAACGCTGGGTAAGAACCTCAGACAACTGAAAACTGTCCAGACCCAGGAGCTCGCTCACATTAGTGATAACTACAGAAAGTAGAGAAGAGAATTACTAACAAACACATATTAGCGATGTCTATGTAAGGGATAATCCATGGATAGGTGTGCATTTCATGGTTTTAATGCACTACATGAAGGCAAAAAAACACCCAACGTAAATCGAAGGGTTGCCGGTTATTTTTGTCAGCTACAACTTTAGCATTCTGCACGCTTTAAATCAGACACAAAGATAATGTAGTGTGGCAAGATTACATTTATTTGATTGAATTATAACATTTATTTCAATAAATTATCGAGAATGAGAGAGAAAAAGAGAGATGTGCGTGTGAATTATCTGCCTCTATGTAGTACCTCAACTAGCAATAAACCTGAGTTCAATTACTTCAAAAAACAGCAATGTTACCACCTTGTTGCTGAGTAAAAGAGATGAATGACATCTCTCACCCTGTTTGGTGGTGATCTGCGCGCCCCCTGCTGTCATGAACTCCACATTGCCAAGTTGCAGAACTCCAGACAGCAGTTTAAACATATCTCTGATCTCTTCCTCTGTGAACTCCATGACCTTCAGAGCCTCCTGAAAACAAAAAGAGAAAGAGAGAATGACTCATGCTGCTCTTAGTTTTTTTTTTACTTTAAAAATGTGTACTATCAGATTAACAAAAATCAATTAGATTTTTTTAATACCATGACGTCATCAAAATGCTGCTTGTCATCGAGACTGCGGTCCTTCACACATCCTGACTGACTCAGGTAGTGAAATAACTCAGGCGAGTCTTCTAGAAAATATGTCTCTATAAACAGAGGGACATATCTACTCATTCAGTCTGTCAACATGCGTGTATATTTTAGTTAATATTATTATGCTAGCATCATCTACGTTATGTGTAAATGCATGTGTGTTTATATGCATTGTGTATTTGTTCACCCTTTTGGTTTTTGCTGGCCCCAGCTAGCAAAGCATAAAATATGTGGTAGTTTCTCTCCCCTGGATTCTGCCTTACCACTCGATTCTGGAACACAGATCAGATCACAGATGATAAGTGGGCGAGAATCTCACTTTGGCAGACACTGTTTCTCTGCAAAATGGGGGAGTGATTCTGCCTTTGACAAGATATCCAGAGCCAAATCATATTAGCAGTGACAATGGTTGGATTTATACTGTGAACAGTTGATTACAGAAGATTGATTTCTGGTATGTAGGGGTGAGTCACACAGCTGAGGGCAATGTTACCTTTTCAAGCAAATCTGAAGGGGCAAGAATTAAGGGAAATACAGTTGCATCAAAAAGCAGCTTGTAGTAAACTGTACTGTGAAAAGTATGGAGGAAAACAAATGCCAATTACTATTAGTCACTTCTATGGCAAAAAAATGTGGGGGGGAAAAGAAAGAAGTTATAACAACTGAACTACACCTGGCAAAAATTATAATGTTTGAAGTGCAACATTCTGCTGTATTTCAGTAAAAATGAATGGATTACTATGGTAACTGGAATTTGTTTTACCTAATATGTGGACAGGAAAAAGAAGTACACTTAAGTATACTAATTTACTTTAAAAGATGACTTAAGTATGAACCGAATGTAATGTTTTCTTACACTTAATTGTATTAAATAAAAATAAAAATATATTATAGTTTTATATTATATATTTTATATTATATATTATAGTTAATTTATATTAACCCAATTAGATAGGACTTATATACCTCTTTATATGTAATTTCCTTAGTATTGTTGTTGAAATATGATTAAAGTTTACTGCCCGATGTACTGACAAACAGTGATGTACTTTAATTTTTATTTTAACATATAATGTATTTAAATACATTTTTAATTACACATTTGTAATGATGAAGTTGCAATTTAATACATTTAAAATGTTAACTTTAAATGTAAGACTGAATAACAGTAAAACGTGTGCTTTAGTATGTTAGTCAACACATAAAAGTGTACAGTACTTTTTTAAAGCAAGGAAAAATATTAAAACAATTTAAAATGTACTTTAGGGTAAAACTTAATTTGACATTAAAACATTAATTTGACATTAAAGTGCACTTTTTAATGTATACTTAAGTGTCACAAAAAATAATCATGAAAGTTTACTCTCTTTAAGTATACTTAAGTGGCCTTTTATTTCAGTAATATTATCTGCAAGTAGAGTTTTTTTAAGTACAATAACAAGTGTACATTCAATACAATTAAGGGTACGGTACCATCTGTAAAGGTCAAGATGTCTCTGTATACAAAAACTATGTTTTAATGCATGTGTACAATGAGGAGGATACAGTCGACGATACATCCTCCATGGATGTTCCCGCTTTGAGAGAAATGAAGCTGAATGAATTTCCCAAAACGACTAGAGTTGTTGTTGTAGACTGTTTTGGCATTTCCAAATGCTTCCATGATGGGGCTGCACAAGAAAGAAAAGTATAAAGGTTGTGCATTTGTCTGTGCATATGAAAGTGTTTAGGCTGTGTATTTCATTTACCTGCTCTGTACGATGGCTTGCTCCACGCGTGTGCTCTTCTCTGTAGGCGGTGTCCCGGCAGAGTTTTGGCTCATGACAGACAGGAACTGCAGCAGTAGTTTGGTGCTTTCTGTTTTCCCAGCTCCACTTTCACCACTGTTAAACACATGCATACGCACATTCATTTATGACCTTCACTGACATGTGTGTTACCCTGATTGAATTTGCAATGCTGTGACATCTGATAGCAATTTGTGGCAAAAGTCTAAACCACAACTGCTCAAACTCAGCCTTTAGGTTTAACACAAATGAGATTAGTACACTGAGATAATATCTAAAAATGGATCTCCATCAGTTTCCAGTCAGGCCAAAAGCATTCCAGACCTTCCTCACATTACCTACATGCTTTAAAACAAGCTAAAACATCACTGAATTTGTCCAGTTAGAAGTGATGGAGTGTGAAAACCCTTGCGGTTTTGTTTCAGGTTTGTGATTGCCCCGCCCATGAATTACTTCAATTTGCAGTCCATTTGGTATACCTGTCGCTGTGGTTCAGACGCGCCAACTAAGCCAACAGGGGACTTTGGTTTGGGACATCGTTTGTGTTGTGTTTTGCTTGTTTTTTTCTTAGCACTTATAACACATATACCGTATTACACTTTAAGCCATACACTGCATTACACACTGATGTTTACAGAAACATTATTTGCTTGAATTGTTTTGTTCTATTATTGGAGAGAATTTTATTTTTGTGATTAATAAAGCTTTATCTTTTGAGCTTAAAATTTGGTCTACATGTGTTTGTTTTTTCTGCTTTCCCTTGAGCCAGGGGTTGTAACAAGATATCTTCTGAGAACACAAGGGCGAACAGATGATATATATTCATGTTTTTTCTAAACTAAGTGTATGGAAGTTATTCAGAAAGTATACAAAAATACAGTAAAATGTTGTTGCTGGATGTCTGATAATTATATATACAATAATAACTAGGCCTGAACAAACAAACACATTTTTTTATTATGGTTACATCTGCCACGATTAGTGAAAAGTATCGATTACAGCATTATGTTCATATTTACTTCCATTGCATCAGAGATGTTCAAACGAGTCACTGTGCAGAACAAATCTGCTCAAAACCTCATAGATTTTGCTCAGCTCAAGATTTGGTCTAGATTTGGATTGGAAAGATTTAAAACTTTATGATTCTAGTTATCATTCTAGTTACCATTCTTGGTGTGAACGAGCCCTCACACTTGCACACCGATTCTGATTTGATTCTCCATGGTTTTAATCATATTACTGCATTTAACAAATGTTTTTAAAAAAGGCAGACAAAGAATGCTTCGTTAAGTCATTCATTCTAGACATTGAAAAAATACAATCATGAGCACATTTGACATAGAATCTATTATTTATTTTCATGCTTGTTCTGCAGATTTGCCTGCTTGACTAAATAAAAAAAAATGTTTGCAGGGCTTATATTACCTGATCAGGACACATTGGCTATCATGCCTCTTCCATAAGCAGCGGTAACACTCATTGCAAACAGCAAAGATATGTGGCGGAAGCTCGCCCAAATGATGCTGACTGTACAGTTCCACTGCGGAGAGATCGTACAGCCCTCCAATCTGCTTATAAGGATTCACAGCCGCCAAGATAGAACCTATGTTAGTCTGAGAGACAGAGAAAGAGTTAAGTTAAGGACTATTGAAAGCCAGCAAATAGTAAAATTTTGAGACAAATGTACACCTTTATGATCAGTGCACTTTTTAGTTTATATCCACAAATAAAGCGAAATCTAAAAGGAACTTTAACAATCAGTATGTGTCATATTTCACATCAGAAGCTGGTTGTGTCAGGGTCAGGGTCAGTAGGGCATGAGAGGATTGTGGATGATGTGTGTCCTTATCTATGCGCACTGTAACAACATAAATCCATCTCTTTTTAATATTGAATACAGTACATGCTGGTCTTTATAATGTGTTAATGTGCAGGTGTATGATTGAAATTTTCATATATTGAGGCTAACAACACCATATAATCTCACTTTCCTGGATTCCAATTTTAACGATCTAAAGCGCATGGAGCAAGTGAACTTGGGGCGTGTCCAAATCCACTTTTGCTAGTTTAACGACTAAAAAACGGTTGGCGCCAGGCACGTGGTGCAAAAGGGTTATACCTAGTTTCTTAATGAGTCATGGGTGTGTTTTAGGTGTAACGTGCAATAAACTAATCAGAGTCTCATCTCCCATTCCCTTAAAAAGCCAGTTGCACTTGCACCATGGCGGATTCGATATTTACGTGGAGGAATTTGCGAGCGGAAAGACTGAACGCTTCTTCAGAGAGGAATCCTTTTATTTTTAATATTTAAAAATGTTTGTGTGCTGCTGCGCGTTCCTGTGTGTGTAATAAGCAGAGTGTGCCCCCATCTATAGGCGCATATTATTAACATGCCCTTTAAATAACACAAAAAATACTGCGACCAGGTTTTTTTTGGTCAATGGCGCAGTTGTTTTCAGTTGCCTCAAAATAGCAACGTGCCAACAATGCGCCTGAACACACCTCGTTTTCAGACCAGAACAGATGGGTGCGAGTGCATTTGCTATTTAAACAATGTGGTGCTGGACGTGAAAACGATAATTGCGTCGCGCTGAAACTAGCAAAAAACACTTGTGTTGCGCCAGGTGTATAGGGCCCTTATGGATGCTACACAAGGGGAGCAGGAATAAAAATTTAAATAAATCTTGTAATAATCACTGATTTCATACACGCCTATCATCTACTACAGGGCTGTCAACTCTGGCCAGTGTTGCCTCTTCTTTTCAATGGAAAGTAGTTAAAGCCTGCTCAAAAAAGTAGCTAAATGGTGTAATGCACCAACTGTTGGCACTTTACATTTGTTTTCTCAGCTAATCCACGCCCACATACTGTATTTTAATACAATATAGCTGAATGTCCAATAAAGCTGTTCTCATTAACATATCTGTCAGACAACAGAAAGAGTATGATTTTTTGAAGAAAAAATGTCAGTAAAGGGGTCTGAAAAGTCACTAAATTGGCAACACTAACTCTGGCCCTCGAGGTCCACAGCTCCAACCTTGATCAAACTCACCTGCCTGAAACATTCAAGCAATCCTAAACATTAGCTTGTACAGGTGTGTGTGTGATTAGGGTTGGAGCTTAACTCTGCAGGAAAGTGGACCTCGAGGGCAAGAGTTGAGAACTCCTGATCTACTGTAATTATTTATGAGGTGTTAAAATGTAAAAAAAAGAAGAAGCAAAACATACGATTCAAGAAAAAAACTATGCTGACATTGTACAAAAATCATAATGGGTCTGAAAAGTGTGTCAATGTTCTCCTTTCCAAAATTATTTTGTCGCTACCACCCCAAGAGGGGAGTCATTCTCATTCAGATCGGCTGTGTCTCTGTGTCTAAGATAAATTAGATAACCGCTTGCTATCGGTCATCAACCCCAGTGCATGCATCCTGGGAAAGGTAAATTACAGTATCCATTTACCAAGATGGGATAAGAGAGCACCTTCACATTCACTTCACTGAGCACCACATGACACAAATCTGCAGTCTAAAGCAGGATCAACAATACAGCTGACAAATAAAGCCTTGCATGCCATTTTAATTTTATTTTCAAATAAGCTCTACTAATAAAACACATTACACTGACCTTTTCTAATCATAACAAAAACATCCATACATAATTTCCTCTATTGCATATGAGAGCTAGAGCAATTCATCATACTGTGTCTCATAAGGCTTGGCATTTCATTACCAGCACAAATGTACTGAGATAAACAACAATACAGCTATTATCTGACTTGTTAGAGCAGGTTATTGGACCATACTATGAAATGGGTTTAGATTGTGTGTGTTTTGGGTATAGATGACTGTCAGATGTTTTTTGTCCCTCTGTAGTAAACTAAACAGTAATAATTACCTCTGACACTGGGGCTGATACAAGAAAATTGTCTCTTAAAGGGATAGTCAACATAAAAATTTAATTCTGTCATCAATTACTCACCGTCATGTCATTCCAAACCTGTATGAAGTTTTGGTTCCCATTAACTTATTTTTTGTCCATACAATGGAAATCAATGAGAACCAGCACTTTTTGGTTACCAACATTTTTCAAAATATCTTCCTTTGTGTTGCACAGAAGAAATAAAGTCATTACGAAATGAGGGTGCGTATATGATGACTATTTAACTATGACTATGGACTATGAACACTGAATAATATAATTATATAATATAACACTAAATAATAGAGTATATATATTTTAAATAATATATTTTTGAAGCTCTGTGTTTGGTTAAGTTACATCACTTTATCACTTGTTCTGGGTTTGTTAAAACCGCATGATGGAAGATTAAAAAGAATCTGATAAATAAAAGCTTTGTAATCAAGCTGACAACTTTCATTATACTTGACTCTGTCCCAGTCAATCCTTACAAAGAGGGATTTACTGACTCTTTTTCTATGTATTTTGCAAAAGGTCAAGTTTGAATGTTTGGATCATAATTCAGACAGTGAGTCATACCAGTTCCTCCAGGCAACAACTCTAAACCAGCAGTCCGGGATGTATGGCTCCGTCTAGATAAATGAGGTTCCAGTCCTAGCCACCCGATCACATGACCCTTCTCTTTAGGCAACATCATCAGTAAGACCATATAGTGCAACAATTCTCAAAAAAATTTGCCCACACCCCTTTTAAACCTGTAAAAAAGTGTGGCGCCCCACCTCACCTCTGACTATCAAATAATTTCATTAAAAATGTAAAGATTTTTTTAAATTGAAAAACCTGCAATGAAAAACACTTCACTTTCACTGTGTCTACACCAAACCCATTATAATCAGTGATTCTGCCTACATTGGATATGGCGCGACACGACAAATCCCCGACAGTAAACTGATGCCCTGTTGTATTTGTATGTCGTACTCCAAGTGCTTGTGCTACTTGACACAAAGGACATATGGATTTGCTTTTCCACGTCCAGTGCAGACATGCTTTTAGCTTTAGCACAATAGCGGCTTGTGATGCCGTCTGCTGGAGAGGTGCTTTTCTATGGCAAGGATCTTCTGTGTTGGGCTTGTTTAGACTGTGCAAAGTATACTTCATTTTCCACGTTTCGCTCCATCTCGCATTCAGTTGAGCACGCGAGCCTTTCAAAACTCCTTTGGTCTTGAGCACAGAAAGACCTGTTCATCGCGTGCACACTATCTAGTGGACTATGTTTTTAAGTGCTCATTTCACTCGAACATGCACTGTATGTGGGCTGAACTGTCACGGAACACAGACGGCCAAAGTATACTTTGGGCTTTAGTGCATCGTGGGCCACTATTCACTTAAAAAATTTAAGATTGTTTGATTGCTAATAGATGGCTTCTGGATTTGGTTATTTACTTGTACACTAACACTTAGTGTTTTTTAGCATACGTTCTAATCCCTTATTACAAAATAAAAAAAAATTAATTAAATCGAGCACCTGCAGTGCACAGTTTGAATCTTCTGGTAAAAAATAAACTAATCTAGATTTATGTTGCACATAAATCCCATTACACATGTTAACCACATTCATCACTAGCGGCAAATGAAAATCGTCTTTGTTGATGTAATATAAATACTGTATAAATATGGTATCCAAGTTGATAAACCCACTTTAAACAATGGAAATAAAAGCAGAAAATTAAAAATGTACTCTGCCTATCATTTACAGTACATATTTGAATAAATCCTGCATGACATCAGTTTTGTCTCAAAACCTAGTTTGGGATAGCCTGGCTCCGCCCTCCTACGTACTTCCGCTCAATTTTCATTTTCCTTCAGTACTCCGTCTGGGATTGTGGTATATTCTCTAGTCAGCCAACAGAGGGAGTGGCTGAGAACGATAACGTTGATATTGTGTGCTAGTTTGAGATGACCTACGTCATGAACAAACGTTAGCTTGGCACTGGCTCTGGGCAGATCCAATAGTTTTAAACTTCAACAGAGTACCCGCCTTCAAGGAAGTAAACGCTTGTCAATGGAGAGTGGCCAGACTCTCTGTACAAATGAAATGTACTAGAGTCTGGTAGGACTAGGCTAAGTTTGGGATGTATTAGGCTTCGGATGTTTTTGTTGAAGAAGGAAAATTCCTTAATCAAACAGGGTTTCCTTTCAGCCTCAGGCTGAGATGTTTTGAGTTAATATCACTCTGCTAAACTAAGGCAGGAAACTCCAGTTCCTCTCTCAGTCAGTGAGAGAGCTGTCCACCCTAAAACTCAGAATACAAAACAACACAGGATTGATTACACAGGAAAGACAGAGTGACCACTTAGACATTAACTGACCTACTTTGTGATAAAGTACTGGCATGAAGAAAAGTGAAGAGAATTCCTGGTAAAAATGTGAAAACCTGAAATGATTTATATATAATAGGGTGACATCAAAGATATTGACATTAATCACTATAACACTTTCATGTAGAATATCTAGATCCTTTTTATTGGCCAGTAGCCTATAGAGTGGAAAGGAAATGATGGGGGAACAGGATCAGGAAATGATATGCTCGACTCAAACTAACAGTGCCCACTTTAGAACCACAGCTCAATGTGTCGAATGATGTGTCCTAACCACAATGGCACAGCTTTGACTAATCATTCCTATTTTACTCTTGTCTGAAGACAAATTCTATTGCAATACAATATAATTATAAAAAGCAAATAATACATATGAATTAAAAATAGATTATAGGGATCAAAGTTATTATAGTTTTGCCTTTTGAAAAAGCCTTTTTTTATACTAATTTCAAATTTATTTAAAAAAGGAAAAGTATTTTTTCATTATTTAGTTGCAGCATTTTCATTGTTACCATTTATATTTTATTTTATGTAAATTATTAATTATATTTATATTTTTAGTTTGGGCTGGTAAGATTTGTTAATGTTTTTTTTTTAAGTCTAATGCTCACCAATATTGCATCCACATGATCAAAAACTATTGTGAAGTATTATTGCAATTTAAAATAACTTTTTTCTATTTTAATAGGCTATATTTTGCTTGCTGAATAAAAAATATGAATGTACTTTAAAAAAAATCTTACTGCCCCCAAAAACCTGAACAATAGTGTATTTCAGTTTCAGTTTTAGCTTTAGAATGATAAGGAATCAGTTGAGGAATCAACAGGTCATTGCCAGAGTTTATATTAACATCTAAAATAATCTTGTCAAGACTAGACATGATGCCTCTAGATTATTTATCAGCAAATAAAATGATCAGTGGTGTCAAAAGTTTAGTTGGGTGTATTGACTCGCAGGGTGGAAGAGATTCTGCGTTGTTGTTTTAAATTAAGCGTGGTGTATTTAGTTTCATTTCGCAATTTGACCAGTTTGATGATGGAGCAGCGCTATTAACATTCAGAGGGATCATTCACTTTTGGCCTCTAGCAGGTGAAGAGACATTTAATAAGGAGACAGACAACAGCAGAAGAGATATATGGCTTAACAAGAAAATCATAGGGAACTTCAATGTTGAGGAAATTTCAACTGTTTGAATGTTTCAACTTTTACTGACAGGACAAATAATCTGAATAGTCACATTCATTATTGTAAACCTATAAAATTCAATGATTTTATTTCAGCTTACAGAAGTGTTTTTAAATAATTTTATTTGTAGCATATAATAATAACCCTGATAAGGTCTCATGGAGCATTGTGAGGTCAAGTGTCTGTAAGATTCTTACATAGATGTTGTCTTTCTGGTATCGCTGATGAAGGTTGTGCATGATGGCGGCTTCATGAAGCTCTGCCAAAGCGGACATGTCCTCCACTCCATCAATGCTGCTCTGGTGCATAGGGGACACCTTCTCCCTGTTCACCTCCGCCTGCTGCAGGTACACCACCTGAAAGACAGAAAGACAGAGTGGGATCAAAAAAAAAACAGAGCTCTCACATACCCAATCCGCTCATAAACACACAGATGCATGAGTAGTACATCATAAAAGGGGAGAGGATCCTGCCTGGGCCATTTTAAGGGAATGCCTGCAGTCGAATAATGCATTAGTCAGACAGCAGGGTTTCCGCATTTCTGTTCCACAGAGTTTTAACATGCTGAGGATTTTCTTTACCCTTTATACCCAACAGGCACCTACTGACAAAAACACCAGACATTTTGCCAAGCAGAGTACAGTCTGGCCTACTTAAACTCAGCAAAAATTTAAATCTCAACAATTGAGATAAATGTAAACCTGTGTACCTGGATGCAGGAGTTAACGTTAAACATGTTTTTGCATGTGTAATATGCAGCTTATCATTGTCAGTGTTTGAGATAGCAATATGTTAAAGCTGAAGTAATATTGTTCCATTTTAAAATGATAAAATATAAAATGATATATTTCTTCAATTCTAAAGATCTCCAATCACAGCTTAAAGCTAAAGCATGAAATGGAAATCTATTTCCTAAACGGATGTCATTGATCTGTCATTGCCGAATCGAGTTCTCTTTCGCATCTTCTTGTGCTTGAATGCTTTAAAACCACATTGAAATGTGCACAGGAATTGATTAGTGGTGATTCCTGACCTTAAATATCCGATTAAGACCCGATTTACTATAATTAAGCCATTTGTATGTTGATTTCCTCAAAAAAAGTAAACACTGCAGACAGAGGAAGTGAAACCTGTCTAATAACAGTCATTATTTTTGGTATGAAATCCATTTGGTGATGCTGTAGCTGCAGAAATTACACACTTCAACTTTATTACCCATCTATTACATGAACTCTGCATTATTTGAGTGGACAAACCCAAAAGGGAGAGACTGTCTCTCTTCTTCTCAGCCTTCTATTTAATTTCTGCTGAAACCAAACTCTTTTGCCGCCCGTTGCCATGGTCACCAGAGAGCACAGCCCAGTTCATGAAGAGAGAGTTGAGAGTCTGATAGATTAAAAATCAATGCAACCACTAATGTGTGTGTGTGCGTGCGCCATTTACTTCAGGTATGGATTTATGAGCTGTTTCTATTCAAACCCATTAAATCAGCCACAATCTTTTTAAGTGCACACACACAGCACACATGTACATGTACATATATACCATCACTAGAGGGCAAGAGAGAGAATTATGTTTGCCTAACAGGTTACATGCTGTTAAATTGGGGTCGACAGACTGAAGGAAGGAAGAGGTCAAAGTTTATGAGCTGAGACAAGTTGCTTCTAATCAATAGAACTGACGTAATGACATTGACTTTCCAGAATCCTGATCAGAATCAAACATTAGAAATATATAGAAACAAAGCTGATTTAGAATGAAATAAACCATGATTTCAGTGTATTTGAGTGTGTGTTTTAAAAAGAGAGCACAGAATTAGAGACATAATATGTTTGCTACAAATCTTTGTACCAATTGTTAATGCTTTAGATACTTTGCTAGTCTTCATTTACCTTTCTGATTGCCTCAATGTCTGTCTAATCATATAGCTTCTGTCTTTTATATGACATTTGAGGGCTACTGCTCAAGACAAACAAAGCTACTGATGACCTGAAATCGCACAAAAGTCTACAACTGATTTCTTGTGTGTTACACATTTATGGGGTTTTTGTCCTTTTTGGAGCTTGTCAGTAACAGTGTCAGTGTGTGTGTGTGTGTGTGTGTGTGTGTGTGTGTGAGACTGTAAAGTTTGTACAGTATAAATTATCTATAGAATGTCCCCATAAAACATGAAAACATAACATGTGTGTGCGTTTATGTTTTTCTATCCCTGTGGGGACTTCAACCTGAATGTACACAGACTCATGGGTACTAAAATTGAGGTCCCCATGAGGAAACAAGCTTATAAATCATACAAAATTAGTTATTTTGAAAATGTAAAAATGCAGAAAGTTTTGTGTTATGGTAGGTTTAGGGGTAGGGTTAGTGTAAAGGTATAGAATATACAGTTTGTACAGTATAAAAACCATGTGTGTGTACTTAACCATCTGTATTTTTGGGACAAATATGTAACCAGAACTGTCCTAAACCTGTCAAAATTTCCCATAACCTACTTTGGGCATGTTCTCATTTGTAAAAATGGTTGCAAGTTGTAAAAATGCAGAATGTTTTCAGTAAGGGTTAGGCTGTGGGTTGCAGTATTTTAATAAAATATAGTCCTTGATTCTGATTGGTTGAGCTGCATTCAAAGCTGTTGTAAATTACTCTACAAACATACACCTGTGACCTCATTACATCAGTATTAAAATAAATATTTTTATGGACTAACTGATTTATAAAAGCTTTAAGCCCCAAGAAGCCGTGGTTTATAGTGAATTTAGAACAGCTAAGGGGGTTTTAGGCACAATGCGGAGCAGAGAACAACACCCCTTAGCTGTTCGAAATTCACTGTAAACCACGGCTTCTTGGGGCTTATTGCTTTAATAACTAGTAGCAGTATATAAAAACAATAGAATATGGAATGTCCCCATTTAGATAGCTAAATAAATGTGTGTGTGTGTGTGTGTGTGTGTGTGTGTGTGTGTGTGTGTGTGTGTGTGTGTGTGTGTGTGTGTGTGTGTGTGTGTGTGTGTGTGTGTGTGTGTGTGTGTGTGTGTGTGTGTGTGTGCGCGTGTGTGTGTGTGTTTGGTTGTGAGTCTGAGAAGATTGTAAGTTCAGATGCTGAAAAGAGGAGATGAGGAGGTCTTCATGCTCCATTTTCTCCACCCACCCACTCACACACGCATGCACACAAGCGCACAGTCTCTCTCCCCTCAGCACATGGATATTCCTGCAAATCTGTTTGATGTTTGAAGCTGCTTTGCATGATTCAGACCAAAACTGAAAAAAGAGCATGAGAGAGAGAGAGAGACTATAAGCACCAGTGACCTACATTCACACCTATAGACAAGCAGCAGCACAGCAGAATAGAGCAACACAGGGGTCTTGAGATGTGACATAACGGGTAAAGACATCTGTCTGCCTGTGTACAGAGATCAACAACTGTACATCTCAGAATGAATACAAGAATGTGACTAGCGTGAATGACCTTTGAATCTACCTCAGACAGATTGATGACCAATTAGATTGTTGTGGAGTGTTGTGAAGTGATAGACTTATGTTCAGTGATATGGAAATAAAAACAAACAATATATTGATTTCTAAAGCCATTTTTGTCATGTCTATTCAATGCTTTCATCTGTCACACTAATGTAATGTGATTTAATTATTTTAATTTGGGGTCTTTCGTGCCAAATATTTACACTACTGTTTAAAAGTTCACCAAGGCTGCATTTATCCGAGCACAAAATATAGTAAAATCAGCAATACTGTGAAATATTATTACAATTTAAAATAACTGTTTTCTATTTTAATATATTAATATAAAATGTAATTTATTCATGTGATGGCAAAGCTACATTTTCAGCTTCATTACTCCATGATCTTTCAGAAATCATTCAAATATGCTGATTTGCTGCTCAAGAAACTATTTTGTATAATGCAAAAACAGTGTTTTTTTCATAATTCTTTGATGAATAGAAAGCTTCATAATAACAGTATTTATTTGTAATAGAAATCTTTTGTAACATTATACATGTCTTTACTGTCACATTTGATAAATTGAATCCATTCTTGCTGAATAAAAGTATTCATTTCTTCAAAATAAAATCTTACTGATCCCGAACTTTTGAAATGTAAAATTATATTAATTATTCAGCATATAATGCAGTGGTAGATTTTTAATTAACTGATGTCTCCAATAAAGAATGATTCAATCTTTTTTTACATTTTTATCCCATCAACCGAGCTTAGAGTCAACATCTGCTGATATTGTGTGATATTGTTGTGCCTCAATGTGAAATGAATTAGAATTAGAATACAGCTCTCACATACATGACGACACACAGAAAGGATATCTCAGGAGGGGGTGGGTGCGAAACCCTCGAGCGCTGTAGCTCAGAGTTGACGGTGAACTCTTATAGTTAACTTCTCAAATTTAGGTCACAGTCTATATTTGTGCCTCAGAGTTCTTAAATCCTATAACAAACCTGTGAACGCTTTAGGTGAACTTGCACGCACACACACACACACACACACACACACACACACACACACACACACACACACACACACACCGAAGCAGAAGACTCACCTCAGCGTGAATGGTAGGAAGGAGATAATCACTGACCAATGTTCCGGTGGTTACGCACACACATACACACACACAGTTTTTCCAACTGATACAGAGAAAAAGGGGAAATCGCACTAGATTTACTGACATACTGATAAAATATACAAACTGTTTCACTTAAATTCACATTCCACCTGAATGGACAAAGCCAACATTATGATCACCGACATTACAAATGACCTTTTTCACATCCTCAAATTCAACCTGAAAGGACAAGGCTGATGTCACGATCAGAAATGAGAGTGCCTGTGGTTACCTCCAGAGGGCACTCCATCCCGGACTGTCACTTCATCTAAGGACTACATTTCCCACATCAGTCACTACCCGGACTTCCTTCCACCTTCACCCCATTACCTTGTTAGCTCACACTTTATAAGCCTGGTCATGTCTGTCATTCATTGCGAAGTCTTGTTAGTTGTATCACTGCATTTCTGAGCGTTTTCCCTGGTTTCTTGTCTCTTGGTTTCGGATTACTTTCCACGTTCCGTGGATTACCCTTTTGACTGTCTCTCCTGTCTTGTTTGCTTGTTTGGACTGCTTGCCTGTGTATGGCCCTTTGCCTGTTTTTGACTACGATTGTGGATTACCCTTCAATAAAGCTGCATTTGGATCCTCAACCTTTGAGTCTCAGAGCAGTACGTTACAGCTGACAATGTAATCTACTAGGATGGAATCAAACACAATAAAGGCCTGTGACAAAGTCAGAAGACCCTGTTAGCATAAATTAAAAATTAAAAGAAACATTTTTAAGTCATCAAAAGGTTATGATAACATGTTTACCCAATTCCCTTAATAAGCCTGGGTATTGCTTTTTTAGGCAACATTTTTAATGTAAAAATGCAATGCTTGGAAAACTGCTCGGGTTATGTATATAACCCTTGTTCCCTGAGAAGGGGAACGAGCACTGCATCGGGACGACGCTTTGGGGATGCTCCCTTAGCATCAGCGAATCTGAAACCAGAATGCCAACTAGGCCAATCCGATTGGCGTGCGTGATGACGTCATCGTGACGGCATACCCGGAAGTATAAAAGGGTTGCTGGAGCGTAATGGCGGTAGTAATTGCTCTGAAGCATGCGCTCCAGGCGCGCCAAGGTGTGGCGTCGGGATGCAGTGCTCGTTCCCCTTCTCAGGGAACAAGGGTTATATACATAACCCGAGCAGTTCCCTTTCGAGGGAACTCGCACTGCATCGGGACGACGCTTTGGGGAACGAGTACCCACTAGGCCACACCGAAGGGTAGCGCCTGCCCTAGTGTGAAGCCGGAAACCGGGCACAGCTAGGACTGGAGCACCCTCGCACCAGGCGTCGTAGGGAGATCCAGGCTATAAAACCTGATAAAAGTGTGTGGGGTAGCCCACCCGGCCGCCTCGCAGATATCCTGCAAGGGGACCCCAGAAAGAAGGGCCACCGAAGAGGCCATGCCTCTGGTGGAATGAGCCCTCACAGCCACAGGTGAAGGCAAACTGCGCACCTGATAGGCCATGGTAATCGCCTGGACAATCCAATTACTGATTGTCTGAGTAGACGCAGGCAATCCCTTCTTAGGTGAGCCAAAACACACCAACAGTTGTTGAGATCTCCTCCACTGTGCAGACTTCGCCAGATAAACTCTTAGAGCCCTAACCGGGCAGAGTAGGTGAAGCCTCCCCTCTTCCGCCGTCACATGAGGCGGAGGATGAAATGCCTGCAGGACCAATGACCTGACCACCCTTGATGGCACCTTAGGCACGTAGCCCGGCCTAGGGTGTAAGATGGCCTTTACTCCTCCCGGGGCAAACTCCAGGCAGGTTGGCGTTACCGCCAAGGCCTGGAGATCTCCCACTCTCCTGAGAGAGGTAATGGCAAGGAGAAAAGCCACCTTAAGGGTCAGATCCTTCGGTCCAGCCGACTCCAATGGTTCGAAGGGGGCCTCAGCCAATCCTTCGAGAACCACTGCCAGGTCCCAGGTTGGAACTCTGGACCGAGCCGCAGGCCTCATCCTCCGAGCCCCACGGAGGAATTGTACAACCAGCTGGTGCCTACCCAGAGGCCCATCACCCAAAGGAGTGTGGAAAGCCGCAATGGCAGCCACGTACACCTTGAGTGTGGACGGGGTAAGCCCTGCAGAGAAACGATCTTGGAGGAACTCCAGCACTGAAGCCACTGGGCAGTTAACTGGGTCCACCTCACGTTCTCTGCACCAAGTGGAAAATACATTCCACTTGAGGCTGTACAGTCTCCTCGTAGACGGAGCCCTGGAGCTGAGTAAGGTCTCTATCACGTCTGCCGATAGGCCAGCCTCTATGAACCTGGTCCCCTCAGGGGCCAGACCCACAGGTTCCAAATCTCCGGGCGGGGGTAAAATATCGTACCCGCCGCCTGAGATAGGAGATCCCTCCTCAGAGGAATCTCCCACGGCTGACCTGCTAGCAGAGCTATGATATCCGAGAACCAAACTCGAGTCGGCCAACGGGGTGCTACCAGAAGTAGACTGACCCCCTGTCGACGGACCCTTTCCAGGACTCCCGGGAGCAGAGCAATCGGGGGAAATGCGTACAGACGCAGCCTCGGCCACGTCTGCACCATGGCATCCAGCCCCAGTGGAGCTGGATGCGTGAGGGAAAACCACAGTGGACAGTGGGACGTCTCTCGAGACGCAAACAGATCCACTTCCACTGGGCCGAACCTCTTGCATATGGCCTCCACCACCTCTGGGTGGAGTCGCCACTCCCCGGGCCTCAGCCCCTGCCTCGACAGGATGTCTGCTCCCTGATTTTGGACCCCCGGGACATACATTGCCCTGATGGACAACAGTTTCCCCTGGGTCCACAGGAGGACTTGGCGTGCTGTCTTGTACAGAAAGCGCGACCTCAGTCCTCCCTGGCGGTTGATGTACGCTACGACAGACGTATTGTCTGTCCGTACCAGGACGTGCTGGCCTCGGAGGTGCGGGAGAAAGCTCCTGAGAGCTTTGTATACCGCCATCATCTCCAGGCAATTTATATGCCAGGAGGAATGACGGCTCTCCCATGGGCCCCTCGCAAAGCGGCCGTCCATGACCGCGCCCCAGCCAGTGAGGGAGGCGTCTGTTGAAACGGATTTCCGGCAACAAGACGCTCCCAACACTGGCCCTCGGGACAGAAACCAAGGTTTCTTCCATATGGCTAGGGAACGAGAGCATTTGCGCGTTACCCTGATCATACGGAAAGGATTCCCTCTGGGGGAAAACCCCTTGGTTTTCAACCACCACTGGATGGGTCTCATGTATAGCAGGCCAAAAGGTATTATGTTGGACACTGCTGCCATGTGACCCAGCACTCTCTGAAAGTGCTTCACAGTGATGTTGTGGCCTAGCCTTATTCCTGAGACCATCGCCTGTATGGTCTCGACTCGCGCGGGAGACAATCGTGCCCGCATCGTTGTCGAGTCCCACACGACCCCGAGGAACGTAGTCCTCTGGGACGGCGTCAACACGCTCTTTTTCGTGTTGAGTCTCAGCCCCAAGCATTTCATGTGGTTCAGAACGACATCTCGATGCCGAACCGCCACCTCGTACGACTGGGCCAGTATGAGCCAGTCGTCGATATAATTCAGCACACGGATGCCCTGAAGTCTCATTGGAGCCAGAGCTGCATCCATGCACTTCGTGAACGTGCGTGGGGAGAGGGCTAGGCCAAAGGGAAGCACTCGATACTGGTACGCTTCGCCCCCGAAAGCGAACCTCAGGTACTTCCTGTGACATGGAAGGATGGAGACATGGAAATATGCGTCCTTTAGATCTATCGTGACGAACCAGTCCTCGGACTGGATCTGACTCACGATCATGGGAATAGTGAGCATTTTGAACCTGAAGCTCCTCAGAGACAGATTCAAAACCCTCAGATCTATAATCGGACGCAACCCTCCATCCTTTTTGGGAACTATAAAGTACCGGCTGTAGAACCCGGACTCTCTTTCCAGCGGAGAAACACGCTCTATGGCTTCCCTCGCTAGAAGAGTTTTTACTTCTAGTTCCATTACCCGAACCTGCTCGGGTATCACTGCTGTCCAGTATAACCCCCTGAATTGTGGAGGAGGAAAACCGAACTGCAGTTTGTACCCCTTTTCTACAGTACGCAGGACCCACGTAGAAATATTCGGAAGGCATTTCCATGCGCCGAAATAATCTACTAAGGGAACCAGCCTCTCGAGGCTGGCGTCGGGTGTTACACGGTTCCCGTTCCCAACCTCCTGAAGCGGCTGACCGGCAGGAAGTAGTTGGGAACGGTTCTCCGTGTGCGGACGCGCGAGCTGACCAGCCGCAGGTCTTTCCAGAGGCGGCTGGTGCAGCATGCGTTCGCGGGAAATCGATGTGGCCCGAAGCGTCATAGACGGCGGGATTACCACATCGATTTTCCCAGAGCGCCGCGGAGGAAACAACCTCGGTTGTTTCTCCGCGGGGGGGACCGCTCTTAGAAGCCCAGCCGTGGCTAGGACTTCTTCCCAGCAGCCTTCCGCGCCTGAAGGACGTTCCGAAGATCGCCTTTAGGAGCTGAAGGTTGCTGCTGAGAGCGCCGCCTCTGTTGCCAGGCTCCCGGGGGAGGGGCTCTAGAAGCGACGCTCTCCTTTTGCACCTTCCGGTGCGAGGAGCTGGATGACGGCTGAGGCTGCCCGCTAGGGCCAGCCTTCCCAGGTTTAGAGCGGCGAGGGAGATACTGGTGGAAGGCTGCTGACTGTTTCTTCGCCTCCTGGTGTCTGGAAACGACAGTGTTAACCGCGTCTCCAAACAACCCAGAAGGCGAGATCGGGGAGTCCAGGAGAAAAGCTCTATCCTTCTCCTTTATCCCCGACAGATTCAGCCAGAGATGTCTCTCCACTGTCACCATGGAAGCCATGGAGCGGCCGATAGCGCGGGCCGTCTCCTTGGTGACTCGGAGAGACAAATCTGCAGCCTTCCTCAGTTCCAGAATGTCCTCCGGAGAGGGACCATCTCCCTCGTCCAACTCTTTAAGGAGGTCGGCCTGGTAGGCCTGCAGAATTGATAATGTGTGCAGGGAACCACCAGCCCGACCAGCCGCCATATATGCTTTGCCCACCAAAGATGAGGTGTCCCGACAGGGTTTGGTGGGCAAAACCGGAGCCTTAAGGGACGATGCAGAGTCGGGTGAAAGATAGCTCGCGAGAGCTTCCTCCACCCGAGGCATCGCCCCATAGCCCGCCTCGCGTGCCCCCAGAACATTGGAATAGTCCAATACTGGGGGATTGCAAACACGCGAAGAATAGGGCCGTTTCCATGATCTACACACCTCTGTGTGTAGATCCGGGAAAAAAGGCAGGCCCCGGCGAGGTGTTTGAACCCGGTGTGAGAGGAACCGGTCATCCAGCCTGCTGGGTAGCTGGATTTCCGGAGCCTCTTGTGGCCAACTTATATTTAATTTGGCCACTGCCCGGGTCAACACCTCGACCAGCTCCTCTTGGGCGGGTGGATGAAGCGATGAAACAATTCCTGCTTCATCCCCCGCCTCGGTGCCTATTTCCTCCGGCTCCTCGGAACCGGAGAGAACAAGCATCGGACCTCCCACCCCGGGGGAAGAAGCCGCAGCGCGGGCTTCCACACGGGGAGGAAGATCCTCGGAACTGTCAGAGGAGGATCGGGAAAGTGCCGCAGCAGTCCTGAAACCCTCTGACAAATCCCGCTGTGAGCCCCATGATCTGCGACGCCGAGCCGCCTCAGCGACTGCGGGTCCAGAACCACGAGGCTCACGAGGCTGGCCGGCCTCATCAAACGCAGCCAGCCGAGAGCGAAGCACCCTGAGCGTCAGTTTTTCGCAGTGCTCACAAGCGGCTCCCTCGAGAGCCGCTTGGGCATGCTGGACGCCCAGGCAGTGCACACAAAGCAGGTGTGTATCCGAGCCCGACATGAACCTGGGACACGGATGCACACACTGTTTGAATTCATTCACTCTCACACTTTCCATTTTACTTTTCTCACACACTTTCACTGACAAACAACAGTAAATAGACAGACAGTAACAGATAGCGCTATGCTGAAGAGCAATAACTACCGCCATTACGCTCCAGCAACCCTTTTATACTTCCGGGTATGCCGTCACGATGACGTCATCACGCACGCCAATCGGATTGGCCTAGTTGGCATTCTGGTTTCAGATTCGCTGATGCTAAGGGAGCATCCCCAAAGCGTCGTCCCGATGCAGTGCGAGTTCCCTCGAAAGGGAACATTGTGTGCTTGCTGTAAAAACACACTTGCATATGCGATACACGCATTCATGCATATATTCATAGCATGCTTTCTGACCCAGTAACTCGGTCAGAACCACTGCAGGAATGGGGTTACACACATACTTAACTAAATTATTAATCAAGTCAGAAACGACAGAGAAAGAAAGAAATCGGTGTGCATCCAGCCCTGTGCTATAACGTGCCTTTAAAGGAACACTCCACTTTTTTAGAAAATAGGCTCATTTTCCAACTCCCCTAGAGTTAAACAGTTGAGTTTTACCGTTTTTGAATCCATTCAGCCGATTTTCATTTTTCGTCGGTCTTGGTACACGATGTAACTACAGAAGAATCAAGTTTTAAATAAGAAAAATATCAAAACTCTTTGGTTATTTTTGAGCAAGATGCTAACGATCTAATCAGATTCAATGATCTATGGTAAGCTATGTTAAAAGTTCTACCGCCAGACCCAGAGATCGGCTGAATGGATTCGATAACGGTAAAACTCAACTCTTTAACTCTAGGGGAGAAAATGTGTTCCTTTAAATCTACATAAAAAATGCAGCATTTTCTAACAGGGTTGCCATTTCAAAACAAATCCCCCACAAATGGGAAACACTTTCTCAACCCTTTTGGACTGAATCCTTCAGATTAGCTCTGGGCTAAAACAATGGGTGAAAGACCTCCAGGGAGAAAGTGTTAGGGTTTCCTGGAGAAGCTGCTTGAGACCCAGCAGAGTGCAAGATCTATGTATTGATTTATGGAGGAGGGTTTGGATACTGCAGAGAATGCTACTGAATATTGTCAGCACAAGCACTCTGGTGTTCAGGGCATGAATCATCAAGGTTACCAGCACACAGGAAATATTGGCAAATGTAGTCATTTGGAACCCACCTTGGGTTCAGCAGTAGTGATTCAGCTCATTCAAATGTTCATTTCAGTTTATTTGGTGGGGACAATTAATTCACTGATTCCTTTTTAGTCATCACTTAAAAGTGTTCCTACTGTACATTGCATTTTAACACATCCTCCCACCACATTCCAGCGTGATGTCTCCAGATCTTCAAGCAGAAAGAACTGGATTAAATATTCTGAATGATATCAATAATCGGCAGGAAGCGCAAAACGACGAGCTTTGAGGTGTTTTTCATTCAGCGAATGTTATCAGTAATACCTTTCAATAAAATAACATCAAATAACACCTTTTATTTTCTTCTTAAGTAAAAAATTAAGATGTTCTTAAGAAAATATTTGAGAACTTCTTAAGAATTTTTAAAGAATTGCACTTAGGAACATTCTTACGAACTTCTTAGAATTTATCTTAAGAATTTTCTTAACTTCTTTTTTAAGAAGATTTTCGTGAATCCGGCCCCTGAACAGACTTGACCTGAACAGACTTGACTTGACTTGACGCATGAACAAGCATGAACAAACACTCACCAACAGCAGGTTAAATCAAACATCCAATACTAGACAAGGACACGTGGCAAACATGAGGGCCAGAATACACAGAGACTAATGACAAGACAAGACACACCTGTGACCAATGATTAAACAATGAACCAATGACAACATGACACAAGAAACATGACCATGAACATGACAAACTAAAGCTTGGAACATACTCTGCAAGAACAAAGAAATTTGTTCGTTTTCTCGAGGTGGCAAGAACAAGAACAAAGTTCATTCTGGCCAGTACATTTCATACTTCACGAGAAAAGCAGGTGCCGAACATCTCAGTTTCTCCGCATTAACCCCGCTCACTTTAAAATTCTGACCAATCACACAATAGTTCTCGGACACCCACAAGAAAAAAGTTCTGCTCAGATGATGTGTCGAGAACAAGCTGCGAGAACTCCCAAACCAGGGCTCCAAGAACAAAATGACGTAATTTTGTTCTCGCAGCCCTCGGAGCGAGAACTTTTTCTCTGTTCTTGTGGAGTATGTTGCGGCCTTTAGAACAAAAAACGTGAACATTTAACAGACCGTGACACACTGTGACAAATAAGGAATGGGGAGTTGTTTATCGTGATCCTACCTGAAAGAAATTGTGATATGACACCCCCCCACCCCAACTGCCAAAACACACACTCACATGAATGAACATACATGCGCCACACACATGCAGAAACAAATGTTTGTAGACAAAAACACAAATACAAACAGGCTTCCTGTAAGTATCTGTACATACAGATAACCCTTCCCTGCTGTGTAGT
Organism: Gobio gobio; assembly: GCF_949357685.1. Taxonomy (NCBI): domain Eukaryota; kingdom Metazoa; phylum Chordata; class Actinopteri; order Cypriniformes; family Gobionidae; genus Gobio; species Gobio gobio. The sequence goes on along the minus strand of NC_137110.1, from coordinate 38,735,135 downwards.
CTCTCTCTCTGAGTTGAATCCAGGCCAGCACAGCTGTTATTATTAGCCTGACATCACAGTTCTACCAACAACCCACAGCCATCATCACAAACTACTTACCTCTATCAGCACTGTGTGTGTGGGAGTCTAACCGCTAATACAACTGTTTGATTACAATTAAATCTTCAAGCAGAGGCAGTTAAAAGCTATCAAGCAAGTACCATAGTGTTCCTTTTGGATGTTTGCCTTTAAAGTCATCATGAAATCAAAAAAGACTATTCTTATTTTTTATGGAATATTGCAGTATTTATTATTAATTATTTATCCATACACATCATATTTTGTTTTTTAATTCATGTGGTATTATTTAAAATAACTTCCCCTCCCTCTTGGAACAACATCTCTTCTCTGATGACTTGTTTTTCTGCACAAGGGCGCAACAACATGTCACTCAAATGAGATCACAGCAAAAGAAAACCACACTGATCCAACAATTCAATCATTCCCAATGGACAAAATCAAGCCGATTCACCCAGATATAATTCACAGTAGTGAAGAAAAAGACAATACTTTTGTTTCATGTCGACTTTAAATGGTGCTGAAGCTGAACTGAGACCAACTCAGGAGGTGACCACCGCTTTCAGTCCCTGATTTTTGACTGTACTATATAATGGGCATGGCACAAAAAGGAGCTGCTCATTTTATTTCTATGGAGAATGAGGGACATATTAAACCTATTGTAACTACGCACAGACTCTCAGAGGTCTTTCTTCAGTGTTCAGCACAAATCAAAGCTTTAACTGGACCACTTAGCATTGCTATATGAAACTGATATAACAATTTAACACTGTATTCTGTGTATAGTAGCTATATTTATAGCCCAAGAATGTAAGTAAATTAAAACTGAATTGTCAAGTCAAATGTATTAATTTATTAATCTATTTTATTTATTTGGCTTATAGAATGAATATGTTTAGTCTAACTGTTAAGATAATCTATAAGCTGGTGGGTTCCAAAACAATGACAAAATTTGTATTTAAAAGATATAAGCATTCAAAACTTACAGTCTCTCACTTCTGTCAATATGGGTATATTATTTTGTTGATATCACGCTGCAATTCAGTTTCGCATTAGATTTTCTGTCCAATCAAATGCTCTCTAAAATCTAAAGCGTCCCGCCCCCTATATTAGACGCTGAAGCTGCAGCTAAAATCGGTCACTTATTCACACATTTACCATTTTCTACATGGTGAATGGCACATAGTGCACTATATAGGGGGATAGGGAACAATTCAGACCATCATTCCATTGGGGAGAATAGACAAAAAGTCGAACTTTCTTACGCGAACCTCCGCAGAGCACACACGATCTGCTCCGGTCCAGAAACACGATAGCACAGAGCGGATCATATGTGCGGGTCGGCCAATAACAAAAAATGTATCGGACCCATTTGAATTCTACACAAAATGCTATATTTTAAAGCAATAATGGATGATATTAGGGGGAGAAATGGTTAGAGATTAAGAGGAAACTGCGGATTACTCGGCTTTGGCCGAGCTGTAATATAAACTAAATGCTATTGGCTATTTTTAAAAAGGGGAGGAGCTGATAGATATGTCCCGCCCTGTCTTCCTGTTTCAGTGGAAATTACGTCAACACACTGAATAATGCTGCGCGTTTCAAGGCACTTCAGTGGGCCTTTAATATCTTCCCTACTAAAAATGTTTTCTAAGAACGTTTTGCTAACATGCAGTTTTTTTTAGTCTTGGTTATGTGAAAGTTAAAGGGATCACCCTATGTGAATATGCAGTATGTACATAGATAAAGTTGGACATACTTATATTTCCAACTTTAAGGACTATAACTGGGATTCATCTTACTTTTTGTAAATAACAACTTAATTTGCTTGTATAGAGAGAAAGATTGAATATTATATATATATATATAAATTAAAAACATGAGCATGTTCTTATTGCTGAAAGTTAAAGCTACACTGTGTGATATTTTCCCCCATCTAGCGGTGAAAAGGTACATGACCATCCAGTGAATATTAGTTTCTGTTCCTCTCAATTCCGATTTCGTTTGAACTCCTACGGTGGCCGATTTAGTCCAAGATTAACATGGCTTCCAGTTCGACCTCGTCCATGAGTGTTCCTTCAAGTGATGAGGTTACTTTAGAAAACTATTATAATTTGCAGTTATTTAATTTGTCAGTTAACATGTAGGCTATGACATCTATGTAAAATGAATAATAGTTTTACGTAGGGGTGTAACGATTCATCTACTACATCGATGTATCGATTTATTTTCCTATGATCTAACTACATCGATCTGTGCTCTGCAAGATGGCCTTCCGGACGACATATATCGATCTAACATCGTTTTAAAAGGTAATCAATCGATTGTATCGATCATGGGAAATAACACATTGGATTTAAGCACGTCAGACTTTATATGGATATTTTTTCTTAGCACTTTTAATGATAAAGCCGTTAAACGTTACTCAATTAAGTCTGCCTATCTGTGACATCATCGCAACGCACGCACCAGCAGCAGCGCTAAGAAAACAAAACATAGCATGGCGGATGACAGAGAAGCCAACGTGCGAGAAATTATCAAGCCACCAGGAGAAAGAGCTAAGTTAGTAACGTTTTACCTGTACTTTCAACCCTTGCTAAATGTTACCTGTGAATTCCTGACACCAGTGTGCCAGCAGAGCGAGTTTTTAGTACAGCTGGCAACATAGTGAACGCACAGAGAAGTGTTCTGCGGTCAGATCATGTTGATATTTTTGAAAAAGAAATCTGTAGAGTCATTGAAGAGTAGTTGGTTACATTTTATCTTTGTTAAATATTGTTTGTTTATTAAACTGAGAGTAGTAGCAGGTTCAGCCAGTTTATTCAACCTGAAGAAATGTTGGTTGCACTTTATTTTTGATATTAATATTGTATTTGTATTATTTTAATGTTGTAAAACAACAGCAAAAATAGCAGGTAAACCTACTATTAATTAAACCTGAAGAGTAGTTAGTTGCACTTTATTTTTTATACTAATATTGTAATATTTTTATGTTGGAAAACAAAAGCAGAAGTAGCGGGTTAACCTACTGTTGAAATGTTGGTTGCACTTACTGTGCTTTTATTGAAAATGCATTGAAAATTGAAAATGAGAGCAGAAAAGGTTAACTTCCTTTTAATTCAACCTAAACTGTTGGTTGCACTTTATTCAAATAAAATTTGAATGCATTTGCCATTAATTGTTGTTTACTTGTTTGTTTATATCCATAATTAATTGATACCTGATTCCCTTACAAGAAACAACAGGAATCTAGGAAACTTCACCTGCATTGAGCAGTATCCAGATATTTATTTCAGTCACACAATTTTTGGCTAAAAAGTTACTGAATCGATTTCAAGTCACTGAATCGTTTCGGATCGTATCGTTCTAAATGAACCAATATCGTCCTTGAATCGTATCGACAACCTCAAATCGTGATACGAATCGAATCGTTGTTAAAACGAATCGTTACACCCCTAGTTTTACGTTTTCGTTTACACCTGTTGCGTTGCCGTCTAAATTCTCTTTTTCGCTTCCTTGGCGACTCTGATACATATCCTCGAGAATAAGAGTGATCCTCCATCAGCAACAGACTTTCAAAAAGGCTTTCAGGTTTTCATATAGCAGTCTCAAGCAATCCCCCTCTTCACATTCGACACGGTGCCATCGAGTGTTAAAACGCGAAAGTCGAAGCTTGAATTTACGGGTATGTCCCTCTTTGGCTAATGTACTTTCAAGATGGAGGGGCAACATGGCGACCGGCATTCGAACCCCTCACCCGTATGTATTTTCAATGGCATATTATAAACTTACGAGAATACTTTATTACTTGAAAGAAGTAAATATACATTAATGAGCACATATATTTTTGAAAGAACTAAGTGTTTTAGCTAAGCATAAACTAAAAAAGTTACACAGTGTAGCTTTAATGCACAAGCAACACAGTTTCCCTCTACAATTTTCTCCAGCTGCATCACCTTTTAAAGGTCACCCTGTTACCATGACAATATATATTAGTGGATAACTCTGCACTAAAAGTGTTCTCTCTCTTCTACTGTCTCTCTCTTCTTTCATGTTTTCTGTGATTATTCCTCTGCATATATCATATTGCACCAGAACAGGCCAGAATCTCAGATGGTGGAGTACATTAGGGTTATATGATATAGTCTCTTTCACATGGACATTTATGGGAGGGTGAATGTACTGAGCCTCAGACATGAAGTTGGCAGACATACACACACACAAACATGCGTATACACACACAGAGCTCCTAGGCTCTGTTATGATGACATTCAGAGCACAATACCAAACCAGTGTAATCTCTGACTCACACAACACCCATTCAGCCATAAAGGGCAACATTCTGTGTGTTTGCATGTGTGTGTGTTTTATGACAGATTGCTGAGTCTTACCTCCCCGTAGTCGGTGGTGAGCACCACGGTTCCATCTCCACAGGAGTTCACTGTAGACGGAACCAGCTGATCTTTATGATTCACCCACACTCGAGAACCCTGCAAAACACACACAAAAGCAGTCAGACACAAATCAGCACAATCCCAGATTATATGTCCCAGTTGCTTGTTAGAGTTACAGAACAATAAAACACTAAATCTTCATGTAGCCATTCACTATTGAAAATAGCAACTTTCAGGGTGACCTATGGGTGGCCTTTCAGACACAAACACTCACATATGCCCACACACAAAGCTCAGACACAAAACTGTGTCTGAATTTTTTGACCTTTTATTATTCCAGAGCATTGAAGTGAAGGCCAAATGGGTTCAGAGCACATTCAAAAAGTAGAATATATAAGGAAAAGGTATAAAAAGAAAAAATCTTCCCCAAAGAAACAACTGAGTCATTCTACATAATTGGTGTCATTTTTGTTTTAAATACTAGGATATTGGCTGTTTACTAGTACTTATAAAGCACATATTAATGCCTTATTATGCATGACCATATTCTATATCCCTTAATCCTACCCAATACCTAAACTTAACAACTACCTTACTAACTATTAATACGTTTATTGAAGCAAAAGATTACCATAACAAAGATTCATTGGAGTATGCTTTACAAGAGAATACTATTTCTATCTACTTAAAAATTCATGTTTTAATTCAATGTGTTACTTGCCTTTTCATGGTAATTATTTGTGAAAATTACTATCAATTTCTGAGTGTAAAATTGTTTAAAATTAATCCTACAACATTTTTCTTCAGTGTTATATTCTTTCTGACAATAAAATATTTAAATTTTAACTTGAAATGACAGAAATGCAATTCATTTACACTTAAATTCACAACTAAGTAAAAAAGACAACCTTACAAAAATCCGACAAAATAAAGCATGAAAGATTCAGACTTGGTTTGTGCTTTACTGAATCTCCCCACATTAGAGTTTGTAAATGCAATAATGCAGGACAATGAGCAGCACTGATGTAATTTCAGATGTGTCCTCCTGCTCTTCTCCCCAGCAGTAGAGTGCTGTTCCATGTGTGGGTCGGACTGAATTATGGCCAGCTGTATGAAGTTAAATACTAATAATTGGGAAATGGATCGATAAGCCCTCAGCTTCAGAGAGGAAACTCAATACACAATCACCAGATCCAGATCCAGCAGAAAGTCACATATTACCTCCAAAGCATTAAATGACCCAGAAGAAACATCCACAGTATTATAAAATAAAATAAAGATTAATTTAACACATGTTGACCTTTTGTGACAACATGACCCGCATAGTCACAGTGTATGAGGTTGTTACAATGCCATTAAATAAACTGTAAATAACCTGCTATTAAATAAAATATAAACAGTAAAACAATAATGAAACACAAAACAATTCCGAAATCAGTAAATGTAAATGGCAACAAACCTAAAGAGAAAGGGAAATTAATAAATGTACAGTGACAACTTGCCCTAACCCAAAGTTTAAAAACAATATTCAACTGCAATAGGTGTTTGAAATCAACACAGAAAACCACTGCTAGTGAACACAAGCATGCAGTTTCAATTTTGATTCATTGGACATACATACTCACTCCTGCCCAACAAACAGAGAATAATGTGCGGATCCACCAGGAAACCACAAACTAGACAATGAGTGTGAGTTTCCCAGACATGGACATTAGCCACACTGATTCTGAAGTGGATGACCTCCTCTACGCCACATGTATTTCTAGATGACAAATATGCAGACAGACAGGCAGACCGAAAGACAGACAGATAAACAGAAGCTGCTCTTTGTCAACAGATGGTTGACTAGGACGGGCCGTCCCACCTCCAGTCGGAAGAACTACAGCGCTGAAGACAAAAGGCAGGCTGCTCTGCCCCTGGGTAAAGGAACCAAGCCAGGCAGAAAAACACATACAACAGACAGCTGAGGAAAACACTTTTACACATTTCATTAAAGGGGACACATCATGGAAAACAAGATTTCCCTGCTCTTTCGAGGGAAAAAACACAGACTGTTGAGGCTATTTATTGAAACAAAGATGCAAAAATGTACAATTTAAAATAAAAAATGTGATTGCAATTTAAACTGCATTTTTTTGTGATTATATATGACTATCCAATAATAATAATTATTATTATTATTATTATTATCATCATTGTTGTTGTTTTAATTATGATTAAAATGATTACTAAATACTTAAACAGAAAATAAATATACAAATGTAATATTTCACTATATAAATAAAAAAAACTTGAGTATTTATATAATTTTGTAAGATTACATTACTAATAATTATGTCTTAATTTCTTAATTTTCCAACATTAAACCAGCTTTTCTTTTGGTGGAAAACGACATAAAGCCCTTAAAGCTTCTCTTTTGTTGACAAAAGTCAGTTTATAGGCATGTATCATTCCAAGTTTGGGAAGATGTTAGCCGCATTTTGCATCCCAAATGAACTTTATAAGTGACTCAAACTCAAAGCAGATGTAGAGATGTGTTTAGAGCAGCATTTACTGCAAACCAAGGGCCAGATTTACTGAAAAGGGCAAATTAGCGTGAGTGCAATCCCAAAAAAGTGCCGATGGGAGTGGAAACTTCTGCGCGTGATGTACTGATGATGTGCAAATTAAAGAACACAGACGCAGCTGGATCATTCCATAATGACCAACGAAAACTACCAAGAGCTGTGCAAATTAGCGTCTGGTTTAAGACATGCTTTTTTGAGTGGTAAATAATGGCGCAAAATGCCAGTAAATTGATCGGCGCTAATCTTAGGCCACATCCACACGAAGCCAGAGCTTTCCCTATCCAATCTTTTTTCCCCATATCTCAAGAAATATCTGCGTACGCACAAAACCACTGAAACTGACTCAAAACGATGTAGTATACATGCCAGGTCAGTATGTGGCGCTGTAATTCTGGCACAGAGATACACTAAAAACGGAGAAGAAGGGGCTAGAAGGGGTACAACAATGGTAGGAAGTGAGGCAATATCTCACGCTAAAATAACAATAAATAAATTTGCTACACCTACCCTAACCCAAAACTTACCTTTACAATAATGCAAATACAGTAATTACGCAAAATTGATGTGCGCATGCCCAGTGCCCGTAGCTGTATCCCTTCTAGTCTTTACCTTGCGGGACGTGGTGTGATGACATCACCGTTTCACAAAATATACGGATTGGCTGTACACACGAAAACACAAGGGTGTGGGTTTCAGATTCATCCACTCTGGGACCCGGGTTCAAAAAATATAGGTTTCAGGCTTCCAAAACGCTGGATCCATGTGGACGAAACGCTGATATGATACAACATTTTTACAGCTAAACGCGTCTCCGTGTGGACGGGGCCTTAGTGAATCACCTTGCGTGATTCATTTAAATACTCTCCTCACATACATTTTTCATTTGAAAGGGAAACTCCTACAAATGCATATGCAATAAGGTCAGCCGCAAAAATAACCCTGTCCACGTCTTTGTACAAATTTTTCACTGCGTGTCTTTAGTAAATCCTGACAGTTGTTTTTTAATGCCAAAAGAGGGTTCAGGGTTCTGGCCCCAAGCGACTTAGAGACACTGAAAACATTGGATCATGAGCTGGACATCATGTGTAAATGAACACAGTGCCATGCTTCACTCAGCCATATTGCAAATTTAGTTCTATTTAAATAAACTGTGCATCCCTATACACACACACACAATTGTGTGTTGTATGCTTTGGAAGAAGTTCAGAAACTGAAAAGGACTTAGCGATGTTTGACTTGTCTTTCTTTCAAGTGTTCTCCATGTTCTTATCAGAAACTCTTGGCTTTGCACAGCCGCAGATAGCATCTCTAACAGAGATCAAGAGCTACTAATTAGCACATATGCAGGTCTGTTCCCCGATCTGAATGAACAAATCATTAATGAGACCCTATGGAGAGCAGGAGCGGGTAATCATGCATGAACAGACAAGAGATGAAAGAATTCAACGTCTTCATAAACATATATCTCTGCTGTTGCACTCACACAGCTGTCAGAAGAAAACGGTTATAACTGCTGGAAAATATAAAAGCAACACCCAACCACTCGCATACACCCCTCCATGTGGGAAAAAGGAGTGCATGCTCTTAATGTGGGAAGGTATGCAACAGTGTCTATATGCACTGAAAAACACATACTGTATTGTCCAATTTACTTTATTACATTATTTGCAATCTACATAACAAAATTGTGTTTCTCTTCAAAACTTGATTTCTTTGTTTGTCTCTAAAATGTGCTAATTATTTTGTCAGAATGTGAACCAATCAAGCACTCGAATATTGATTTTTGCTGAAACTGTATGTCATGTTTTGTCGCCGTCTAAGTAATACCAACTATGGTAATACAAACAAAGGTGGGAGGAGCCAGGATGGAGCTTTAGCTGAAGGGCTGGGTGGAACCTATGAGGGCCTAGAGGTCTGAGGTGCAGCCGGGGACTCTACCCCATTCCGAGCTGGTGGAGCCGAGAAGCTAGATAACACCAGTGGAGCTGCCGGATCTAGGGTACTGGCCGTAACTAGTAGGGGAGATGGGACCCGGAAGTCTGGCTGAACTCTGGTTCAATAGACGAGCTTCGTGGGTGCCTCGGGCTCACAGGCTGTGAGGAAGAGGCCACCGTCCCGGAACATCCAGCTCAAACTGTCCCTTTTAACAATAAACGCAGTCACTGCCCTATGGCAGTCATTGACTCTGTGAAGTTGTCTGCACCAAAATGAAGGGTGATTTGCTGAAATCAAAACAGGTACAATAATGGATGAGTGCCAGCCAATGAGATTGCTGTTTGCGTATTAGTTACGCCCACTACCAGAGAAACCGACATATCTTCTGCTTGTTCTTAAAAGCTGAATAATTCAAAATGAACTGTTATTTTGACAGGAAAATACAACAAAGAATATAGTTTACACGTAGCGTGTCGATTCTGTGTCGTATGTAAGACTCTCTCTCGCTCTCTTTCTTTGCACGTGTGTGAGAAACACTAGAGTTTACGGTACGTCAAATACAGGTATGCTGCGCATCCATTGAGCTGAATTGAAATAGTACACATCTTTCGAAATTCAAGCGCTCAGTCAGTGTTCAGCCAGACGAGTGAGTGAAAATATATCTACGGTAAACTTATACTTAGCCTCTAACACACACATACACTGGTGAGAAAAATCCAAGAATTTATTAGCCAATGGCTGATGACAGACATTATAGTCGCCCAGAGAAAAGACATAGTCGCATATGCGAGTGATTTACTCGCATTGTAGAGGGTTGCATTCCCCTCATGTTTGAACAAGTTGCAGGGGTGACGTCACATGGTCACTCTCTCTCTTTCTCTAATGTACCTTACTCTTGTGCCTAGATGCGTTCTCAGGTATCAAAATTGGCACTGATTGATTGAATGTGAATCGGTACTCGGTAGTGCCAACGTAATACGGTTGGTGCCCTTAAAAGTACAGAGTACAGCACCCAACCCTAAGTACAATACAAATAGTATTATTTCTTATTTTGTTGTACAAAAAAATGGTCACATTTAAATTTAAAACATTTTATTAGAAAAATATTTATATTATACCACCCCCACCCAGTGTCGTCTTCCACCACTTTCTAAAACACAGCCTAGAGACTCATAGAACCCATCAAGTAACTGTTATGGAACATCTACACAACCTTGACAACCAGGCTTTCAAAATCTCCTTGCACAGATTCTTGTCATTATTAACCTTCCTCTAATGACCAACGTAATTCATCACCAGACAGCCTCTCAACCTCTTATCAACCTTCAATGGGGGGATCTACCAATTCCACCAGACAATAACATTCACATTGAGAAACAGAGGGTGTGTGGAACAGTGCCTGAATGATTCTATGAGGATTAATATAGCATTAGAGAAGTGGCACACTTGGCAACGTGTTAAAAATGCAGAATAGAAGCATATTGTGACAGCCGGACAAGAAGATAGAGAGGGAGAGAAATGTCAAAATAAAGAGGGAGAGTATTGACTGTAAAGGGAAAATAAACTCATTGGCCCAAGCAAAATGCTGCATCCCATCACCCCCCTCTATGGCCCTAAACATGCTGACATTTCAGTGTTCACCAGTGGAGTCTCAGTTACTGCAACACGACCATTCTGAGATATTTCTGCTCCATTTCAGACATCACTCAGTTATAATGCCAACATTCTGCCCATCTTTTTGCTCTGTAGGGAGAATTTTAGCTGCTCAGGTGATCTGAAAAGCAGCTTCTGTCCTCCTTATTGTAAGCACACAGCCCTGAAGACACAAATGACTATGATTGTGAGTTCCTCTAAGGATTTCATTTCTTCAGCTCTGCACACAAGAACGCAAAAGCTGAACTAGTGTAATAACCACATTTATTCATTTCTACTTAATTTCCAAAATATATCATCATATCTGCAAGAATATGAACTTTAAACAGTTCAGGCAATATTAGTGTATAGAACTGTTTTGACTATAATGAAGTATAATATTCAAAGCCAAAATAAAGTGCCAGTACTGCCCAAATGGGGGCGGGGCTTTGTTGGGGGGAGTGGTTATGGGGGATTGTTTAGTCAATAATTCAAGAAGGTCCATATTTTAAAGCTCTTTCTAACTTGTACTCAGCCTTAAAACTAACATAGTTCTTGTAATTGTTTAACTATAGTATTTGTTACAATAAGGGTTTATTTACAAAGCAAGACTATTGACAGCTCTTCATTACCATGCAGGCCAGTATTAACTTTTTTCTTTCTTTTTTTTAATCTATAGCATTTGTTATGAAAAATAGCAATACAGTTACTATAAACTATAGCTACAACATGCCACAGGTGTAATATACATCTTTAGTGAAAAATCTATTCCCTTAACTGATTATCTATTATAAATTCTACAACTAGTCAAAATTTACCACAATAAATACAATAGAACGCGATAAATTCTAGTAAATGTGGTCATCATGAGTTTAAAAAGCTTGCAGGAAGATGTTTTCCCCTTTTTTCATCAGTCATTTTAGTGGCTGTTTTAGATCATGTTCGACTTTCTCCGTAGTGTTTTACTACATTCTCAATGGAATTCAAATGGGTCGCACATTTTATCATCAGCGTCGCATAGGAACAGCTTGTGCAAATCTTAACACTTAATTAAACAATTGGGCTTCAGTCACAGTCATATTGCACAGACAATTGATCTGTTATAAAAGCGAGAAGTAGCGGTACGCAAGAAAAAGTGCAGGTACGCTTAAGAGTAAAATGTAGAATCAACAACAATACAGTATCAATTGGAGATTTATTCTGCAAAGTAGACAGATTTGTTGATTTGCGAAAGTGTCAAAGTGTTCCCTTTCAGTGAATAACTGAATAATTTTTTCACGCTACAAATCGCAACTCTTGTCATTTTCACACAAACCTGTTTTCCGCCCTCTTTTGATTGACAGGACATAACTGACTCTGTGCGCAATGTCTGATACCGATGATTAGTTAATACACTGGTATACTTTCCACTTCCTTCCTTTCTTCTTTCCTCCACTCATATCTCCTTTATCTCACTCTCGTCTCCTAACCTCATGTATGTTCACACATAGCAGTGTGAAAATGCCATTACACTGCACTTCCTGTGCAGCTATCAAATATACATGACAGAAGGAGAGAGAGCCAGAGAGAGAAAGAGTGAGAGAAATTAATGATAGATGAAGCTGTTAGGCTAAAAGCTATGCCTGAGAGATTCCCACCATATTGAAGAAAAGAGAGATGATGAGGAGGCTAGACTTTGCTACACATTGCTACGCCTGTCCCCTCCTCCTTTAATTTATGGCCTACATACTAACACCCACTAAAGACACCCACAGGTTTTATGGGGCATTTTATTCTCAGCCTGAACATGGTCGTTGATGTTAACAGGAGAAACTAGAACACAAGAGACTAAATAAGATAGTCCAAAATGGATTTTGAGATTTTCTGAAGGAAACGTGCGGTGCTTACCAGAAGTTGCCACAATGATAAGGTTAAGGTACTATAATGTGACTCCTGAGTGATTTTAAGCATGTTTCTATGTGGTTGCCTACCAGCCCAAGTCTCTATGCATTTGAAAAAAGTGAAAATCATGGTTTAAAAGATAATAAGAAAAACTATTTTATTTACACAGTATTTTCGCTTGATACAAGAGAAACTAGTTTTACTGACTGCAGAAATTATTTTTCTTTTTTATATGTAACAGAAAATATTATTCATTATACAAAGTTGTCTTTATTTACAGTCAGTAAACAAAATTAAGCATTGACTAACAAAATGTTATGTTTTATGTGAAAATTCTGCTTGTATATTATAGCTAATTTAGCTTTTTAGTTTAAGGTGAAATTAAGTGAAATGATCCTAAAAATTATTATACTGACTATACATTAAGTAACATTTTGGCTTATTTATTAAGAAAATATATTAATTAAGTATATGGTCTTTATAATAAATAACCTTTTTACTTTGTATGAATGTTCTTGTCTTTGGGAAAATAAATATTTTTGATCAATATTAAATCAATTTATGGGTCAATGACATGACATGTATTTTTTGTCTGAATTCATTATTTTCAAAAAAAAAAAAAATGTATATATATATATATATATATATATATATATATATATATATATATATATATTCTCATTGCAATTGCAAAATGCAGTAAGAAAAATAAATGTAAACCATTATATAAAGTATACAAATAATAAAAAAATAAATAAAAACATAAAAACTCATTATGGAAAATTGTGTTCTGAACACATAGAAAAGTATATAATGAAAAATGTCATGATTTTCTATTAAAAGATTTTCCATCAACAGCTATTAAAGACCAATATATTTATACAATATGTGAAACATACAGTGCAGGATTATCTACTGTGGTTTGTGATGGGATGGCATAGGCTGTTTTAGTCTCAATCTCCACACTCTTTTCTCTTCATCCTCTCAATTCCTCCCTCTCACTCTGTCCTTCACTCAGCCACTCTCTCTCTCTTGTACCCATATGCCCCATTTTGATTTAAAATCAGGAACACTGAAGACTAAGAAATGAGACACCTGTCTGGAGACCCCCTGACTGCTAATAAGCCAGTATGTCTTTTTTTAACGACCCGCTGACAGATTTATGCATCTGGAAAAGGAGCGAGACAGAGATCTAAACGGTCAAGCGGTTCACCATGGCAGTAGAGGAGTTAATTGTCCGTCAAGGGCAGATATATGTTCTCTTCTGAACAGAGTGGTAAAGTGTGTTCATGGACTACAGGTACAGAACAGATGTTACTGTATGCAGAATTTCTGGAAGTGCTGCATTGTTCTCGCTTACACTCTCAGTGTCAGAGAAATCATTTGGTAGCTTTGGATAATTATAAATTGACTGCATTCTTGTTTTTTTGGAAAGAAACCATATCACAATTCTTTTAAATGAATAATTATGTCTGGTATGGTGGAGCACATCATGACAATCTAGTGTTCCGTTAAAGTGATTTATGGAAGAATCTGTCAAAACCTTTAAAAAAAATCTAGGTCATATTTCAACTTAAACAATAGAAATATGATACAGTATTTTGCTTTAAGTAATAAAACATCCTGTCATCATTTACTCACCCATAAGACTTTCAGTAAAAGGAGAATGAATGAATGGGGCTGAAGCTTTCACGCTTCAATATGGGACATAAAAGCTCCATGAAAGACATTTTGTGTAAGAAACTAGCATTTATGTTGTTATTCACAGATAATTATTCCCTGTTGTTTACTGCTGCTGGATGGGTCATTAAGTCAGTTGTGAGTTGAACTCAAGAACCAGATCAGTTTCAAATCATTTAGGCCACATCCACACAAAGCCAGAGCTTTCCCTATCCAATCACCCCCCCCCCCCCCATCTCAAGAAATATCTTCGTACACATGAAACCATTGAAACCGACTCAAAACAATGTAGTATACATGCCAGGCCAGTATGTGGCGCTGTAATTCGGCCACAGAAATACACTAAAAACTGAGAAAAAGAGTTGTGACTAGAAGGGGTACAACAACGGTCAGAAGTGAGGCAAAATCTCACGATAAAATTTTCTACTTACCAGATTGTGTTTTATTAACGCCTACACCAACCTAGGGCTGCACGATTAATCGAAGTCGAACCGCAATCGCGATTTGGCTTATGTGCTATTATGAAAGCACAAAGGCCGCGATTTAAATGAAATAAATAAATGTCCAGTGTGTCAGTGAAGAGCGGCTCTGTGATCAGGAGTAAACGCTGCTCAGTCTGAAAGCACTGCGAGTCGCTTAACATTTGAAAAATGCGTCAAATACTTAAATACTCTATTTTTAATAATGAAAATGCTATTGTAATATTTCTCATTTAGTTAAATATTTTTATTTAGCAATAATAATCATAATTATTATTAGTCATAATATATAAACAAAATGTTATACACACACACACACACACACACACACACACACTTTTGAATAAAAAAATTGCATTTAAATCGAAACTTTAACCAGAATAAATCGCAATTAGATATTTTCCCCAAATCGTGCAGCCCTACACCAACCCCAACCCTAAACCTACCTTTACAATGATGCAAATACTGTAATTAAATGATGCAATATTGATGTGCGCATGCCCAGTGCCCGTAACTGTATCCCTTCTCGTCTTTACCGTGCAGGATGTAGTGTGATGACATCACTGTTTCACAAAATATACGGATTGGCTGTACACACGAAAACACAAGGGTGTCGGTTTCTGATTCATCCACTCTGGGACCCGGTTTCAAAAAATACCGGTTTCAGGCTCCCAAAACGCCGCATCTGTCTGGACGAAACGCTGATACAACATTTTTACATATACAGCTAAATGACGGGGCCTTAGACCACTTTTGGGAACCAGGTGAAGGAGAGTAAGGAAATTATGTCACAATTTTCATTTTTTAGGACAATTCCTTGAAAAAGAAACTGAAGCCTAATCGTAAGAGCCATTAACTTGAATTGTGATGTCATTTTGGCAGTTTCTTCTCCTCAATTCTCATTATTATGCATTGTTGTCCCTAATTTATGTGGATTAGAAACATCCAAAAATTACAGTGCAGTAATGAGATTATAAATGTGAATCACCATTGAGAATAAATGGAATTACAAAAAAAAAGTAACACATCTAGATGCATTACAGTCATGAGAATCTAGGAGATAATGTTCTTATAATTGATGAAAATAATGCCAAAGTAATCCCTATATTTCATGTGGACATATTGTGAGATTCCTCCTTAAAAGCATAGTAATGTCTCATAATAAGTGTGCCAAAAAAAGTATTGGGTTAACACAGTACACTCGTGAAGTCATCCATTTTGGCTCTAATCACAGCAGGGTGAAATCACAGGGGAAACGATGCTAAATCAGGAAAGCCAAAGCTGCAGTTGTAATGACAAAGGGAGTTAATTACATCGCAGGCCTAGCTGTTTGCGTTCTGATAATTATAGGCCCATACAACCAGCAAAAAAGAGAATATACAAGCTGGTAATCTACCAAAAGGCTACACGCAGGCTTGTGCAATTTGTCCGGTTTCATAGATGCAATGCAAGAGTAATTTCCCACAAAATTTCCCTGGGAAGATTCAGACAGATGACCCTGGCCTCTGTGAGCATTATAAAGGTACTATAATCACTATAATAACCCGCTGCATTACAATAATCCCACCGAGCTGCCACCTCTCCATCTGAGGGTTTAGCACAAGCACACGGCTGCCATGGCAACAGAGGGGCAGGGTCCTGGCAGCAGGTGTTGGGTGTCAACTAGGGCAATAGTGGAGTGGACAGGGCAGTAGGCTAAATATTAGAGTTAAAATATTGCATCAGGGAATTGGACTGATTTTAAGACACAAAACTAGTCTGATTTTTGAATGCCTGTGAAGAGGATAAAGAAAAAATATTCTAGTGCAGGTTGCAGGGAAAGCAATGGGCAGCATGGGTATATTTTTAGCCTGCATGTTTGTGTCTGCGCTGTCGGCGTAAACCACCTCATTTTTGACGGGTACTTCTCCCTCTCCCATACACACACATTCTTCTACATGTGCTGAGGCCTTTCAGCCTCACTCCGTCTCCTCTCCACCAATAAGATGGTGTGTGGTGGGCGTTCTGGCGCAATATGGCTGCCGTCACATCATCCAGGTGGATGCTGCACATTGGTGGTGGTTGAGGAGATTCCCCCCTTCTATATGTAAAGCGCTTTGAGTGCCTAGAAAAGCGCTATAT
The DNA here is from genome assembly GCF_949357685.1 of Gobio gobio. NCBI lineage: Eukaryota > Metazoa > Chordata > Actinopteri > Cypriniformes > Gobionidae > Gobio > Gobio gobio. Next base: position 38,718,389 of record NC_137110.1, on the reverse strand, counting down.
AAATGTAACAAATTATTATTATATTATTATTTCCTCTCACCTTACTCAGCTCTGCACATTTTAGAGTGGCTTTTTATTGTGGCCAGCCTAAGGCAAACCTGTGCAATAATCATGCTGTCTAATCAGCATCTTGATATGCCACACCTGTGAGGTGAATGGATTATCTCGGCAAAGGAGAAGTGCTCACTAACACAGATTTAGACTATAACAATACAATATTTGAGAGGAATAGGCCTTTTGTGTACATAGAAAAGTCTTCAGAGTTCAGATCATGAAAAATGGGGGCAAAAACAAAAGTGTTGTGTTTATATTTTGTTCAGTGTAGCAATAGATTCAATTTATACAATGCAATAGCAGTATTTTCTTTGCGATAAGTGTAAATAGTATTTAGATGCTATTTATACTTATAAATAGTTGCAGATACTATTTGCACCTCAGTGTTGTTATAAAAGGAGTACAGCAAGTACAGCAACATTTCCTGCCACACGCCTTACCCCTACACTATTGCTACTGTTGACATTCCAGCGTCTTCCGTAATTTTTTCTGGCCTAACCAGATGTCAGTGGGCGGAGTTAGTGTAAATAGCCTTAGTTTATATAGTAAACAAATCTTTCTGAACCCAACGTTTTGAACAGTAGTGTACGTACTAACTAAATTGAAATATTTATGATATTATTATGTGGAAAAACCTCCTATAACAGCAACTCTGTCAGTATTATTAACACCTGCCAGGTAGTCTCAACCTCAAACAGCATGGTCACGTCAGACTGTCTCTTCCTGTTTCAGTTCTTGAGCAGACTAACCTGTATTGTGGACAAGCAGCTGTTTGCAACAAACCACGTAAGAAAACACAAAGTGTTAATACCTTTAAAATCTTCTCTCAATTTAAAAGGGTTGCTTAGCCACCCAAAAAATGAAAATTCTGTCATAATTTACTCCATAGATATTTAAACCTAGATGCCACATTTAGCTGATCAAGACGTTGACGTGTTCGCCATCTTGGAACGATCGACATTTCAGATGCTGTCGTCACTCAAAATAAAAATCAGTGACTACGTTTACATGGACAGCAGTAATCTAATTATTGACCGTATTCTGAATAAGACAATATTCTGATTAAGGTGTTTACATGAGTTGCTTTTAGAATATTCCGTTCATGTTCCCGTTTTACAAGTTATAGAACATAGCTCGATTAATGGTACGTCATTACATCCCCATGCCACGCTACGCTGTCCGACATCCAACCATAGCGTGACTTCTGTTAAAATCAATAGGCTCATATATATATATATATATATACACTTATTGTATTTTACTTTTACAATGAGCAAAATTATTACAACACAAAGAAAAAAATATAGAAGAGGCGGTGTTAGAATGAGCAGTCAAGCAGGACACGCACCATAGCAACACGTCATGGCAACGACATTTCAGACTGACCGATACGTGAAAGATAAACGGTTTGTTACTGTTTTGTATGCGCTGTTATATTAATTATAATTCAAATTCTGTTTTATTTGTCACAATATTATTGATGATTGTTGAGAGGGGCACTTTTGATAATTATTTTTAAAAAGGCAAGGGCTCGAGCCCCAGAGCCCTCCCCTCTGCACTTGCCTGGTGTGTGTGTGTGTCCTGTCACAAAATGCGGCGAAACTCCTACACGACGTTAATAGTTAGATTAAGGTGTGTACATGTCTACAATGCACTTCGATAATGCGACTAAAATAGGCATACTCTACATGTCTTAATTCGATTTTTGTTTAATTCGAGTATGACTTTAACCGGATTAAGGTCATTAGAAATCGCTGTTTACATGGTAGTTTCTTAATTAGTATATGGTCTTAATTAGATTAATATCGGAGTATTGTTGTCCATGTAAAATGTACTGAGTGAGTGTCCCAAGATGCCACAACATTGAGCAGCCTCTGGTTGTAAAACCCACCAATATTTATTATATTATATTATATTTATTATATTACCATATGCATATTCTCAGCCTCAGACGTCACGCCCATGGACCGCTGGCTGAACATCTGATACATATAGCACATTTAAATGGTAACACTACAGGACTTTCAAAGTCATGATGACTAATTGGTTGAATTCTACAGGATGTCCAGGAGACGTGTCGTGTGTGCCAAAAGCTGCTATGGATTCCAGAACTTCTGCCATCAGTCTGAAGGTCTGGCTACGCGAGACTAGCATATGCAGAATTATCTAACATTAAAGATAAACTTAATCATATGAAATAATCTGCTGAAGTCAATTGCGGATCTACGGTTGCAGACGTAATACAATGGAATGGTCAATAAGAACCAAATTTCTAAATTTCCAAATTTTTTTAATGTATCTTTCAAATCTATACTGCCTGATTTTTTATTATGTAGCAAAATGTAACTATTATTGCCCAGTTCTTTATATAAAGTTGGATATACTGTATAAGTATGTCCAACTTCATCCACATACACACAGTACACTCAAAGTGATATATACTATATAGCAAATCTCAACTGCTTGATTGCTTGTATCATGATTCATCATTCATCGCTGCCAGGACTGTGATGTCTGTAAAGCTGCTTTGAAACAATGTATACTGTGAAAAGTGACTTGCAGTCAGACATTTCAAACTTATATTTTCCTAAAAGAAACTAAGTGTGTCCCTTATTTTTTCCACGGCTAAAGGGCCTCTGGTTCTAAAATGTGCTCAGGTTAAACCCCTGCAATGATCAGAGGCTGAGACTTAATGCTGAGATTGAGGCACCCTGGTTTCTCTCTGCATGGGGTTCAGTTCATATTCTGACAGCCTCAAAGACAATGACTTGAATAAAAGAAAAATCTTTCACTCCAGATGAGTGAGACTTTATAAGAGACCTTTCTAATTATACACAAGGGACCGGAACAATGACTAGACCATATAATGGTGCCATGAACGTACAGAGAGAGAGAGGAAAAGGAGGAATGGAGACATGGGAAGGGGCACACGTGCATCAGCTGTGGTAGAAAGAGATTTGCACTTTTCCCTGGAGCGGTCTGTCAGATCTGCTCTTCACAGGCAGGCGGAGGCGGCTGATCTGGGTCAGGAGAGAGAACTTTGCTCAGTGCTTCTCTCTGCTGGTCTCTCTAACTGAGAACAGAAGTGTGCACACATGCAGTAGATCTCAGTTTGTGTCCATGTCTCTGCCTCCATCCTGATTTATGTGGGACTAAATATGGCTACAATATTTTAAGGGAGAGTTAATGTATAGTCAGGCAATCACTATCATAATAAATAAATCCTGCCGGTGGATCAGGAAACATTATCCTGTTTATTTTATAGCTAGCTACACTGAAAAAAAATATACTGTGTTTTGGACCAACTTATTTTAAATTTGTTACAGATATATTTATCAGTTTTTCTCAAATTATAATTATGGATTGGGTCAAACCTTAAATTGTGATTTTATATTAAACAAAAAATATATATTTTCCCAAAGACAAAGTTTTACATTTAAACAAAGTAAAAATTATTATTTATTAAAAAAAGACTATACCATACTATACCAAAATGTTACTTATTGTATATCGATGTAAAACTTAATTTTACAAAACAAAAGCTAAATTAGTTATAATATGAACGTAGAATTTACACTTAAGATAAAACTAAAAACATTTTGTGAGTAATTATTGTTTAATTTTAGTTAATTTAGTATAAAGAAATGTTATTTTCGAAAGATGTCTTTTTACAATATGCATTATGTACAAAAAAAATATTTGTAATTTTACTTTTAATGTTTTCTATGAGGAGTGTTATTTGCTTTTAGCCTAACTGAACAAAGCTGGTTTAAACCAGAAATCATGATTTTCAATTGGACCAATATGAACATGCATTTAAAATAAATGATGCGGTTATTTGTGATATACAAGAGACATGAAACAAGCACAGCAATGTAGAAAACAGTCGATTGCACAGTTTATCGACTATTGCATGAAAATATCTGACCACCAAACGTCTTTTGTAAAAGCAAACATATAAGAGATATTTTCAGCTGATAGTCCTTGGATGTCTGAAAATGATTCATAGTTTTAAAAACCCAGGTAAGATTAATAAAATCCTTCTAGTTCTATTCAATTTAGTTCCAAATGTAATGGTTGGCGAGATTCTGAAGAATGCCTTGGACACTTTTTAAGCGGAACCTCACATGAATCCATGATAAATGCCTTTTCTAATCTTAAAATGAGAATCTGACACTTGCTGATGATTGATAGTTATCCCTTTGAAGGAAGGAAAACTTTCCTGGATAAGAGGTGGTACACACATACACACAATGTAGATCTGATGCATAATCATACCACATTTCAGCTATTCAACAGCAACCAAACAAGTGCAGACAGAGTGAATAGCTCTATGAGCTTCCTTCAGTACTGTGAAAACATGTAACACAATCAAACTGAAAAAGGGGAAAGAAGAAGAACAATGAAGAAAAGTGTAATGGTAATTGATGGTACCCCTAACAATCTTTTCCAAAGCCCTACAGTATG